>NW_027315857.1:11263340-11600840 GCF_026437365.1 Eucyclogobius newberryi
TTGTCAAGGCAAGGCTCTTTAATAAATGTGTGTTATTAAAAAGGACAAAGCACATGAAGCACTTTCCTATCCACAGACAGAGAAGAGGGTTCTCTCACCTCCATTTCATTCTTTCCATTTCAGTCATTGCGATGTATTATAATTCTGTTCAATTAATTACATTTTTAATTTGACGAGTTAATATTTTCTCTTTAGGTCAGTAAATCTAGTTATTTTTAGCTTTCCATTTTTCTTTCTTTTATAGAAAATGTAGAGGTAGACAAATCATCAATAGCAAATTCTTTCATGCATCGTAATTGGGCTCACAAATACATATTAGCATACATTTGAACATATTAGCAACATTAGTAAGTAAATTGTATTTGTATAGCACAGACAGAAGTCACTAAGTGCGTCACAAAAACATAGAATAAAATAAATAAAAAAAACGTACAGTAAGCAATACACAAACAACAATAGTCAAATCAGTCCCTAAAGCAACTGTAATTAAAAGGCCTGACTGAATAAAAAGGTTTTGAGCTGACCCTTAATAGCAACAACATTAATCTAAGTCTTGAATGCAGCATAGACATGCCCTCAGCTGTCACAATGCTAGATTTTTTTAACACTTCACAGGGTGGGCATTGTAGGACACACATACTGGAATAGCACTACAAGCCCTTCAAAGGACTGAGTAAAGGTTAGCCTGGTTTGGGTGAGAAACAGCGGTGTTTGAAGAGCAGTTAGTGGGGACAGAATGAGGCGGTGACAGCAGCTTTTACCAGGCCTGTTCTCCTCACCCTCCACAGAGAAAGGGCAGAGGACAGAGTGGAAGGAGAGGGCAGAGAGGGCACAGGGTCAAAGTGTGACACATCCTCTTTAGACTTAGTGGAACAGGAGGTCAGTGCTGCTTACCATGCCTTTTCATTGCTCAGTAAGGCTGGTGATCTGCACTGCACTGACATTGACCCACTTCATTTCCTGAGCTGCTGACAGCGGCCGCTCCTGCATCAATATCCACTCGTTAGCATGTCCGTTAGCGCAGATAAATGCACGCTCCTGTTGCTCAGCAGGGCTCCTCTTCCCATTAGCATCAGCATTAAGATGCACAGGAGACGCCTGGTGCCTGAAATGATCACCGTCAATTACAGCGTGGCGGAGGGGAGTGGCCCCAACCTATCAGCACATCATCAGCCCAACAGCTCCCGCACTCTTTAGTCTTAAGGTTCATTCTTTATCAGCAACGTTTCATTATGGTATGGACAGCACCTTGGCTAAAACTAACTTGGCACATTAACATTAACATATTTCAGTTATTAGAAACTTCCAGAACCTTTCAAACCTACCAGTTTACATCTGACTTTATACTGAAATAAAGCCCTGTCTCTACAGAGTTTTGTTTTATTTTTTTGTCTTAAAATATTTACACAAGATGTGAGGAATTTAAAATTGTAGGACAAGCACACGTTCACATAATCAGTCGTTGCTATGAAAAAGGTCTGTCTGAACAACTATCAGGTTTCAGGATCCATGAGGTAAGTCACTGTAGAAAAAACATTTAGCGGAGCACAGCGCTACAGGCTAGTGGTGTTTGGAGAAGAGATATGGTCTGTGTCATGGCTGAGTTTCTTTGCTGAGACTTTGAGGAGGACTTGTGTTTACTGATGGTCACATGTTTGACAGAGATTGAGCGTACAACAGTTTAATCTTTGGCCCTGTCTTACCTACAACCCACAATTCAGTGTTGAATTGAGTTCTACACAATATAAATCTGGACAGGTTCTCACCAAAAGCATTTTAGAAAAGGCGTAATATCATGACAAATATTTGAATCTGATTGGTCAGTGCTCCATGGTGGTCCAGGGGTTAAGGCGGCAGCACACATGCCAGGCTCCATGTGCTGCTGGCCACAGTGATGTGAGTTTCAATCCCAGGATGTCCTCCCCTTCTCTCTCATCAGCTGTCCCATCTAATAAAGCCTATGGGCCAAAAAAAATCCTTTAAAAAAAGATTTATTGGTCAAAGTGTCACAACCTCAGAACAAGCAGAGAAATCAAACTGTTGTTAAATCCAGCCAGAGCAAAGCACAGACTTCTTCCCCATCTTCAAATACACTTCTATGAGCGTTTTTAAAAAACAAAATAGTCTGTAAATCAGCTAAAATAGGCCAAAGTACGTTTGTCTGCGTCGCCATGTGTGTTTAGGTTTGTCCTTTTAACTGTCACCCAAACTACAATGCTGCTTTTTGTCAGCCACACAGCTCAAACCGAACAGCCAAACCTGACCAGATGGATTCAAGAGTTTGTGAAACAAATATCATGAGAATTCATCTGGTTGACCAGGTTAGATTTTCCCAACAATCTTATTATTTTCAGTGTATGCAATTATACTGCCTACAGAAAACTCCAGCACTCCACAGATATATTGTGATTTCCATTTTGCCATATGAATATCTACATTTTAAAGATTGCTTACATTGCTCTATTCACTGTTAAAGCTTGCAGGATTTTGCTGGGAGAATGGCATTGTAGTGTAAATGAAGATGGAGCAAACCATAGCTGTACAGAATGGTCAGATTTCCATCAGCGCACAGTGTGATGTGTTTTTTGTTCTAGTGGTTCGTGTTGACTGGAACTGCTAGATAAGAATCATGGCTACTCTGAGGAGCAGAGCTTTGGCAAAGCTCCCGTTTCGCTGTCACTGCCTCTAAACTCTGCCCAGCTCCTCTGCTTCTGCCAAACCACCATCAGAGCTATCCAAGCGGGGACATCTGTACAGCAAGGCACCGAGCCATGCTGCCGTGCTCCTCCGGCCTCCCCTGGCCAACTGCACTCAGCACTGCAGATAGCACCCACACAACCTGTCACCACTCACCAGTCACCACAGAGCAAACTAATGCATCCCATGTTCTTGAAAGTCACTACATTTACCATTATCAGCCTGGTCTTAGAATGACACATTATGTTGCATTAGCATTCTCCTACGCTAGTTTGTAATTACAGTAAACTCAAAGTGGCCATTAGGAAAGCTTTTATTGCAGTCATTGACTAAAGCAATGCTAGTTAGCAACATTGCTTTGGTCAATATTATTATGTAGGCTAAGTAAATTATTTTTCAGAGTCCTTTTTTAATGTCTATACTTGGGCATATTTTGTTTCCATTGCATATAAATAGTTTGCCAAATGTTTGCCCACACATCAATACACATTCTACAAAGGCAAAGTCTGATGTTGAACTTTCTGAACTGACAGCAGCTATGAATTGTGTTTACGAGTGGCTTAAAGAGTCATGTCATCTGCTAAACTTTAAAAAGACACGTTATATGGTATTTTCAAACAACCAACAGTAAAGCCACCCTCAAACATATTTTCAAAAGGACAGGAGATTCAAATTGTAGATGAATTTAAATATCTTGGTGTGAGACTTTGGACTGAACTTTGTCTTTTAAAAAAACAAATTAGATAATTATTGACAGAAAATTCAGTTAAAATTTTTCTTCACTGTATGTTGTTTTTGCAAATTGAATATTGCATTACAAATGACAAACCATGCTGCCTTAAAACAAACTGAATTGTTAAACAAAAGACTCATATCATCATTACCTAAAACTAAAAAAATAGAACTATGCATCTTGAAGGAGTTTATACATTCAGAATTCTGGAACAAGTTGTTGTTGTTGTTGTTGTTGTTGTTTTATGGCGGTTGGCGTCCAAGTGTTGCATTACCGCCAGACTTTATTCCTCAGACTTTGTCGTGACAGAGTAGCCAGAGCTTCTACTCGAGGTGATTCTGCAGTTCCTTTGAGACGCACAGCTTTTAGACAACAAGTGCTGTCAGTCAAAGCCACAGTCTTTGGAACAGCATCCCAAATACGACACTTGAATACGACAAAGTCTGAAGAATAAAGTCTGCCGGTAATGCAACACTTGGATGCCAACCACCATAAAACAACAACAACAACACCTGCTCTCAGAGACAGTCTGACATTAAACACATTTAAGACAAACCTCAAACGATGGCCCGAGAGGAACCAGAAGTGTTGTTTAGGCGAGAGTAATTTAATTTGTTGTTTCACAGATTTTCCTTGGCATTTTTAAAAAGGGAGGACGGAATAAAAATAAAAATAACTTTTTATTTTCCCATTATCAAATCACATTTCTACCATCCAAAAGTCGGAGTTGAATTTAAAAACAAAATAATTTTTTGGGATTCTTAGAATATAGGCCCTACAACCACCTCTCTACATTATCTACATAATTATAGTTATCAATGCAAGACATTGAAAATAACTCTTATTATACTGCGGTGTACAAAAATACCTTCAATGTCATGAACTAACTGCTTAATGGAAGGTGGAACTCACAGTGATCAGACAGAAAGTAGTCCCAGACTGACAGCTTCTCAGAAAATGAATCATCCCGTGACCAAACAAGTCGGTTTGATAAACTTTATTGAGTCTGGACAGAACACAAAGTGTGCAATGAATGAAAATGTCTTATTGAGCTAGCTTAAATTTGGCCACAGTGAATTGATCCAACGGCGCAGTAATCTTTCACACGCTAGAGTTGTGGACACGCAGCTCAGCTGATCAGAATGCGATCAGAAGAGAACGTGTGACTCCAGCCGAGCTGGACATGTCCACATGAGGAGGACATGTCCACATGAGGAGGACTTTGTGCTACTTAAATGGCAACGACAAAATTATTCTGATACAATCGGTCAAGACGCGTATTCTTCATTTCCTCGTTCGAACACGAGTTCAATGAATGGGGAGCGCAAGCCAAAGCCACGCCCACCCCGCATCCTTCATGTTAATCTACCGGTCGATCTCATGGATTTAGGAAGCCGTGAGTTGCGAGAGTTTTAAAGCTCTTACGTTCGTACAAACTCGGGTCGTGCAGAAATGGTCGGAGGTCGGAGATGCTGGTGCAGAATACATTTTTATTTTTATTGAGGTTTTGGCCAAAAAAACGTCTAAAAATCCGCTAAAACAGGAAAAATATTTTTGTTGTGTGTGTGTGTTGTGTGCGTGTGTGTGTTGTCGTTTCTGTCCTGATGTGCCAGGGACTACAGATGGAGCGTAGTAATGGGCCAATTCTGGTATATTTACATTGTATTTTCATGTCCCTTTTAAATAAACACATCTAAATGAAACATTTTCTGGCCATGGTAAGCGTGTATACCAAGCTTACAAAATCTCACAAGGTGATGCAACACAATGTTTAGCAGTAAATAGGGTCTACACTGTCAATTTTGTATGTTCAAATGAAGGCACTCAAAATTATTCCCAAACTCACTTTGTGTGACTAAATCTCATACAAGGAGAACACAAACTCGGGCACTCTACCACTTACGATACATTTCATCGGCAGTAGGTAATCTCAGCTTGTAACTCCAGGGGCCAAATGTCAGCATGATTTTACAATTGTCAAGTTACTTAATCTTGGGTAAAAATGTGGGTACGTAACCAGTGTAAGCCCAGTTGAAGATTTTGAGTTGACCCCATCTTCTGACCTTTTCAGTTTGCTAAGATCAAAAGGATCAGAATTCTAGCAATGCTGCCTCAACAGCTTAAAATGTTTAGTGTTCTCATTCACATCCAGCCTCTGCCTCAGCTCCTCTTCCTTTTGTTCCTCCTTACATTGAAAGACTATTCAACTGATGAATATCCATCTATCTATTTGATACGTGATTGATATTAAATATGGTTTGCCGTTTGAAAGTATAGCTTTCAATTGGACGCACTGTTACGCTTTGAGTAATATGCTGCGGTCCAAAAGAATCTTTTGGTATAAGCAGCGGCCATGAAGAGTCATTTCCTTTCTCATCATTTGTGTAAAGGGCACACTCATCCTTCAGTCGGTGTTAGTAGCAGAAGAGGCTGTGGGTTCAGGCTGATAACAGCATTGAGTCAAGACTCACCTCAAGACACGGGCAATTCATTCAGAGGCAGAGTGGAGGGTGACCTGGGAGGCTCCGGTCAGGGGTCAGAGATCAGTGGTGAGGGACAAATACAGCGGTTTAACGTCTACTCACAAGTGTTCAACACCACAAGAGGAAACAAAAATGACATTTGAACTTTACTCTTCCTCCTACATCTAGTTCACAAGATGCATACAAACCATGAGAGTGTGACATTTAAACAAACTGCAGAAGTCAGAGCCTGACAGCACCATATACTTAACCGTATACTTGTCAAAGAGGCTTACAAAAAAGGTTTAGTGAAGGTCACAGTCAAGTCTATATATAAAATATGCATTTTGAGTCTAGCGGGATTGTGTGGTAAAATTAAATTTTCAGAGGTAATTGCAATGGTGGATATAGTTTTTCAAATGTCTACTTCTGTAAAAGTAGTTCAGAGCAGAGCTTCTCAAAAGTGTGGGGCACGCCCGATAGGGGGGCACAGGGCCGTTCCGAGGGGGGCGCCAGACATTTGGAGAAATGTGTGCACATTCCCATACCATGCGCTTTTTGTGTTAAATGTGGAACATAAACGCAGCGGTACGAGTCAGCTTGTAGAAAGCAGTCTGTGTGACGTCGTGGACACGCGCTGGTAAAAGTGATCCAAAGTGACGAGAAGTAACACAAGTGCATCTTCTCTTGAAACGCCGGATTAACTGCAATGAAGTGCCGATTCTGCGCTGTCCCACTTCAGACCGGTGACTGACCGGTCAATAAGCCACAGGTGCCCGCGTTGTAAGATGAGATACACATTACAAATATTTGATGAGATTACACATATAGTACACAGTAATGATGCGGCGGTTGTCTTTTGAACGGTCTCGCAGAGGTCTAATTAGACTGATTTCTCAGTGAATACGAGTTGGATTGTAATACAAGAGACAGCATTTTGAAGCTTAACAAACCGTGAACATGTGTGAGCTGTCTCTTCTGTCCCCTCTGTCCTTGATTACTCTGTCTGAGTTGATTTACCGGTGTCTTCACATCCGGTTCGATCTGCTTGCGCTTCCTGCTAGAGTGCCCCCCGGTGGCCGCTAGCCAGTAAAAATCTATAAATTAGACACACTGTTGTATGGGCCGCAGAGTTCAAAGCGTGGGGGAAAAGTAGCAGCTTAAAGTCCGAAAAATACGGTAAATATTTTGTGAGGGTTGCCAATCATCCAAATTTCACATTTTTTATCTCTAAAAGTACCAATAAGATAATCATTAAAATATCAGGTCTCTAGCTTTATAGGGGCCTATGCTAAAAACATTAGAAGATAGGTAAAAGATCCTAGCAGGGTATCAATGATAAATGGTCCAACCATTCATTCAGACACATTACGGCAGTTACTGTGACCTGACCTGTGTGGAGACATCAGCATCTCTCTTGGTCCGGCTTTGGGAGAGCCACTGTACTGTCACCGTCCGTCCCTTGCGCAGCCCTGGAGAATGAACAAGAAAAAAATTAATCAGGACATCATACGTTGTGTGGGGCTTCTTTCCCCTATCGGATCTGTTCTAAAACAATAGCAACACAAAAAATATAACATCTTTAAAGGAATAGAACAGATTGGTTTAATATTGTATTTGTCTATTAAAAAAAATAACAGATGATCTTGAAAGATATAAATGGCATTGCAAGCCTTGAAATAATTATTTTTACGTCCCTGTCAACATGACAGGTACCGATCATTTGGTACCTGTCATGGCTAATTCTGAATCGGTCATAAGGAAAGGAAAACAGAATAACATAATTAATGAAAAATGAACTTTTATTAACATGTCTCTTTATCATTTACAGGCTGAGAAATAGATTTTCAAAGTTAGGGGCCAGGGGGGCCCCCTACCTGAAAAAGTTAGGGGCCCCCCAGCAATTTCAGGGGCCCACAAGCGCGCGCGCGGCATCGCGGCGTCATAAAAACAAGATAAATTTGTCTTAAACCTGGTTATTAGCATGTAAAACAATTTAAAGTACTTTTATCTGTTATTTGATATGAAGAGCACAAATACTGAATTCCTATAAACCAGAGATCATGATGTTTAATACTGTTTAATTTAATATAATAATGCTTCTTAGATACAAAGTAAATACTGTTTACCAGCATTTGACACAAGGAGATCTTGTGGAATATATAAAATCACAGCCTACAAAATAAACTACTAACATATATACATTGCCCCGATGCTAACAACTCCAAAGGGGGCGGGGCCCTTGGGGCCCTTGGATACTTCCACATTGAAATTGTCCCTAATGTGCAGAATTACAGCTTTTGTTGCAAACAACTTTAAAAAGACTGAATTGCGAACTGAGGAGATTGACGCCCGCCAACCTCGATATCACTTGTGGCGCAAAATTAGACCGGGCATTTCCGAGTACAACCGAACGCAGCGGCCAATCAGATGCCCGCTTTCATCGACATTAGATCACGGACACCGCTCGGCCAATGAGAAGCGAGAAGACTGCGAATCGGCATGTCTGTCAAAATGAAACTTAAGCGATAGAAATGCCCGCGCACATGCGCTCCGCTGCCTTCCTCCGCTGTATAACTACAGCAATAATCGTGGTCTGTAGTATAGCGCGCCCGAGTTTGTGCATAGGAATCGCTTTGGGCACGTTCACCGCGCTGTTTTTGCCTATTTAAAATGTATATTACGGCGAAAAATTTGCGTCGGTCATTGTGTCTGGAGCGTTGATTTTTGCGCCGGTCATTGACCGTGTCCGGCCCGTTATTTCGAGGCTTGCATTGCACCAACGCACATAGAAAAACATTCATGTATTCACTCCAGGGCATGTTTAGCTCTCATTACCCACCACTGATGCATATCGAGATTCACTCAGACTACATCTAAAAGACATTCTTTAGCGTTGATCCACGTTGACAAGTTTACCAAGTTGATAACAGAAGACCTTTTCAAATTGCCAGACAAGAATTTGCACGAGGGAACTCGGGCAATGCGTTGCATTGTTGGCTTTATTTTGTCAAATCCGATGAGAAGAATCAATAATAAGCTCAACATGGGGATCAGCAAAGCAGCATGACTTAGACAGCTGTGGATCTCAATTATTTTCTCCCTAGACTGTCTCAATTGCCAGACCACAGCAAATAATGAGCCACCAGGCAAAAATAAAACAAGTATTTGTAAAAAGTATTTGTGGCAAAAGGTAATTAACCATGTGGCAAATTAGATTATAGCATTGTTTATTTTAGCAATTCCAAGCTAATAACTGGTCATGACATGTCTGTTATTGTCTTTATGTGCTTGATATGGATAAATATTGAAACAGGAGGACAAGGACTGAAAACAACTCGAGAGACCTGGGTTGCATATACCCCAAGTAACAAGTCAGGTTGTTGAGGGGCCAGACCAGGAAGCTCTTTTGTTTATCTGCTTGTAGACTTTATTTGATAGGACAATACACCATGAAATAGGGATAAGACTGGGGAAAGACATACAGAAGCAGATTCAAACTCCCAACGCTGCAGCCTGCCCCACATGGCAGGCATAGGACGTGCTATCCACTCAATCACAAGCAGCACGGCCTTTTGAACAATTTTATATCAGTAATAAAATAAAAAGATAGCCCAACTATTATTCAAGGCTTTTAACTAATCATACCACACACAGTCCCTGACAAAAGCCTAAATGGCTACTGCATTAATATCTTGCGCAGTCACTTTGCTTTCATAAGAATCCTTGTAGAAACAGTCTGACATTTAGAAGCAGTGAAGCCCTACTGGCTCTTGTCCATTTACTTCCCTTCAGGCGTCCCAGTGTGATTAGAGCCCAGCGAGGGGTTCAACAATAGGTCCCAGCACGGACCCTCCACTCTCCTGTGTCTCTTCATGTCTCACACAGCCCTAAAAGCCTGTACAGCTCATTCTGTTCCAGTGCACAACACATCACACACCTATTGTGTTGGGCTGGTAAGTGGGCAAATGTTAACCCATTCTCATTCTAATAGTTTCTAGAATCTAAAAAGGCTTCTCAAAAGTGTGGGACGTTCCAAGAGGGGCACAAGATGTTTGTGACAGACGTGTTTTGAGTACAGAAAAATGCAGAGGAGTGGGTCAACCCGCCTCTGTGTCACCCGCCTCTGTGTCACCCGCCTCTTCTGTGTCACCCGCCTCTTCCGTGTCACCCGCTTCTTCTGTGTCACCCGCCTCTTCTGTGTCACCCGCCTCTTCTGTGTCACCCGCCTCTTCTGTGTCACCCGCCTCTTCTGTGTCACCCGCCGCCTCTGTGTCACCCGTCGCCTCTGTGTCACCCGCCGCCTCTGTGTCACCCGCCTCTGTGTCACCCGCCTCTGTGTCACCCGCCTCCATTAGCACTTGTCTCCTCCCTCACCTTTTTGAGTCTAACTTATAGACTTAGAGTCCAGCATGTCTGAAGAATATATGGTAAAAGTGATCCAGAGTGACCGAGAAGTAACGCGTCTTCTCCTTGGAACACCTCATTCACCGCAGTCAAGCACCAATTCTGCACCGTCCCACTGCAGGCAGGATAGATTGTTTATCTCTCAAGGGGGGGCGCAACAGAAAACTATTTAGAAGCCCTGATCTAAAGAGCTTTGTAGCCACAGGTGTCCAGGGGCACAGTGAGGGGTTCAACAATAGGTCCCATTACATTGAGGCAAAGTGAGAGATATCCCCTAACTTTAAAAGGCAGTACTAGAGGTGGGAGATGTATAGTATAGTATAGTATAGTATAGTATAGTATAGTATAGTATAGTATAGTATAGTATAGTATAGTATAGTATAGTATAGTATAGTATAGTATAGTATAGTATATGGAGTATATAGTCTATAGTAAAAATTATATCAAAAGATGTCCTTTGGTGGTTAATTTTGAGATCCATTTAAATGTTGTACTAGACTTGAACCTCAAACAAGACATTTACAGGCACATTTTAGCCCATTCCTCATGCTTTATGAAAATATTGTCTAAATATTGTTATTGAATATTGATATTAATTTTTGTCATGAAAGTGTGCAAGAGAGAGCAAAGAGAAGAAGATAGGCAGTGCCAGAGTGTAATCCTAGCTGTAAACGCTGTTTTTTTATCCATCACAAAGCTATTTGTTGTTGGCATGAGTCAAAGGAAAGCTGACTTTTTCAAAGATTCAGGTCCCGCCCCTGAGCGTTACCATGGAGCCTGGCTCACTAATAACTGATATTACTCAAAATTGTTAAAATGAGGTGCCATCCATCCATCCATCCATTTTCTATCGCTTGTTCCCTTTCAGGGTCGCAGGTGACTGGAGCCTATCCCAGTGACTTCGGGCCTTAGGCGGGCGGGGTACATCCTGGACAGTGGCCACCTTGTCGCAGGGTTAACACTGAGACATAGACATTACAGACAACCATTCACTCTCACATTCATTCACTAGGGCCAATTTAGAGTCACCAATTTTACCTAACACATGCATGTCTTTGAACGGAGAGAGGAAGCCGGAGAACCCAGAGAGAACCCACGATAACACGGGGAGGACATGCAGACTCCACCCAGAGAGATCATGTGATGTTGGTCTGGTCCGGGAATCGAACAATGAGGTGCCAATAATCTTAATTTGATATTATTTAATTAATTTGTGGCCACTATATTTTATTTTTGAAATATTCCTCCTTTTTTGTGATTAATCATAAAATCACATCAATTCCCCTTGCGATATCCTGACATCCCTGTGGTGGTAATTGACAATTGTGTCATTTGAAAATACAATCACTAGTCTAACAAATAACTAGATCTAAAGCTTAACATTTGATGTACAGTGTTTGGCATTTGACTCCAGTTTACAGGCTAAGAACGCAAATGATTCTGAGCGGCCTGGGTAATGTAACACAGCACATACTCTATAATATACTCTCACGTACTTGTCTGAAATGAGCTGCAGAGAAGTAAGTGGAACATGAAAAGGCTGTATTTAAAAGATCATTTACCGTAGCCAGCTGTACGCCGCTCTCCCACTGCGCATACATGCCCCAGAGTCTGTGTTTGAGCGGCTGGATAAGACGCGGATCCACTGAGCGCTTTGCTAAAGTGGGCAACCATAAAAAGAATGCTCATTCCTTCCATCCATCTTCACCCCCACTGCCGCCTTTCTTCCCTCGCAGAATGGGGTGCAGAAGATTACAGAACACATGTGTCGCACAAAGTGATGGAGTAATTGAAAAGCCTGGTTGGAGTGAGGAAAGGGTAGTTGTCTGACTGAGGTTGGCTATAGTGTTTATTAAGAAGCCTGGAGCTCTGGCAAACTGTAGTCCATAATTTAAAGGAGTGATGGAGGGCCTCATCCTCTCCAAGTTAATGTCTGCTGAAGCCATTAGCCCGCCTTAATGTCATCTGCTGAAGGGAGGACATCACAGCGCTCACTCCATGCACTCGTCATTTGTTGATTTTGGCTCAGAATGGATATTGAATGCTCATGTTTCTAGGCCATTCTTCGGCGGCTAATGCAAACACTGCTCTGACCTCGTTCCAAGAAAATTGTCTGCCGCTCTGGACAAAGCTTGATACAAACCAAACTGAGACATAGATTTACATCCAATCACTACATTCTACTGGGGTGAAATGCTCCAAAAAGCACAACACATTTTCCACTTTGTCAAAAAGGGGTGCTCATAATCATGTATTCATTAAATTACTATTGTAATAAATTGTGACATTCTTTACTTGATTTTTTTTTTAATGATGATGAGCAGCCATTGCAACGGTACATGATATTCTGCCAAAACCTGCGTGGAGATCAATGACTATGGATGCTATAGGTTATACATTTCTCCCAAACCCATAAAGAAACAATTTATATTTGATTTCTGCCCATAATGCCAAATTTCAATTCAACCCTTATCCTATATGTGGACACAGTCATATCCGAGTTGGCATATGGCGGCTCCTGCTTGCCACCAAATCAAATCCATAGGACGTGTACACAGAACTCGAACATGTGTGGTATGTTTGCTTTGAAAAGCCGGGGGGAAAAGCCCTTTATTAAAACAGGATTTAGCACGAGCTACTAATCTCTGTGACTAAGCCAACACCTTCTGGAGCAGCACCTGTTGAATGGGAAATCAACTTAATGTGAATAATGTTAATGTTAAAGTTAATCTTAATAATGAACCATTATAAAACATGTCTGTCGAACGGAAGCGCTCAGACATCAAAGCACACCTAGGTTCTAAATATGAAGTTCAGTATAAGGAATGAGCTTTACTGATCTGCTTCACTCTCTCACTCCCGACATGAGGCAAACGAACTGGAGTCTGGCAATTATGAACTTTGATTGCAATTTGAATTTTTGCTCACCTTCTCACCCGTCTGGTGGCTGACCGTCACAATTACACATCATATTGCCAACGCAATTGTAAAGAACATACTTATCTTCCAAGAGAAAAAATAAAAATGCTTGAACTGCATTGAAATTATGTAGTGCATGCTCATATTACCAAATATCAATTTAATATTTTAATTATTATTATTATTATTATTAATAATTCAATTAATATAATTGCAGTAGTAGCTGAGCAAGAAATTGAAAAAAAAAAAAAAAAAACGTATGTGTGCAACATGGAGAACAAAATAAGATCACGTATCGGAGGAAATGCCACTTGATTTACAAATATAATCCCTTTCCTCGCAGTGTCTGTTTAGGGCAGATTTAAGTTCATCAATTTGAGTATACAGACATCCATAGGCGACAAGTACGTGACACACACTATGTCCTCCAGGTCGACTCGCTCATTACGTCGCAGCTCTGTTCTGAAACCGCAAATGTCAGTGAAATGTAGCCACCTGAGTCTGAAGCAGTTCCAGGCCAAACGCTGCTGACATTTGGTGCATTTCTTTGGGTGTTATTGGTGATTAATAGTGACCTTTTCTGTCACCTGAGAAAACAATGCTCTGAGCGCTCACTTCAAAATGCCACATTCAGCAGAGACTGTCCTCCTGGCATTCTCGGCTTTACTGCAGTGACGGTGTACAGCCCTGCAGAGAGGCAAGCTATAACCATGGAACTAACAATGAATATACTGGTGTGTTTTGGGTCATTTTAGACTGCGTGCACATGGAAGGATACAGGTTGATGAAATACTACAGAAGACTTTTGACAATACGATGGTAAATCTACTGACATGGCGCAAATGTTTGTAGCCTTGAAAGCTGTAAGAAATCCAAACATGTCTTCATGACAAAAGTACAGAAGAACTTGTTGCATGTTTCGTGCTATTCTGTCAGCTCAGCACTTGTCAGTAGTGCTTGAAGCTTCACAAACTTCTCCTGGCCTTTTGGCCTGGATAAGGATGCAGTCGCAGCTCAGAGTGATGAGTGCGAGCCAGTGTTGTGCAGGCAGCTCCACACGTCTCCTAAAGCACCTGCCCCTGGGTCCATGGAAAATCCATTCATGTTCAAGACTGTCTCTGTATGATCAGACTGTCAGCTGCTGCTCTGCACACTGCTCTGCACACTGCTCTGCACACTGCTATGCACACTGCTCCGCACACTGCTCCGCACACTGCTCCGCACACTGCTCCGCACACCGCACACCGCACACTGCTCCGCACACCGCACACTGCTCCGCACACCGCACACCGCACACTGCTCCGCACACTGCTATGCACACTGCTCCGCACACTGCTCCGCACACTGCTCCGCACACCGCACACCGCACACCGCACACTGCTCCGCACACCGCACACCGCACACTGCTCCGCACACCGCACACCGCACACTGCTCCGCACACCGCACACCGCACACTGCTCCGCACACTGCTCCGCACACCGCACACCGCACACTGCTCCGCACACCGCACACCGCACACTGCTCCGCACACCGCACACCGCACACTGCTCCGCACACTGCTCCGCACACTGCTCCGCACACTGCTCCGCACACTGCTCCGCACACTGCTCCGCACACTGCTCTGCACACTGCTCTGCACACTGTCAGAGGTGAGAGGTGTGGCTGCATGCGCATCTCGCGAGGCCGCGGCTCAGTACGGCAGATTTAAAATAACTCAAATCAAATCGAGCTGGTCTCAGAACCACTTGGAAACTGAGAAAGCCATAAACTCATTCTTCAAGCGCTCTACAGATGAGACAATTGGCATTCCAATTGTCCCTGCTCGACCCAAATATGTTTTTTTCAGAAACTCAAACTTTTCAAATTGTGCAAGAAGATTAAGGTAATTTAAAACAAGAAAGGAATGGAGTTGTGTAGCAAAGCTAGAATAATTTGAGTTCTGTAGTACTACAAGTACCTGTTTAACATTAAAGAGTGTGTTGTTCTCAACTGATTAATGACCAAATAATTAGGGCAGCACCTTTGTTATAAAAATGTATTTTCGTATGTGTTTTAGAGTTTTAGTCCAAATCATGATTAGGATGATAAAAAAACAATGATTATTGTTCATAGTCGACTCGTCACAATTAATCATTGCAGCCTTCCAAATAATTCCTGTGAGTTACACGCAGAGCTGAGCACATCATTACAGCCATGAATGTCAAAGAGCAGACTGCAATCCAAAGTGGTCCAACTATAATGTGTGGCGTTTGCATGGATGGAGCTACAGTTCACACAGCATTCTAATATTTGTCCAATTGTGGTTTTGTTTTGTTTTTCATTTATGGAGGTCAATAAACTCAAATTGTACACCAACAATCTGAAAGTGCAAACTGAAACACACCATGTATATTCCAAATGCATTATCTACTAAAACCTGAGGAACAGTCAAATGGTGACTGGATAATGTCTTCTGCGCGTATGTTTGGCTACAAATGGTGCATTGATGAGAATTAGAGGTTATAATTCAAAACATGCAATTTTCCTTAATTTACTGCTGGCAACTTTAATTATGAACCTTCCAAATGGATTCAAAGCCCAGGGGAACATTCAACTCCAAACTCCATTTTCAAACAAATGTGGGCAGGTTATTTAATCCGCTCACAGAATTATAATTAAACATTTAACAATAATGCGTTGCGCTGTGGTTCGCTCCCTGAAAAGGTAAGGGTTGGTGTAAGCGCATGCTACATAATACATGCAACCGTGTTTCTTAACAAAAGAACCAAATGTGAATATGTTGTAAATTGGACAACATTAAAGTTTAATGACGCCCGGGAGGAAATGGGGTCATCACAGCAGAGAGCCACACATGCAGTATACATGAGAGATTTATACAAGTAAAACAAAAAGGACTTACACAAGAGGCTCACCGCACACGGGCAAGGTTCAAGAAAAGCACACTTCTTAAAAGCAGAATTAATTTGCAAATAATGTTTTTCTCGGAAATGATAATATTCCTTTGGGAGAAATGGAATAGTCAAGTGACAGAGAAAGATGTTTTATCCAGCCAGACTTTGCGATCCTCTTTTTTTCAGTGGGAGTTTGCAAATTTTTAACCACAAGGTGATAATAATATATCAAAAATTAGCACCAGAAACTGCAAAATAACTAAAAGAACCAAAACTACAAAAATGGATGAAAATATGTTGTAACTGGGACAAAGGGATCTCATGAATGCACCAAAACAAGTTGATTTGCAGCGTTTTCTTTTCCAATTACACACCGTGCTCTTTAAAAGCGTTCCCTTTTCTCATTTAATCACAAAAAGCGAATTGGTTGCACTTAATGTGAAAATCTATTATGCATGGGCTCAAAAACAGCCTTGTTCAAAGTTTTAAGAACTTGAAAGTTGATTCTAGAGTTTAAAACAAAATACTACGCTACGGACAATGGAATGACAACTAGTCTACAGAGTGAAGTGAAAATGATCTCTGCTGACCATGACTCGAGTACGGCTCATCGGCTGCTGCACTCGGGTGGCAGACAGACAGTATTGAAGATCAGAGTTTGTCCTGCTGTGAATCCCTGCAGACATTCAGTCCATTACAACAGGTTATGTCATGTGCTATTGTGACACTGACACTTAAAACTCCCATTTGGTACAAATGAAAAAGCTCAAAACACTACATTTCAAGATCAACAAAATAGTTTCTCTCATTATTATATATTATATATGTCACAATATCAAATTTTAGAGTTACGATTATTGTGAGGGGAACTATTGCGATTTTACAGTTAGAATTATCAGTAAAAAGAATGTAAACGTTGATATTGCTTTTTTAATGCTTCAATTTCGAAATATTTCTGTGAGAAGAAAATACGTGTTGTATTGCTATGAATTATCTGTGCCGCTGTCTTGGCCAGAGCTCCCTTGCAAAAGAGATTAGTAATCTCACAGGTACTTTCCTGGTTAAATTAAGTTAAATTAATAATAATAATAATAAACAGTTCTCTACCATAAAATAGTTTTGTTTTTTTAAATAAAACGTAGTGGCCAAACATTTGCTAAATAATAGAAATGTAAGCTTATATCAGCAACTATCTAGGAGCCCTTTTATTATATCAGTTATTAGTGAGGCGAGCTCCATGGTAATGCTAAGGGGTCTTGAGACCTCAAGAAAGTCAGTTTTCCTTTAGCTCAGAACAAACTGTAGCTCACAGTTTACATGCACTTGTGTGAACCTCAGTGTGTAAAAAACTAGTCATTAGTGCATTTATCTACAGTCACTAGTACAATAAGTTAAATTAAACAGATAAGGCTTGTTCACCAGCTTCGACAGCAAGTTCCAAAACCTCCATGAATAACCTATCGTAGCCTTAAATATTTGTGGTAATTGGAAAAACTGGTAAATCTTGATATGCCTTTTGATAGGATTGATCCAGGTATTCTAGGACTATTAAGGAATGGTTGAAGTCACTGACATTAACTTATTGCACAATTCTGTTTGAGTTGATACTTCAAAACCCAAGTATCATGTCAGAACTAAAAGCTGAATCAGTTCATCCTAGTGAAGAATATTTAATTACTATTATCGTCAGAGCCCCAATTTTATGCTGTGAAAATTTCAGAATCAAAATATTCTGTTTAAAGTATCCTAAAATGTTCTCGGGATACTTTTAATAAATTCACTCATTTCTATGCCAGTCACTCTCCAAGACTCTGAGCCAACATTAGGCTCCAAAAGCCAGAGAATTCACATTTGCGAGGCAAGGTGTCCTCCATCCAGCTCTAACTGCAGGCTCCTGGGGAGAAACAATAAGAGGTGTGATCTGGAAGTGACAGCTACTCCAGAGGCTGAAAGAGAGTGGAGAGGAGAGGAGGGGACAAAATGGAGGAGTGATCGGTGGCCAATACAACTGTCTTGTTGAGAAATGAGTGCCAGGGCTCAGTTTGTAAAGAGACCACAGCAGCTCTCTGGGGAGTCAAACACACCAGATAAAGTGGATCATTTCAAAAGGAGTGGCAATCAGCTGTTTCAATGCAACGGTGTGGTCCATTATCACTGCACTTTCAACTGAACACCTGCTTTACTGTGGAGTGGATGATTCTGGTCTGGTCTTCAAGTGTGTATTCTGCTTTATAGTTCAATCTTACAAGAAAGTTCCCCTTGGTTTCAAACTCACACCATAAGAATACTTTGTGTCAATTGTAGGTGATGTTCACAATTGTTTCAGTTTGAAAAAATATATATATATAATAAAAGTAAACTGCTGGTAGGTTTGCAGCTGTCCAAACTTAAATCCTCACTTCCCTAGCGCATTCCAAGCCATCAAAATGTTTTGCTGCCATAAGTTTATAAGCTCTTTTCACAACTTTTGCCCCTTGATGGGAAAGCTAGCAACTAACACACAGCTGTCTCATTTTGACCCTGAGAGCTGCTTTTACAATAAATATGTACTGGGCAAAACAGACTTTATTTTATCATGTCAGAGCCCGGCTTTAAGCCCTGCGACAGTAACCAAACTCAGGAAAACATAACAATATAAACTAATTAGTTCCAGTCCAACTGTTGAAGCTCACTTTTCCTCCCAAAGGGTTAATACTCCGTGTGAAGCTTCAGACAGCCGAGATGGCACCGCACCCTCTGTCACCAGCCTGAGTGTGGACGGATAATGAGTTCCTTTTTTCTTACCCTCCTTTGAGAACTTTGTGCAACTAGGAGTGATAAAAGTGATTGGGAAAGGAAGCAGTGGTAGCCTTCCTCCAAAAAATGGATTCTTATGAGAAACTCGAGCAAATGTATTCTACAGTAGGATTGGAAACATCAAGTAAAGGCTGGCTGCAATAGGCTGTGTGTATTCCATGCTGGGCCTCAAGGACAAGGCCCTCAAGCAGCCGGCAGCCTCATTAAAAAAAAAGTCCTACATCGAAAAAAATGTAGCTCATTTTACTGATTTTGCCTTGAAGAGAGAACTAAGAAGCTTCAAAAATGAAAACAAACTCCAAGAACAATCCCTCTGTCCCCTCCCATTTGCAACAATCTTAAAAATAGCGGCCTGTGCAGCATTTTGGGAAAAGTCCACATTTACTTTTAATGGACTCAATTACTGGAAAAAAAACTTTTGGAAGTTCAATTAACACCATCAATAATGCATCAGGCTGGTGCTTGACTACAGCTTGCGCAGCTTGTAACCTGAAAAGTCACAGCACACTGAGCCAGCACAACAGCAAATGAGCCATACAATCACTGTACTTTTGGATCTATAGGCTCTATATTCATTATGACAACTCTAAAAAGATTTCTTTGCTGTGGTCCATCTGGTCACGATCAGCCCAGAAACACATAGAAATACACTTTCATCATTACACCAAGCATGCAGATGATAAGGGGAATAGGCTAAATCAAGTTATTCTAAGAAACTATTTACTTAGGATACAACTTCAACATTTCCCAATCATTAATGTTACTACTCTGTGAGAAAGATCTGAATCTTTATCCCAGGTGTCCCCATGGCTCAACAACAGGGCCGCAGCAATTTAGTGTAAAAACAGGTGAATATATTTTGATTTATTGCAGACAGCATGCTACAATTAAAGAACTAATTGAGCTATAATGACACAGGAGTAGGAGTCTCTTAAGCTGTTTTCTAGGACAACCGATTGTCCCATTGAGGGGACACTGGAGACAGATGAAGGCAGTGTTCAGTCCCTGATACGCAGTTCCCTTAACTTCCCCTGTGTGAGAATCCCCACAGATTCTAGGCTCCTCACCTCACACTTTATGGCCCTCTCGCAAAGTTCAAGGATTCCTCACTCTGTCCCAGCCTTAATGAGCACTACAATGGAAGACTTTCCTTTTTCTCCAGTTTTTCTCAAGTGGGGAGAGATAAACCAGAGAGCTCTCACTAGGGAGGAGTGCCAGTTGCATTTAGAATGTTTATGTAAATACTTTGCATTGCCCACACTGTACAACGCGTTGAGAGCCTCTTGTTGCACACTATCCCTCACCCAGAGTGGAGCGGGTGCCAGTCTTTGTGGATTAGACACTCGCTGGTGACGACACTTCGCTGCTGGATGCTAAGAGCTCTCCATAGCGCTGAGACAGTGCTACAGTTAAGACCAGCTTAGTGTTGGTGTCGTTTCTATGGTGTGCCATCATATTGCTTCTGTTTGAGACCAGATCCAATTACACCATGAAGGACTTTCTGAAGCATAGGACAGAGAAAGTTCAAGTTGAGTTCGAATGACAAACTGAACTGATGAACTGTACAATTCTGCATGGAAGGCTTTGTAAGGCAATTCAAAGTTTAGTTTAGTTACAAAATCAAAGAGTTGCAAAATGTTTTACACAAATACCAATTATAATAATAATATCCAAACTGCTTTGTTGTTATACTACTAAATCATCCACAAGCAAATATATATATCAGACTAAACTATTTGCTGTCTTCAAGTAAGCACGGTACAGCTTGTAAATTTTGTCTGGTGCTTGCTGACTATGACGTCTCTGAGGAGCTGTGGAGCTTTGCTCCTGCGAGTGTCCCGGTTAGGATCGGGTTTTTATGTATCCCTGTTTTGTCTGTCAATATAAATACACAATCTTGATAAGCCAGTATCTGGGACATGGGATACTCAATGGGATATACCCAGGGCTAGACTGGGAGTAAAAAAATAAATAAATCAAAATCAGCCCTTGACTTGTTGGTCTGGACAAACCCCCTACGTGAGCCACGGGTATCCAATGATTTAGCAATGGGGGAGCATCATTCTTAATCATGCTTGGCATGACCTGTTGTAGTTAATTTGGGCCAAAATATTGTTACTCACACCAAAATGCTTTAAGGCTGTATTTTGCCAGAACTTTTTTACTGTTGATTTTTATTGGTATAAAAAATCCAAATTGAATTATTTAGATTGAATATAAAAGTTTCCACACTCTTGTTCCCCCAGAGTGTGTTTGTTAGAAACGCCCCTGAACGTGATGTGATGCCCCACAATGAACAGCGGCTTCACCGACTTGCATCAGGGCATCTGAACTCATGTTTTGTGTAACTTTTGAGGAGAGGTTTTTGCTCAAAAAATCATGTCAGCAAGATGTGGTAACAGAAATCGCTTTGATTGCGCTGCACAAACATGAGTTTTTTTTCAATTGGCTAAACATGATCACATTGTACTATTAATACATTATATGTGAATAGGAGAACTATCAATGAGCACGGAGGACTGTGGCGCAGCACGGGGACCGACGCATCTGTCGGCTGCCATGGGCCGGCCCAGGTGAGAATGAGCTGGACCATGTCTGTGGGCCTGCGATGAACTATAGCAGATCATAAGAGATAGCTGATTGAGTGGGCCGAAGTGTGGCGTCCAGACTCTGCGTTGTGTTCCTCAAGTCTGACAGTGACTGGCCCAAATGTGCACTGGCCCACAGGGAAACCTCCCGGTGCTCTCGATGGCCAGTCCAGGCCAGGATATAAAGATATTGTCCAGGATACTGTCAAATGTAAACACATTATCCTGATTTTTTTCACCACTGGTGCCGAACTGAACATGTGGAAACAATTATGGTGAAGCAGCTTGTGCTAACCAGCAACTTTCCCAAAGAAGCTGTAAACTGAGCTTATATATCGGGACACGCACTGGAATCGCTTTAATTCAACTTGTTTTGACTTTGTTCGGCTGGATTGAGTGTTTTCGTGTCATCGCGATGTGCCCTGGCTCCGAGCCCCCCCGGCCCCCCCCGGCCGGCGCCGTACCGCGTTTACACAAAGGAGGAACTCATGAAACTGCGGAGAACAGTCGTCTTACCCGGAGATCGTCACGTTATCCCGGCGGACATCCTAAGATTTTTATAAGAGATCTTCTACTGGGAGTGTTTTTCAAACTTCCTATAAGTTATTTGTTCTTTTCTTCTGTATCTATCTCTGTATCTACCTGCGTTGCATCAATGGAATTTCCCCATGTGGGACAATAAAGGATTATCTTATCTTATCTTATCTTATAAGACTATTTCTTGTCCGTTTGTTGACAGAAACATGCCAAAAAGCTTTATGCCTCGCTCACACTGTACTCGGCCCAGCTCTGGTTGCTGTGTTGGAGCGGTGTTTTGTGGTAGATAGCCCACATTAGCACTGGCTTTGATCGCAACCTTGCAATAACTAAATCAATAATATGGCATGCAGTGGGCTCCGCCGTCCGACAAACATGAAATCCAATGGAAAGAATCCAAAGTGCCAGCACCACCACACTGCACAGCATGCAATCTGAGCTACTCTCGTACTTTTATCGAGCGGCACTACTTGCAACGTGAGACCCACATTAAGATAGCAATTTCGCTCAAGCACTTAGCTCCTTGCTTTATCAGTAATTAGTTCCATCATGGAATATCCAGGGTACTCATTTATACAGGGATGCGTATCCAGGGTTCTCTGAGCGCAAATAAACATCATATCCAGAATAACCCGGAAAAGGCTCATAGTTGGGATACTCAAGTACATTTAAACACACTCTCTGAATCATCAAATGAATGACTAAAATAAAACAAAAGCAGACAAAAACCTTACAGTATTGGCAGAAGTGTTCTATCCACGCAATCTTTTTAGATTTTCTAGCAAAATATTCAAGGGTGCGACCTCCTGTCACTGGCGCTGCTTTTTGTGAGCGCGCTGAGGCTCAGTCTGAGGCAATAATGAAAGTTTGCCTGTTTAGAGGTCGAGCCACCACACTTGTGCAGACTGTGCAGTCTGTCTCACTTTCTCTGTGGAAAAACAGCCCACGCTCCCATCGTCCTGCTCACTGCTCTGGGCACAGTCCTCCGGGCTCGCACATCACGCTGTGCACTGCAAAAGCTGCTTGCGCTCAGCAGGTCACACTCCACGCCCGCCAAATGGGCAGTGTGGAAAGCAGACTGTGGAGCAAACTGCTGAGACATGACTTCATTTGGCTCCCAGCAAAGCAAAAGTAAGAGTTTAGAGACTGTTTTAACCTTTGAACAACATCTAACAAGGAACATGGAAAAGAACAGAGGCTAAACACTGGCTGCAGGATGCCTGCACTATACAGCATGACTTCTTACATTCACACCTTCACTGTTAGTCTTGGTGAAAAACAATCACACAGCATCAGCAAAGTGCTTCATTTTGACTTGGCCTGAGATACGTTCCTGACGAAAAATGACATTCATTGAGACTGCAGACATATGAGAAGAGTCTATTACAGCTGAAAGTGTATTGTACTTTTCATATCTTAAGCGAAAAAGAACAAATACAAAAGGGACAGTGGAAAAGATTTACGGCATCAACTTTGGAGACTCCAAATCCCAATTTATGTAAAATCTCTTCCCACATATTGTGTACCATACCTTCCCCATTTGTTGAAGTGCCATTAGCAGAAATGTGCATTGAAACAGTGAATTGAGTGTGCTGTCAAAGCTGAGGCCACTATATTTACATGATGCTCAGGATCAGTGCGGGAAAACCAGGAGCATCAGGCTGACTGACAGATGTGTCTGTGTCACACTGAAGGTTTCCAAATGCATTATGGGTGAGGGGAACAGGAATGATTTTAGAGAGGGCCTTGACTAAATCTGTGTGAGCAATACGTGCAGAGTAGGACACCATGCTGCAGCAGAGACATGCATTTGTATTCCATTACCCGCTTTCACACTTTGAAACTTCTATTTGGATGGAAAACTTTCATCCTCCCTTTATGAACTCATGAGACCACAAAACACAACACAAGGCCTCCCAGCTCAGCAGTCAGAGCGAGTGCAAACGGAACTAAAAAAAAAGACAACTGTATATATATATATATATATATATATATATATATAAACACTTATTAAAAGCGTCTAATACAGTTTGGGGGATTTTTTCTTCCATGTACCAAGCCCCCAGGGAGCAAGATGGCAGACCATTCACGTCAACGGGCCGCCATTTTACACTTTTACCGACTTGCATAGCATGTGACCAATCACCAACAATCAGAGGGAGAACTGCAAGAGCGGAGCAGCGTGAAGCGGAGTGAGGTCAAGCTAAAGATTTAAAACTGACCTAAGGATTTTGAACCAGAAAAAAGCTAAGGATCTTAGTGAAAGCTGTAGGTGGCTTGACAGCTGAACACGAGCAGTTTGGTTTTTTCGCTGCAATTTCAATGGGGCCGACTCAATAAAATACCAATAATCTTTAATAGATCCATGCCATGTAACAATGGATGAACATTCTCTTCCACTTGACCGTCACCATTTACTCTTCAAGACATCATTTAAATGTCTCGTCTTTGGTTACTTCAATTTACTTCTTTCAGGACTAAATCACAAGTTTAAATATAATTGATAATGATGTTGCATTGATATCTCCCATCTACACTGGTCCACAACTAGGTTTTGTAGGAAACTTGTGTTTGTGACCTGCAGCACATTAACCAAGAACAACAACGACAAGAACGGAATCAATACAAATGCTAGTCCAAGTAAAGACCAATCCCAGAGTACAGTTTCTTTTCAAGAGACAACTAGCACAACATTTAGGGTCAGCTTTTAGCAAAACAGAGACCCATTCCTCTAAGCGCTTCCATTTGAATCCTGACAAGTGCATTAATAAAGCTGGGGAAAACACAAAACATTTCCTACACAGCCTCTTCTTGTGATAAACAGCCTCGTGTTGGGAAGAATGTAGGCCAAATGCTGCACGCTATTTTCAAATTCACCCCCAATACAAACTCAACAGCTCTTGCCACCTGCTTCTTCGTGTGACCTTTTTATGAAAAATCTTACTCCAACACAATTCTGGAAACTTTGATGCTACTCGGAGACAAAAGTGCCGTCATCTTGTTCACACGTATCTCTCAATAAATCAGCATAAAACCCGGGGCCGTTAAAAGCAGCGAGGTTGGGAGGTGGCTCGTGCTGACCGCTGCACCTTAGCCTGCAGTGAGTGGACCCACGCCACCGCATGACGCGAGCAGTTGGGCTTCTTTCCATAGCGCATATTTAAATGAGCATTTGAAAGCGACAAAAGCCAATTATCACTCAAGTTTGGTGCCGTCATTTTTGGCCTCGTTATGATTTATAGCCAATTAACTGGTACATTACAGGTTGTCGAGAGGGAAAGTGGTGATGAACTGTAAATGCTGACTCAAAATTAAAACAATATTGGCGCTGTATGACCAAAAAAAAACAAGTTAGAAGAGCAAGACTTTTGTAAAAGCTGCCAGTTTTCAGCAGTGGCCAAGTAAAGTGGTCCCTGTGGCGCGAGCTGTAAAAGCAACTGGTACAAATGGGCGAATTAGGAGTCATTATAAACAAACTACATGAGGATTTGTTTTTATTACACAATACACAAAAGCCACAATGAGGTTTTCATACGGTTGGCAGCTTGTACTTACCAGTAGGTTTCATGTTAGAGAAACTCAGGAATACTGTCTGTAATAAGTGAAAGAGCTGATCGTCGTATATGTAGCCATGTGATGCCCAGTGATGGAGAACCAGGTGTAATTCAATTCCTACATGTGTTTTTGTGAAGCACTTTGTGACTTGTGCTCTTTGCAAAGTCAAAGCTCTTACTAAAAAGAACAGAGACTTGCAACAGTATTAGGTTGTTCACAAGACCACTAATTCAAAGTGTTTTCTTGTAATATATCATTTGTGAAGTCAAAAATTTGAATATCGAATATATATATATATAAAATAATCCTTTATCCATTGGATTGACAAATGGGCGATATGACCCAAAAAATAAAATCTTAATTTCTTTTTTTCCCCACACGTGACTATTTGGCCGTAGCTGGCATGTGATACTGTGGCGCAGTCTATGATTTTTGTATTGTATTTAACGGTTTTACTCTTGTACTTTCTCTCCGTGTAGACCTGCACAAACTTTACTCTCCTCTTTCTCTGCAGTCATTTCTCTGAGCGCTTCTTTGAGGCGTCACCTCTCCCATTTCAGTTTTCTCTTTATCATGGGGCAATAGCAATTCCTTTATCATTTTATTGACTCGATTTGTTTGATTTACATAAAAACATGTGAATCAGTGGTGCTTTTGTTTCACCTTTGAACCAACTGTATGCAATTAGCTGTACCCCAGTGAGTCTACAAGGCCACAGCAACAACTTAATACAGCCCAATATTTGTGTAGGTTTATTTTCACAGTGCATGTGGCTTTTCCTCCGTCCTGCTCTGACAGAGCTGCTCCTGCTCACTTTTCAGTCATGACATGAGTCAGTCTGTGCTTTAAACAGAGCCACACAACACTACAGGCTTTAAGTCTTCATCACGACGTCTAGACTGAAGTTTTATCTTGTATTTATGATGATACTTGGTGGAGATGGTGAGACCCATGCTTGCACAACAGCGTTAAAAAAAACAGTACAATGTCATTTGGGATTTATGAGTAAATGTTAGATCAATTTTCCTCAAAATAACCCTAGTAGAGTTTGAGGGGGGCTGTATCTGTGTTGGATTAGATAAGCCAATTACAAACAGCTGTTAAAATTCCAGACATTTTCGGGTAATTTAGAAATTCCTCCCGGACATGTCCAGAAAAATAAATTGTCTGGTCACTCTACTGCATCCCAAAAGCCCAGTTTATACAGTCATTTACATCCAACTCATTCCTGGCCCTCACCAATGGCACAGCACTAGTATTCATGATCAGGATTTTTGGGTGCAAGTGCAAAAAAAACAAAAAAACAGATGTATTCTTTGGGGGGAAAAGGAATAAAATCATGTACCTGATCTTTTCCACACAAATAAAACCGACTGTATTATCAAATTGATAAATGCCTCTTTAACAGGTCAACGATTGTCCCTCTCACCGACTCTGCACAAGCCAAATCTGATCCACCATTCTTTTCAAACTTCCTGCAGCATTAGCCGAGGTCCTGACCACACCAGAGCACTGCACTGAAACAGCAGGGGGAAAGTGGATCGCAATAAATGGAAACACATGGACAGCGGCTGAGCTACACACTTTAATATGGACCATGAACCTTTTTTTTATACAGATCACGAGCGGGTAGTAACGCAAACTCCTGGATCAGCCACACTTTTTAACTGCATTAAGTCACTACATTTGAGTGAATAGCTGTATTGTGTTAACCGTGGGGCAGATTAGTTCACATGATGTATTTTCAGCTCACACAGGATGACCTTTATGTGGCCAGCCTTGTCCACAAATCCATGCAACATCTCAGAGAAGCCAGAGAAGAAGAAGAAGAAGAAAATAGTTCTTTAAAATCAGCATGACCAAAGTTGACTTGTTCTTATGTATAATGTGGCAGTTCTGTTCCCTCGCGACCCGCTTGTCCCCGGACCCACTCCAGACTTGCCTTTTATGGGAAACAGACAAAGGAGGCGGCCGGTAGTAAAGAGTAGAGACAATGCCTTCGACAAAAAGCACCGCGCGGAGGTAAAAAGCCGAAGCACAAACTTATTAGGATGCGTGTGACGTGCGGGCGCGTGCTGCCAACACTTCTAATTAGCTTTACTTGCGCCGCAAAGGGGGGTTTTAAAAAGATGAGACGAGTCGCCACGAAACTGTAAAAGAAATGAAGTCTAGGCAAAACAAAATATTAATAATACAGTATGAACCCCGGGCAGCAGAAAGCACATCATTACATTAGAGAACTTTTTGACTAGTGTTTCTCATGTTCAGCTGCTACAGTAAAGAGCAGGCGTGGCAGGCGCTGTGGCGGCTGTTATTACACACAGAAGCTGTGTAATAGCTGTATTAAACATGTTTGTTAAAGAGAATCATGCTTTTAAGAGGAGGATTGTTAAAGCGTTGTCATTTCTTGCTCCTGGTTTATACCTTAATTTGCGATGCTAAATGGGATTTGGAGATAGCGGCTGTAAATTAACTCTTCTTTCGCCCACTCCAAAGTTGATTTTCTAACTTGCAAATAGATTCATGAAATGCTTTAGCATCAGCTGAGCGGTGTGGAGTCGCCCCTGCCCCGGTCGAAGCGCGGTCCACACGCAACTGGTGAAGCTCCACAACTTTTCACGCGTGCCTCCGCTTTCTTTTACCTTCTTGTCCGCGGAGTCCACCGGCTCCTCGCGCAGTTCCTCCGAGCAGTACAAAACAGGCAATAAAGAAGAAACGACCGCATGTCGCCAGTGAAATGTGGGCATTTTTCTGCCTATGTTTACTGTACATCCCTGTGACCCTCGGAGCCTCCGTCCTCCCTTTCCTCGCGCTGTTCTCCTCTGCCTCCGCTCCGCCGCTGCCTCCAACAAGCTGCGCGTGCTCCAGAGGCGCCACGAGCGTTTCCGCTCTGCTAATACAAAGTAAAATGCACGTATTTTTGATCCTTTCTTGCTTTTGGGAAATGTGTTAATCATTACTAAATTTGAAGCGTTATGCATACATATTTGATTATATGTATTTATAACATAGTGCAGGATAACATGCTTTGACTTACTTCGCCCTGTCTCATCCAAGTTTTGGCTTTGATTATGATTACCCGCGATTATCCTGACAAACTGAATGAGACACAAGTCTAATCCAGCCATCAAACAAACAAAATAATAGACTACACTTGAAATGAAAGCGCAATGCGTAAGCAGCAAACACATTACTGAGGTCTTGTCCCGTGTGCTGTCTGTTTATTGCACATGGGGCCTGAGCAGGGATCACCACCTGTTTCCTGGACTATTAATGAGGGGCTGATCATCCTGTTAGGATGCAGCTGTTTGCCTGCAGCTGGACTTTGCCTGGGCACAACTGTGGGTTCAAACACAAACCACACACACACACACACACACAAAAATGTACAACGTTGTAATAGCGTTCTGTCGTCCAAAACGAACATATTAATTAAAATGAGCACGCTGTTTTATTTTGAAATCGCAGTAGGCTAAATTCCAGTTTAAGGGCGCTGCTTGAAAGAAGGTCAGAAAAGAGCCAAAGTTGGTATTGTTATTCTACGTTAAAACACACACACACACACACACTCACACACACACACACACTCACACACACACACTCACACACACACACACACACACACACTCACACACACACACACACACACACACACACACACACTCACACACACACACACACACACACACACTCACACACACACACACACACACACACTCACACACACACACACACACACACTCACACACACACACACACTCACACACACACACTCACACACACACACACACACACTCACACACACACACACACACACACTCACACACACACACACACACACACTCTCACACACTCACACACACAAACACACACACACACACTCACACACACACAAAGCGCAAATAACTATCATAAAGCTGTATGAGATATAATAGTGCGATTTGTGATGAGGAAAATATATAAAATGAACTAATGTCATAAGATCGTACTAATGTTGCGTGTTCAGACGAATAACAATGAAATGATGTGGAGCCAGAGGGCTTTCTGTGGAGACATGGCGAGATATCACTCAGTCCTGTGATAATGAATATAAATAATTCATCCAATTGCCTTTTAATGACGACCAAAATAGCATATTCATAACACCATGATTGAAATCCCAAAAGCTTTTGGCACCAATTTACATAATTTTATGATCTTTGAGACCATGTATACATTACGCGTATTTAAATTTGGTAATAATATAGGGCCGTACATGCAAACAGGGCCTAATGACGTTCTGTGGATGGCAGATAAATTGTGCACGGGAGTCCATCTCACGTACAAACATCAAACCAAATAACTGGTTAACTGCAAATCCACGAATACGTCAAAATTAAAATGGCCTTGGTCTTGGTCTCAGGTTGTTGTTCAAGGTCTCACACTTTATCTGACCTTGGACTCCCATAGTTTATCATATTGTGGACGTCAGCTTTTATAACTCCACTTCTTCCATACATCCAAACTTTCCTGTTTGCTCTGGAGAACCTGGCCTATGTGCCTTGGATCAGCTTTCTCCACAGTGTTAGTCAAAGCATCAAGGCTGTTTTATTGTCTGTTCATTCCTTTTCTCCCGCTGCACGCTGCTCTCATGCCCGCTGTCATTGACTTTGGAATTATAGTGAGGATTTAGACTCAGCCGGCATGGAGGCATCAGGGATAAGGGCAGATTTATTTCTCCTCATGTGGAAAATGCTGTCTGCCATAGGACCACTCGAGTGACTCTTATCCAGCCGAGGGGACAGTGGACATTGGGTTCTTTCACTGAGCCGCTGCATAAACGCTTTGGGGTTTTTGTCACTGCCACTTGTTACACTCAAAGGTCAAAAGGCTTAGGCCGGACACGTTCAAATCCTCCGTCCTATTCTCAAGAGGTGAAAGCTCTGATTTACTAATGACTTGTGAATTGTATCCAAAATGTTAGAAGAATGTAGCTTAGATCATAAAGTCCTATGATTATGGGTTTTTAACCTCCTTTTTGGACACAGTAGAATTGGAATTTAGGTTAAGATGTAGGCGTTTTTTCAATTTACTCCACCAGTAAAGCTACATTCAAATAATTCAACCTGGATTTCTGTTCTCACCTGCAGCAAACTGACTAGATACGATCCAGAATTTGACATGACAGCAGAGAGTCGAAAAGATACATGCACAAAACCCATTGCAGACTGCTAATCCGTAACAATGTGCAGATGATTACTAACCACACAATGGCCTGCAGGAATAACCACTAAAAGGGATGCTATGAGGCTTTAAAAATGCTATGTTCAGTTCTGAAAATGTATTACTTTTGAAGCCAGATCATGATTGATCCCATTACAGGAAACATGCAGTACCAAGTGTTCCAATTTATACAAGTGTCTGAGCAATCAGAAAATGAACCAAGCAAACGCTCCAAATATGAGGCTTGTAATGAAACACTTTGTACGGTCAGACTGATATTGTGGAAAAGATACTCATTTCCATATATTTTGTTGTTGTATATATTATATCTTTGATAAATCTACCTTTTAGTTTTGTTTTTGAGTGAGATGGTTGAATAATTGTGCCAAAAAAGGTGTGCCCACCAGTACATGCGGAGCAGTAGCTCTTGTCTAAGCTCATTATCCTTTTTGTAAGACTAAAATACACCATCATTTAAAACATAATCATAAGAATATACATTTTAGCCATTGTATCTTGACAATCTCTTTCATAATCCGGAAATATCAACTACTTGTTTTCTTCCTCCAATAAATCTAAGCAAATGTTGAGCCAATAGACTTTTGTTGTGTCAAACTATCCTTTTAACCATGTATTAAATTGTGATTGAGCATATTATACTCCTTTTCCTTTTCACATTCTTTGTCAAATCTCAGAAATTACTTGAATAAATGAAGACCAACGCATGTCCCGAGAGTCGGTCTAAAGTGGCTAAAGTGCTTGAGCTATTTTAGCTTGTTATTAATGCAATGGCTCTGTATTAGATTAGCGTTAGCCTCTGAGTGCATGAATTGTCATGCTTGGCCGTGGCACTTAGCCTTTTCTGAGCATTAACCAATGTTTTTTTGCTCAGGAGCACTCAAGTTCCCGAAATAGTTTACTCACCATCTAGGTTTTATGAGACGTTTTACTTTTCTCATTTGCTCTAAGCTCATTTCATAGAGTCTATTCAGCTCTTACTAGTCTGATAATCATGCAGCTAATATTATAATACCGGTCCCTTCGTTGGCTGGTGGGGAATGAGACGTTTCCCTTCAGTGCTTCTCAAATGGTGATATCACGGGTGATCACAGAAGATGGGCTATATGGTGCCATTAGCGGTGGAGCTAGCACCTGGATGTAGAGGTGAATCTGACGAGACTAAAAATAAACTGGCCCAGCTCCTCACTTTGCTCTTATCCCACATAAGCGCGGTACATTGTGATCTGCAACACAGACAATTCCTGGTGTTGATCGCATTGGACGTCACAGTGTTTTGGTGAATGGCACTTTTACCTGACACCAAGGAGTGCCCGGTTGTAGATGTCTACCCAAGCCTCACAGTGTCCAATTTACATGAACACAAAATAGTTCCTTTGAATTTCAGGTTGAATGTGCTGTATCTGATTTTTGCTGTTTTAAAATATGGTAAAAACATTTCATGTTAAACTGTTTGCAGTGGTCCAACTTTATTGCTCGCTTGCCACTTACAGGTCATTCTGAGCATCCTAATTATTCCACCACGATTAGTTTTCTAACTTTCTTCTTCTTCTTTTTCTTCTGTTAGGGTTTTATGGTGCTCGCCCATCATAGGGAGTGCATTAACGCCACAAACCGGTCTAAGTAGTTCTTGATGCTAGTATTTACAGTGACTTATGTTGAGGAAGTTGAGGAAAAACCCTTCATTCCCATTAAATTAAAAGCGCACCTCTATTCCTTCCCCTTCCCACATCCCGTCTGTTTACGCCTTTGATTCAATTCCTTGAACAACTCCTCTCCTGAGACGTCCACAACATTCAAATACGTTCTGACTTGCTTTGAATGGTTGATGCACAGTTTATAACACGCACAATGATGCTGGAATGTTTTTCTCGTCTACTGATATGAATCCTTTGACTCACAGACTCTGTTTACGTACTTCACCGCATCAGCATTTGACAGAGTCACGGTTTTCCTCAAAACACAGATTTTCTCCTCTGAAATTCTTCTCGGACAGGTACTTGCAGGTACTTGATCGCGTTTACAATGGAAGCATTTTGGGTTCTTTGTTGCGCTTTGGTGCTTTACGGATCGCTTTTGTATCCATTGTATCCACAGAGATGATATGCTTTGCTTAGTAGAAGTAGAATATGCCATCAAACTTATCCATGTTGCATTTCTTTCCCAATTCGAGCTGATTTGATTGCTCAAAAATACCTTGAAGATTTCCCTGTCCACAGATCTGACCTGTAAATTAGCCTGGTCATATGTTTCATGCCTTACTGTGGAACATTCTAGGCAAAGCATTAACATCTTGTACATCATCCCACACACAGTAAAAGTTACACCGTTTTTTTTTTTGTATTCGACAGGTTTGCACAGTATAAATAAAAGGTCACTGCACATGTTTAACTCCACAGATGACTTGTGCAGCAGTCGGGCTGAAGAGCAGCATCTAAAAACCAACTCTCACACTCCTCCTCCACAGACTCCAGCAGAATACAGCGTTCAGAGTTATCGAATGACCATATTGTAATAACAGTCACGTGAAAGTACCGTCTTTTCTGCATTTTCAATAAGAGTGGCAGTAGACAAGCAGGTGAACATATATGTATACCTACTAACATTACTTGTTGCCCCCAAAAAATATTTAAGTCTTTATTCATCAACAAGGGAGCTGCTCCGAAGTTTGATTCCATAACATAGACTTTATGCTGAATCATTTAGTTCTTTTCGAAAATGTGAAGGAAATTGTCCTGGAGCTGTGCATCAAACAACCGACAACGCGTGTAGTTCAAGAGAAAGTCATTATCAAAGGCAACAATATGAAAAGAGACCGAAATAACGGGGAGAGAGGGAGAGAGTGAGCGTGTGATGGGACGTTTGTTTATTTACTTGTGATGAGAATAATGTGCATATATTACCAGACGTCGTGGCAAACGCTTGTCTTCAAAAAGGCGGGTGAAAGCAGAACAACAACCGGCCTGTGGGTTGTATCTGGGTTAGCGCTCTTTTTAGCACATTATTTTCTCAGATTTGTCTCCTTTTCTCCTTGACATTACAAGTTAAGATGACAGCCATGCTAAGGGGATGTGATGAAATATGTTTCCCAGACAATGAGAGGAGTGAAATTTCATCTCAGAGTTTGAATTGAGATAAAAAGTGAAAATGACTTGGCTTAGGAAGAATTTGTCTTTGTATTGGTCATATCACACAATGATGGAAAAGGTTATCTCGACAATGGTTTGAAAATCACAAGATATTCCATGATATTCGTCTTATGACTAATCTCTGCAATGTAAGTGGCTGCACCAATTACATACAATTATTTATATATTCACAACAATATACATCTAAAGGTGAGACGTAAACATGTTCCAAAATAGTGAATATTGTTAGTGATTTTGATGTTGTCACTGAAGTAAAATTACAGGCAAAAAATAACGTATTAAGTGAAATCATCCCATAAAAAATAAGTAAAAGCACTGAAGTACATGTTTAAGAGTGCAAAAGTAAAAGCATTTTGAAAACTATTTAAGCGTCAAATGTAGTAATTTTGATAAATAATTGTGATAATTTTTAATCCACAGAAGCAACTGAAATGCACTTAATTTTCCTGGTCATTTCATATTCATATATTTTTGTTTGCTTAAAGCTGGGACCACCCCTGTTCTAGGGCAGTATAAAGTACAAATACCTGCTCTCAAATGTAGTGAAACAAAAGCACAAAGTATCCAGTTGTATGTAATGTGGTAATGTATTCAGCTTGTGTCACCAGTGGCAATGAGATATTTTCCCAGTTCAACCTTTATCGGAGCTTGTTTTCATTTCTGCTGTTGACCTGTGTGTCCCATGTTCCAGAGCACTCAAGTACGCTCCAGATTGTTTTGAAGCGTCCACACATCTTCCCTGCCTGGCCCAAACCTGCGTGTTGTTGTCAGACACAGTGAGAATGGAGCCTGGAGCTGTTTACCTCACCGCTCCACTGATGTAGCCCAATGTTCACTTAACAGCTCTTGCCCCTGGAAAGAACCCACAACCAAAAGAAATGTTTACGTGTGCGAGTACAAGGATTTTAATGAACCACGATAATCGAAGTTCAAAAGAAAAGCCCTCTGCGAATCTTTACACTCTCTCTTCATTAAAATCACTGCTAAAGGATTCCATTTTGCATTCAGTCTGAAGTGTTAGCAAAACAAGCAGATTATCATTATTATAATATGGTAAAAATCCGACATGCAGGGACTAGATAAAGACCAGAAACTGAATTGGGGTGTAGAGGTTATGCAGAGTAAGGACGTTTTCTCCTGAAGAGGCTCAAACCACATTAAGTTTGTGCCTGATGTTTAAAAAGAAAATCATCACTGTAGCTATGCTCAGATGAATCACAAAGACAAGACTTTGAGCTCTAACACTGAACTGGGTTTACCTTCCTTTCATTGGATAAGATGTTTCTGAGTTAGTTTGTTGAGGAAATTAATTGCTGTGGAGAGTTGTAAAGTCCTTTATCTCCCCCTACTGTTAGCTAACAAGCTAGCTTTAGCTCTGCACACACGGAGCAACAACAGAGAAATGACTTTCAGATCCCGTTTTACTGTATAATGTTAATGCAAGTGAAACAGAAATGCAAAGAATCATATTTAAACAGTTGTGCTGTCCATGATGTCGGCACTGTCAGAATGTTAAAGAGTAGTTTTCAAATAAAAATGATATCAATGCATAACCTAGAGTAAAAATGCTATTCATGTCACTTTAAAACACATTGATTCAGTCAAAATTGTGTCTGGCTCAAGGACACAAATGTGATCAAGTTTTTATTGGCAAGTTTTTTGTTGGTTATGTTGTCAGTGTTTCACTGTTGTTTTTACTGACCAGTGCAGACAGGGACGTCCCACTGGAGCTGCAAAATTAAAGGTGATAGAATGTTCTCCTAATGGCAATATAAAGGCCCTTTTCATCTCTCCCACAGCACCAACAGACAGACAAGAAATGTCAACAAAACAGGAAAGAAAAATACAATTTCATTTGTTTGATCAGTTTAATTGAAAGAGAAGAAAAAGAAGAGCTTAATAAAAGTGTTATGTACAATATTTGGACCCTTGATGCCTCTATGGGCCAGCCTCTTGAGCGAGGATGAGTCACAGAGATCTTTGGGTTTGGGGGGGCTCGCCTCTCCCGTCCTCACAGAAGCTCATGAAGTGGAAAAGCAGCCAATTAAACAGCTGAGTCATAAAGAAGATATACTGGACACCAGCAGATTGAAAAAACATCGGGAACACCAGGTTAAGAGCTAACGGAGACGAAGTCTGCTATCAGCCATTAAGTTTGTCTTTTAATTGTTCTTGTGTTTTCACAGCGACTACAGGCCTTAGGAGGGAGATAACTCTGGATGTTTAAAACAAACCACTTCTCATTCTACAGTAAGTTTGCAATATTGAGTCCTACAGGCTTTTGCTGGGTTTCTGATGACATTACGTTTGAGGCTTCAAATGTTTCATTAAAGTTACACGGTGTAATATTTCCGGAGAAGGGTACGCTGCCTGCTTGTCTCCATGGAGATGTTATTGGATGACCTGAAATGCTCCACATCTATATTACATATACACATACATTCCAGGCAATAACAACTCCACCTGAAAATTCTGATTGTGCACCGTAAATGATGGGTTTTCTTTAGATTGATTTTGTGTTGCTGTGAAGCGTGATCACACATTTTGTATCTCATCATTTGTGGATTTTACGTTTGGACTTTTCATATGATAAAACGATGCACTGTGAAATCTAATGAGAGCATTTTAACTTGACAACGCTGGTGCCAAAGCTGAAGAGCTACTAACAAATCAAATAGATCACTGCATTTGACTTCACACGACACACGAGTTATCAAAGTCTCTCCAATGCGAGTCTGCGTTTTGAGCTGCCTTTGTAAAACTAACTGTTGTTAACAGTTAAGTGTTTCAACAAGATGTGGCGAAGTAATGTACATTTTGAGCTAGACACACCTCTTTTCCGCCTTCTGTATTTGATTTGTTGTTGTTTTTTTCAACTCTTGCAAATACCTTTTTTACTTCTAGTTGAATAAATTCTCTTTTAGACAACAATGTGTGGTTAGTTGACTGGTTCACAACTAACACAAGCAAGTTGAAAATCCATTATTTGCCAGAGTTATATAGTTACACACGCGACAATTTACAGAAAAAACGTACTCCTGTCTCACATCTAACAGTGCAACATCAAAGAATACGATTTACAAACCAAATGGATTTTTTCGAATGCACATATTTTGTCATAGCTCATTATTTATTAAAAGCTGTTGATTGACTTTTATTATACTTTATAGTCCCTCAATAACACCCCTTGCTCGCTCTTGCTCCCCCTTACATCAGACAGCTCATCATCATTGTATTGTCTTTGTCAGTTGTGCTTCGGACGGATGCACTCTGCCCTTGAATAGTCCCCGGTTTTTATCTCTTTCCACTACATAATGACATGCTGCCACAAAAACGCAAGTGTGAAATGCAATTATTGTACAGCAGAGATGGAAGTCAAAAGACAAGACCACTATCATCGACTGTTCTGTTCTTAATTAACTTATCCACTCTGCCACAGACGTCTGGCCTATAGGGTTCATTTCTAAATTGGCAAATGGAAGTGTGCTTTCCTCCAGCGATAATACTAATCCAAAAAAACACGTCCCTCGCCGGGAAAGCTTAGAATAATGACGTTTGTGAGTTGGTGGTAAAAGATGTTGTTGAGTGGTTTTGGCTGAGATTGGAGCCAATGGGGAGTCCTAAGTCCTGACTGATAAAGTTTGAGCATAAAGTGAAGTGTGTCACAGTCCCATGACAGGTTGGTAAAAAACATTAGCAAAAGAAATTCTTTAACAATGGCTGATGCACACAGAAACTACATTTTTGCTCATTTTTTAACTAAATTCAAAAACTGTCCATACAAAGTCCAGACAACGTAAATATTTACCACAATACAAATAATAGCTTTACTTTAATTGAATGTAAAAGTAGGTTCTCTTCGTCTCAAATATGCTTAACATTTCAAAAATGTACAGTCACACAGTCTTTAAGCATGATACCTCTGAAGCCACAGCTGCCTTTGGGCAGACTAACAGCAATTTTTCTGTGCCTGTACTACCTGTTCTTCATCAGCACACACAGTGTTATTCTAAGCTGAAGACTGATACAATAAGTGTACATTCATACTTACAAATTCACCACATAAAAAATGTGACAAAACCAGGACTAAACCCATAACTAGACTATACAAGACTAGAACAACAGGGCCAAAGCAGGTCCACATCAGAATCAGAATTAGAATCAGAAAAGGTGTATTGCCATTGTCATTGAACACAGTTTGCAAGCATTGGAACTTGTCTCTGTGTTAAGATGCAACATAAAACAATGAATAATAAAATTATAATTATAGCAACATCTATAGAGTCAAATATGTCATGCATGAATCAAGAACTTTCTAATAAACTAAGGTAAAAAAAAAAAAACTTGGTCTTGGTATGTACTCGAATATTTACACAAACATTTACAGATGGTCGAAAGTATCAGGTCTAAAATGGGCTCGTTTTATTTATAAATAATGACAAGTGTGGAAAGAGGAATCACATACAAACATTTCATTTTTTTAATTTAAATTGTTTATTTATCATACTTCTCTTTATCTAGAACGAGTACCCATGAAGGCATCTTTGGCATCTATAGTAGTCATGTACTGAATGTTACAAAATATGGATTAGATTACCTGAGCAGAGGCCACAGTATGGATTGATAGTGATCGATATTGGCGGGCAGAGCACTAATGTCGTTTACGTCTACGTTTACCTCTTGATTGCATCCTATGGGCAGAACAGCACACAAGCCGGCCCCAGCTGCTCTTGGTACATTTGAGTTTTGAATACTAAAGATAGTAGTTGGGACTTGTCTGATCAGCCTATTTCAATAAGCATCTCTCTCTCTCACACACACACACACACACACACACACACACACACACACACACTCACACACACACACACACACACACACACACACTCACACTCACACACACACACTATTACGTTATTGCAAACAGTAAAGCAGTAAAGTCAAAAGTAAGCCTACAGCGCCCTCTTCCGCCAACATAAGGTGATCACTTGCGATTTCCTGACGTTCTTCCGCACAAACAAATTTAGTGAAAAATACATTTATGAGCTCAGAAAATACTGAAACTTTATGGAGATCCGAGTGTAGTGAATAAAAACAATTATAAAAAATATTATAATGTAAGAAGTTCAAAGTTCACGGAGAACTGTGCCCTCGACCGCGCATGCGTGCAGTATCATGGCGGATGAGCAGTTTGTGAAGTGTGTGTTGGTTACAGCTTAATGAAGTTTTAAAGACAAAAATGGGCTGTTAAGTCAGAAAGTCTGACATTTTACGAGCTGTCATAGTCAGGGGCCCTACAAAGAGGACAAGACAAACTATGTCAGCGCAGGAGGACCAAGAGGTAATGCTATATAGTGTTAGCATGTGAGCTCAGCTGTGGCTTTGTAATGACTGCATGCTGGGCTCCTTTAGGGCTTGTATAGTCCCTGTGTTTCCTGACACAGTGAACACATTGAACACATTGAACACATTGAACACAGACACATGGTCCTGCTGAAGTGTCCCGCGCCTCATGTTTGGTCTGGCTCGTGCTGTGCTTGTGTTTCAGATGGAGCTGGAGGCTCTTCGCTCCATCTACGAAGGCGATGACTGTTTCAAGGAAATCAGTCCTGTGTCTTTTCAGTTCAGGGTTAGTGCTTCTCTTTTACATCTATTTTAGTAAAACGCTCATTAAAATTAGGGCTTGGGGATATTGTTGAAAAATAGTTGGAGGAAAATGCGTAAATGTCTTCAAGTTGTAGTCGAAGCGCAGATATGTCACTTTATACATTTGATTGGAAGATTACACTAGATGTTTCTGTTAATTAAATTTGGTGTCGTTTTTAAATATTTTAATTCTAGACAATACGCGCTATATTCAAATTTTGCATATCTAAACAATATTATTTACTCTTTTAGTACATCTCCCACCTCTAATTAAAAGTCAACTCAAGTACTGTTTAATTATCCATGTGTTTTTGTCCTTGTGTGTTGATGTGATCAGATAGGAGACCTGGAGGACTCCAAAGCATTCATGTTGGATGTGTCTTGGACAGACACGTATCCTGAGACAGCCCCCCAAATGTCCCTCGATGGGTTTTTCAATAACAAGATGTAAGCACGTGCGTACAATGATGTCAACTCGGCTGTGTGCATGCGTTCGTGAAGAATAACTAGTCAATCATTTCTAACTGTATGTTATACATGCCCTTTTATTTATTGCAGTTCTTCAGAAACTAAACTGCATATTTTGTCAAAATTGGAGGAACAAGCAGAGGCCAATCTAGGTACAGCAATGATGTACACATTGTTTGATTGGGCAAAGGAAAATCAAGAATCCCTCATGGAGAATCACAAACCTGTTATACAAGCTGTGGTCAGTAAAGTCACTTCACTCACCTCACTCATGCACTGTTATACTCCATTATACAGATCAAGCACATAATGTTTTGTATTTCAGACACTGACCTCAAGCAATGAAGCTACAGGCACAGCCCCAGCCAAGAAGAAGGAAAGGAAGGAGCAGCTAACTAAATCACAGAAGAGAAGGATGGTCAGCAAGACAGGTACAACAAGTTATTCTATTCTGTATGTTTTTTTGATGCACGGCCGTAGTAACAGCATACTTTGTAAAACATTTTACATTGAGTTAAGGCAAACAAAACTATACTAATGCTGTGTAGACAATATGAATACTATTTTAAACACTAGAAAAATAAACAGTTTTGTATGACCATTTTGTAATGAGCCTTGTTGTAATCGGCAGATTACAAAGGAGAACTTCCTAGAGGCTGGAACTGGGTGGACGTCGTTAAAGTAAGTGCACTTTTTACCACTAGATGGTGCACTTTAACAACATCTATTACAATGACTTACCAAAATACTGTTGTTTTGTTTCCATCTAATCTCTGGTTTGCCCTTCAGCATGTGAGTATGACGTTTACATCTTAACCCTCTTACTGTTGTAAAGTTGAACACTTTCTATGTTTTTACTTTATTGCAGCTGAGCAAAACGGGAGGGAAGGATGATGATTAAACTTGAAGTAACTTAATGTTGATTCAGTGATGTTTTCCTGCTGTAAATCGTGAACTTCAAGCAGTATGCTGCAATTGCTGTCTTGACACCTCTTCTCTGATGCTCAGACCATCCTGAGAACCAAAGTCGGCTGGGTCAGTGACCTCAGCCATCCCATTTCAAATGCCACATTTACAGCAAGAGCGTGAGCTGCAAGCACTGGAATCAGTGCTGCCTGGGTTTTTTTTTCTCTGCCCCTTGCACTGTTGTCATCGGGCGGATAAGCTTGGCGACTTGAATTAATTCACTGCCATGGTTCTTGATATCAAATCCACCAGCCAAACATCAGGCTCACACAAGTTGAAAAATTCATACAAGTCATCATGTTACTTTATGAAAGCCTGAGGTAGTTTTTATGACATTTAAAATAATTAAATATATGTACTTTATGTTACTTGATGTATTGTTCCTAAATACAGACTTTTTACATCAAAATAAGTTTGGGCTATAACTGTGTTCTTTTTCTTATTATATATAATTTCTCATTATTGTTCTTGTTACTGTTGGTAGTAGTAGCCATGATGGCCCTGTTTACACACGTGTCCACATGATAAATGAAGGCTGAAAATGTTATTGGGCTTGCTGACACTTTCATATAAGCATTTTAAAAATCTCATAACACTGAATCTTATTTCACTCTGCACACACCCATGATGACTAAAAGGTGAACTGCCTTATGTAATTTAGGATTTGATTTGTGATTTTCTTATGATTATGAGACAAACCTCTTAAAATTATTTTAGGACACAAAGAGTGAGCCTAAGACTTCTGCAAAGATAATTACATGTATCACATTTAAAAATGAGTGTGTTTTATGAACACTACCCTATGTCATTTAGTGAGAAATCACATATAAATAAATGGATAAAGTCTGCATTTGCCAGTGATTCGTGACAGCCACAGAAACAAGATTTCTTGTTTTTTACCCATTCCAACGTGGTTGGGTTATTATTTTTCAGTTATCATCTGCATTTGATTACAGGTAAAGCCTGTAAAGTATGTTGGCTTGGAAGATCTGTTTAAGAATAAAAAGATTTGTCTGAAAGTATCAACAAATTCATCTTTAAAACATGCAAGTTAAAGGAGAGTATAAAGACAGCAGTGGATAGAACATATTCTGCCCTGATTCAAAATGAAAAAAGACAACCATAAAGGGTTTGAGAGCCAGTGTCCAATCCAGGTGAAAGCAGAGCCTGCTCAAGATGTAAGAAGGTTCATGGTCTACATATGTTGTAGGTTATAAAGCATTTAAGGCTGCACTTTCTTGTCTGTTTGTTCAGATTGGAGAACTGTTGTGACAAAAAAACATGTTTTGTATTTTGAATCTGTTATACTTTACTTAAAACAATATAAGTTGTAATGGAATATCCCTAATGTTGTGTTTCAGACTCTGTTGCAGAAAGAGGTGCCCTCATAGAGGACATGTATCCAAGGTTGTATCTATACTGTAAGCAGGCTATGACTTCAGAATGACCTCCACTGTGGAATGGGAAACCCACGACACAGTGCGACTGCATTGAAACCCAATGCTTTGTTGTAAGACTAAATCAAGAGTTTGAATAATTGCTTGAATATTACAGGCTATTGAAATCTTCTCTATTTCAGTTGTATTCCCTCTAGTATTAATGAAGAAGAATTTAAAGCGATAATGCGACTTCTAGAGGGAAACAGAGCGCTAAAAGCCAGGGGAAAAGCAGTTAATTTCACCCTGCCATATTCCAAACCAGGCCTTACATCAGCGTCTTTCAGGAATCCATTTATGGCCACTATCTGAGCTGAGATGAGGGAATACATTCAGATGAGTTTGACAAGCCATGAGGAGGAGGAAGACTGAGCCCGGTTCGAGAAATAAGTGTTGGGGAGGTGGAGAAAGAGTTATTTTTTATTCAAACGTGGTCCAGGCCAATGTACCGCCTGCTTCCTATCAGGTAACAGGCCTGAGTTTGGAATCTCTTTTACTGTTTTATTAGCTTTGGACTGAAAACAACTCATTTAAAAAGGATGTAACAATGTAACTTCTCTTGTTGGCCCGTTCTGGGTGACTGTGGGTTAGTGGTGATGTTATTGCTTTCCTTGGAATGTTCCACAGTAGGGCTTATATCTCTCTGTGGAAAGGCGATATTCTCTGTTTTTAAAGACACAAGGCATCACAGACAACATGCAAAAACACAAAAACATGGACAAAAAACACCTTAACAATGACCAAAGACATATTGTGGTGTATTTAGAGTCAGTAGATGACCCAATTGTGAGCACAGCTTTGAAGGGTCAGCTCCTTGTGCTCTTTTACGATGGGACACCTCGAGTAAAGGTAGCATCTACATTTAAGTCAATAAAATGGATTTTCCTGAGCCTGTTCTTTGCTTCATCACCATTTCTCTGAGTTCTGAACCAATCCACAAAAAAGCTCTATTGTCCTGTCCAGCAGCTACATCAAAGACAACATCCTTTTTGCGCACAGGTCTAAAAATGTGTGCAATCTGTGGAAGAGGAGGATGTTTGTCATGACATAATAGAGAACAAGGGTTATAGTGTCCGAAAGTCACCTTCCTAAATAATGCCACGTCTCTCTGTTAAGAAGCTGTGAAAAATGGCCTCTATTAACAGAAAACTCACCAAAGACTGAATTATTAAGAAAGGCCACAACACTGTTCCTCGGGTCCAGCTCCTGCCAACAAGAAACAATGAATAAAACAGATAAACGCCGATTATGCAAGAATAATAAGGAGCTAATATCCACACAAGCTCTTTATCCCAGGATCAAAGGCGGTGGGGATAATGCTTTCAGAGTACTTATCACAGATGACAGAGTTTCACACCTGATGGACAGGGATCACATAGGTCATTGTGGGATGCATGGAAATGCAGGATACAGCTCAGGGGCAGGCTCACTTACAGTTTGTTTGGAAATGTATGCCTTTTTTATTCATTTGTATTATTCTATTATTATTTTGTGGTTTTCATTTATCTCAGTTCATCAGTTTATTTGGCAGTAACAATGCAGTCAGTCATAGTTACAATGCAAGGTTTGATGCAATGCATAGAGAGTTTATAGCAAGTGCTAATTTTTCCACTCCTATCCACAGTTGGGCTTTTCTACACACTACACAACACATATTAAAACATTTGTCAACTCTATAGATACACAATGCAATTGTACACATTCAAAACATATTCATACGTTATTTACAAGTGAGTACATTTTGGGTTGTTTTCAGCCTAGTGCTGGTGAACATTTTAATCTCTGTGAGCAGTAAGATGTCCTGTACTGTGGGATTTTACAGTTTTGATCTGGGAGCTCCTTGTCATCCTGCAGCTGTTTGGTCTCTGGATAAATGTACTGATCAGCAGCACACATGCCAGACTCCACGTGCAGCCGGCCACAGTGTTGTGAATTTGAAGCCCGGCTCCAACTATTTACTAACCATCCTCCCTTCTCTTTCATCCCCATTTCACTTTGAGCTGTCCTGTCTAATAAAGCCTAAGGAGCAAAAAATACTTTTTTTAAAAGTACTTTTTCCACACAGAGTTCTCCTGTTGCAGGTCTGGCTGTGAAGAGGGGAGAAAGTCTGCTGGACGTGCTGCTGCCTCCATCCAGGCTGTAGACATGACTGAGGACTGCCTGCTGCTCTTCTGCAGGTAGCCCACCAGTTTCCCCACAATTCACTTTGACTATGGGGTTTTCTATTAAAGCTGGGGTGCCTGTTTTTCCCACTGTGAAAAGATCATAGTACGTATTTAAATACTATCTAGTTACTAGTGGTCACAAACGCTTTGGCACATCATTAATATTCATATGCGCAGCTTTAGAACTGTTCTTTTTATATGGTGAAACTGAGGCGGACCACCAAAACACAGTCAATGCTTACTCTTACTCCTGGGTTCACGAGAGATAAAATGCAGTCTGCAGTGGACTGATTTGTCATAACGTGATGTTTTTACAACAAGGTCAAAATGTTCTCATTTACAAGAATAAATGTGGGTATTCCAGATTTAATGAGCATAAAAGAACACAAAACAACATAGACAAGACAACATAGTCCCAAAGATATAGTGTCATGTCAAATTAGTCAGATTTTTTTTTTAATGTCGGTTAGAATTTCATCCCAGTCCTTGATTGTTGGTGCAAATTGTGTCATCTTTTTTTTTTGTAATGGCCTTCTTTCCTACCGCCAAAAGCATTCTAATTCAATTATACTACGATTTGTTTCTCCTTTTAAATATTCGCACAGGCAGGACAGTCAAATCGTCCACATTGGACTCTTCAGTACAGAGTCGTTCCAGAATGTTGATCTTGGGCTGCAGCCAGAACTGTATTTCCCGGGTCACTGTGAACCGTGCTGGTGCACTGAGAGAACAGTGTCTGATCACCTGGAACCTGGGGACCGAACATCATAAAAACATCACGCATTTCACGGGAATACTCACTTAAGGTGTTTTAATCTGGCATAGATGGGTAGATAGCATAGATTTTTATGTGTGAAATTTAAATTTTCTTTGCACTGCTCCAGGGCTGTGTTTCGCATCTGCCTGGGGAGAGTGAAGGATTTCACCTCCAAGACAACAGACCAGACCCTCAAGTACAAGTAAGTGTTGTTTCAAATGTCGAAGAATTCATATTCAGAGTAAGTTAAGTTATTAAAGGATTCATATTATGCCAAATCAACGTTTATAAGCTTTTTACCATGTTATAACTGTGTTCCCTCATCATGTGCTTATCCAGCATTTTATTTTGAGTGATTTATACATCAACTAGTAATCCTGTATTATTATTCAGAAATAAAACCACTCATTTGCAAATCCACTACTTATGGTGAAATGCCACTATTGAAAGGCAGTTTTGAATCACAGTTTACAAATTAACCAACACCTGATTTACTCTAATGTTTCCTTTATTAAAAAGGCAAACCTTTGTAGGACAGGAATAACATTTGTGTGTAGAAAGCACATTATCACAAAAGTTCTTAGCCTGTGAATTTTGTTTGTTCAGAAATGTTCCCAGGCCATCCAACCCTAGTCTGTATCTTCCTCTAGTGGCAGGTATGTGTATCTGACTTCAATCCTCAGCACCTCAGATGTAATCCTAAAATATATGTAATGGAACTAGGTTATAGATATTTCTTATTCACACATACAGTGTCGCTTGGATCTGTAGAGTCAATTTTGATATAATTCCCCCCAAATTAGATGACGTAATAACTATAAACTCAGTTCCATTACTACTACAAGACACTGCTCTATATAAGAAAAGTATAATATTCTACCAAAGCACCATGTATCTCCTTTAGTTTGGTTATTCTGCCCAAACTAAGCATCGGCCTATGCTGGAGCTTTGAGGCTGGTATCAGAAATATGTGAAAAGTGTAAATGTTTGCCCATTATATGTGTCTATCTCTAATTAAATTCATAACATCTTTGGTACGTTTTGAACTTCCATGACGCTTCTCTGGGGCAGATTCTCCTGGTGTTTGACCTGATCAAGCAGAGTTATGAGAGGAGACAGACGGGGCTGGCAGTTATTCCCTGTCCTCAGCACGAGTACCGGCTTTTGGAAAATGGAGTAACACTTCTGGGCCTCTCAGAGACAAGGTGCAAATGTAAAATGACAAATTGATTTTAGCTGCACTCTGTTTTATCTGCTGGCAGGGCAACGCAATGTATTAGTAAACTAGAATTCCAGACATATTGCTTTTTGGTTTAGCTCATATTTGATTCATATTTGATTAATTACTCTTAGCAAAATCTCAAGCCCAAATTCGTTTTCAAAGAGCTCATAGACTGCATTATACAACCATAAACATAGATTTCAACTAAGATGACACACTGCATCTTAAACCCTTGTTCTGTTTCAGAGACCATTTACACTAGATACCAAATTATTATGCAAATTATATTTTTCTCTCATTTTGCCACATAGTCAATATAAATGCCAAGTACAATTGAACAAACCTCCCAATGATTACAGTGTTTTTTCATAAATAAAAACTTAAAATGCACTGTTTTAGAGTTTTATACCATGTTATTGTTGTAAAGAGTTTGTTAAATTAGAAGCATTAGCAGGTCATATTTACTGAAATCAAAAGCTATTTCAATCAAAACATCTTAACAGGTCAAGTTACATTTTAACATAGGACCCTTTATTCACAGTTCTTGCATCCTTCTTGCAAACGTGTGAGTTTGTGAAGAGTTTCTGCTTGAATTTCTTTGCAGGATTTCAGAATAGCCTCCCAGAGCTGCTGTTTGGATGTGAAATGTCTCCCACCCTCATAGCTTGAGGATGAGGTCAGTTGAATATGGGGGCCACACGAGTTTCTCCTCTTTTATGTCCATAGCAGCCAATGATGCAGACGATTCTGAGGTGTTCCTTGCAGCATGAGATGGTGCATTGACATCCACGAAGACGATTTGTTACAGAAAGCACGGCTCTTCTTTTTGTACCATGGAAGAAAGTGGTCAGTCAGAAACTCCACATACTGTAAAGAGGTGATTTAGAGGAGCCGACCATCTCTCTCCCTGTGATTATGGCCCAAAACATGACTCCGCCTCCTCCTTGCTGACTATGCAGCCTTGTTGGGACATGATCCACCAACCATACACCACTCCATCCATCTGGACCATCCAGGGTTGCACGGCACTCATCAGTGAACAAGACCATTTTAAAATGAGTCTTCGTGTATTTCTGCCCCATTGGAGCCGTTTCTGCTTGTGAGCATTGGTTAAAGGTGGAGAGTAGAAGGTTTATGAATAACTGCAAGCCTCTGGAGGATCCTACACCTTGATGTTCGCGGGACTCCAGAGGCCCAGCAGCTTCAAATACCCGTTTGCTGCTTTGTAATGACATTTTATCAGCTGCTCTCTTTATCTGGTGTATTTGTTTGGCAGAAATCATCCTCATTGTGCCTTTATTTGCACAAATCTGTATGTACTTTGTATCATAGTTGATCAACTCTAGTACAATGATCCTGTTAAAGTTTTCATTAAATATCTACGGTTTTTATACCCTGTCCAAGGCATTCAACTATTTCACGCTTTTTGGCATTAGAGATCCTTTTTCTTTCCCATATTGCCTTGTCCTTTGTAAATAGTGTTTCCTCTAATTGGAACTACCTGGCAAACTAAGTGACCCAAAGAGCCCTGAGATGCAATACCATCCATGAGTTTCACTGAAAAAAAAAAAGAAGACCTTTATGACACTTAAACACATGTTGCACAATAATTTGGAACGCTGTGTAATCTTATGGGACAGTGAAGCTTTCAAAGACCTGCAGCCTCCTCCAACACCGGGAACACAAGCATGTGATCATCTATAAGACTTAGATGATCACATGTAACATATATTCAATAACAGTAACACTTCTGTTTCTATGGGATATTCAAACAGAAAACCAAGTGGCAATAAATAGACGCACGGGACAAGATACGACACAGAGGAAGTAAGAAGATTAAATAAAGTTTGAAAAAGAAAAACGCCATGTCATTGACCAGTATGTGATTAGTGGGAATGAACAGGTAAAATATAAAACATGTATTCAACCGACCAGTGATAACGTGTTGGCAACGAGGCTTTATTTCCTTGTAATTCACTATTAACATTATTTACTGAGGTTCAAAATAGGTTCTATAGGTATTTTTTTTGCAGCTCTCATTTACTTTTCATCCCTAACAACATAACATTTTGAGTGTCTATCATAGGTGGTGGTTTGCTCTCATTTTACCCATCAACTTTACCGTCTTTACCCTCACATCCCGGGAATATCTTCACACTCTGGAGGACAGAAGTTCCTTGCTTAACCTCGACTCGGCAGCTTTAACACACAGTGGGACCCATTTAGTCCTGACCAACTACAATAGAACCAGGAAGATCGCTACCCTGGTCATTCAAAGTGATAAAAGTACAGTATGTGCCAATCTATAGGAGAATTTGAACATTTTTGGAATTTCTAGGATTTCCAAAAATGGTGGATCAAGAACTGCAGCATGAACCTGGAGTTTGTAGTGCAGCGCTGACCGATGATGCCAGAAGGATTGTCTTTGGTGCGACAGGAAGTAACAAGTAAATAGTTCTATTCTGTGCTATTTTAAAAACATCATTGCTTTAATAGTATGTCAATGCAAACACACAGAACAGAGCGTTACTATGGGCACTGTGCTTCTAGGATCTGGCAATGAGAGATGATGAAAGCATTAATGACAATGCAGAATCTGTTCTTTGGGTCCTTTGAAGGTATTTTGATGTATTACGTTTCCCTGTGGCGGGTTTAATCACATCACTAGACTCCGAAGGTGACCCGGTCTGGGAGAGACGGGAGATGGCGGAGGAGAGTGGATCGGTGGTCGAAGACGTTCTGGACGGCGTGGAGGAGCAGCCTTTTCTGGCTGCAGGTGCCCGGAAACGTAAAAAGTCTCTTAGCTCGCCCGAGGGTTCTGGGAATGAGCAGCGGGATGAGGCTGAAGCTATTGATATCCGGGGTGAGAGCAGAGACTGTAAGGTGATCATAAAGCTTGCACAGGATAGTGCATCCTTTAAGGAGTGGAATTCAGTGGCATTGTCAAAGAGCCTAACTGTAGCTGTGGGAGTGATCAAGAGTGCGAGTGTCCTTAGAGATGGCTCGCTGCTGGTCGTGTGCAAGGACGCGGCTCAGCAACGGAAGGCGATTGGAACTAAACGTCTGGGTGGAAAGGACATTCTTGTGTCTAATGCTGAAAGAAACACGGTCAGAGGAGTTATCGTAGGTCAAATCAAATCAAATCAATTTATTTTTGTAAGGCCCAAAATCACAACAACAGTTGCCTCTGAGGGCCACAGGGAGAAATGAATCAACAATGTCTGTGGTGGCGATGAAGTCAGACAATGTCCGTGGTGGCGAGGGACGATGTCCCAGGGTCCTCTGTCCTTAGACTCTCCTTCTCGGCCAGGAAAAACTACAAAAAAACCTCTTTGGGAAAAAAGCGTAGAAACCTGGAGGAGTTCCAGTGAAGGAGAGATCCTACTCTCACAGACGGACAGACGGACACAAGGAGACTGGAGCTGGACCCACTCTTCAGGCAGAAGAGGGACCGTCTGAGTCGAGCTGGACCCACTCTTCAGGCAGAAGAGGGACCGTCTGAGTCGAGCTGGACCCACTCTTCAGGCAGAAGAGGGACCGTCTGAGTCGAGCTGGACCCACTCTTCAGGCAGATGAGGGACCGTCGGAGGCGAGCTGGACCCACTCTTCAGGCAGATGAGGGACCGACTGAGGCGAACTGGAGCCACTCTTCAGGCAGATGAGGGACCGTCCACACAGGGCAGGGACCACTTCACCAGGGGAGGGGCATCTGGGTCCACAGGTCCTCAGGAGTGAGAGAAAGAAAATAAGGCGGTGAACAGTTTGCAAGTGGAATCAAAAAATAAATATTGTTTGATAGCATAAGTAGTCAGAAGAAGAAGAGGATAGTGCTCAAGCTGTCATACTTCCCCCAGCATAGTTACTCCTAGGGCAGCGTAGCTGAAGCTGTGGGTTTATCTTTCTGTTCCTAACTACTCTGACCATAAGCGATTTCGAAGAGGAACGTTTTAAGCCTGGACTTAAATGAAGAGACTGTGTCAGCATATTTAACATGGGTCGGGAGCTGATTCCATGACACAGGAGCTTGGTAGCTAAACGCTCTACCTCCTACAGTACTTTTAGAGACTCTTGGCACCACCAGAAGGCCAGCATTCTGAGAGCGAAGAGCTCTGTTTGGATGATATGGTTCTATAGCATCTTTGAGGTAGGATGGGGCCATGTCATTTATGGCTTTGTAGGTCAAGAGTAGAATTTTGAATTTGATTCTAGACTCGACGGGGAGCCAGTGAAGAGACTCCAGCACCGGCGTAATGTGCTCTCTTCTTTTTGTTCCTGTTAGTAATCTTGCTGCTGCATTTTGAACAAGTTGAAAGCTTTTTATGGAGCTTTTAGGACACGCTGCAAGCAGGGAGTTACAGTAGTCTAATCTAGTCGTTACAAATGCATGGATAAGTTTTTCGGCATCACTTTTAGGCAGGATTCTTCTGATTTTGGCGATGTTGCGCAAATGGAAATAGGCTGTTTTACAAGCTTGATTTATATGAGCTTTAAATGAGAGCTCCTGGTCAAATAAGACTCCAAGGTTTCTTACAGTAGAACTGGAGGCTACACTGACATTGTCCAGTGTGACTATCTGCTCAGATAGAGCGTCTCGTAGATGCTTAGGGCCAAGCACAATGACCTCGGTTTTTTCAGGGTTAAGAAGCAGGTAGTTTAGTGTCATCCAGGTTTTTATCTCCTTCACACAAGTACTAAGTCTGTCTACTTGATCGCTCTGATCAGGTTTCATTGATAAATACAGCTGAGTGTCGTCTGCATAGCAGTGGAAGTTAATGCCATGCTTTCTGATAATGTTGCCTAATGGTAGCATATAAAGAGTAAACAGAATTGGACCGAGTACCGAACCCTGTGGCACACCGTAAATTACTTTAGAGCTTGGTGAGGAGCTCTGGTTTACATTAACAAATTGGAACCTATCAGATAGATAGGATTTAAACCAGCTGAGGGCTGTTCCTCCAACACCTACATCACATTCTAACCTCTGCAGTAGAATGTTGTGGTCGATGGTGTCAAACGCTGCGCTGAGGTCCAACAGAACCAGGATTGAGACCAGTTCATCGTCAGCGGCTAATAACAAATCATTTGTGACTTTAACTAGTGCAGTTTCAGTGCTGTGGTGGGCTCTGAACCCTGACTGGAAAACTTCAAATAAGTTATTGTCCTGCAGGTGGCGACAAAGCTGTTTTACTACAACTTTTTCAAGGAAAAGGTGTCCCTACGGCGACGTCTGTGGATGAAGTTAAGGAGAATTTGACTGGAGCTAAGGTGCTGGACGCTAGGCGGTTGAAGGTGACCCGGTCTGGGGTAAGATGTGACAGCTTGTCGGTAATGGTAACACTTGAAGGGAGGTGCCTGCCTAGTAAGGTGTTCATTGGGTTCATGTGCCATGACGTTAGGCCATATGTTCCACCGCCCCTGCGTTGCTTTAAGTGCCAGCGCTTTGGGCATATTGCAGCGGTCTGTAGAGGGAGGCAAAGATGTGGTAAATGTGCAGGAGATCACGAGTATGGGAAGTGTGACGTGGGAGCAAAACTGAAGTGCTGTAACTGTGGGGAAGAACATAGCTCTGCCTACGGGGGATGCAGGTTTAGCAAAAGAACTGCTGAGGTGCATAAAATAAAGGTCTCTCAAGGTATATCCTATGCAGATGCAGTCAAGAAAGTTTCAAGTAATGAGTTTAGTGTAAATACAGAGAGAGGAGCCAGCGCTGCTCCCAGCCAGGGCGAAATGAGAAAGGCCAGCGTGGCTCCCAAGAAGTGTGAAGGTTTCAAGAGTGGAGGTCCCAAGTGTGCAGGTTCCAGAATTAATGAGAATACCCTGGTTGTGGATAGAGAGGATTTTGTACTCTTTATGGTGGATGTTGTAAACTGTGCTGCTCAGACTCAAAGTAGAACTGAAAGGATCAGGATCATTGCTAAAGCTGCAGGGAGATTCCTTGGAACAAAGGAGCTTGATTGGGCAGATATAGAAAACAGGCTAAAGGCGCTAAATGGGAGTCGGAGTGATGGGGGTCTGCTTGTGGGGAGTCAGAGTGATCAGAGTGACGAGACGGGAGTGGGGGTGGTCTCCTGTCCTCGCCCAGTCTCGTAGACGCACGGCTACCAAGCGGCGACATCAGTGGAAATATTAAAGCCTATAGAATGAAGCCTAAAGAATAAAGCTGTACGGTGGAAGCACCGAACGTCAAAGAAGGAGAGGAAGATGAAGAAGAGTCTCCCTGGAATAAAGCCGGTTGTTGTTGTTGTTGTTGTTGTTGTTTTATGGCGGTTGGCATCCAATTGTTGCATTACCGCCAGACTTTATTCCTCAGACTTTTCGTAGTCCTCAGACTGTCGTAGTCCGTAAAAGTACTCCTTCCATTGCTTTGGTGTTACAAAGCCCATGAGGTCATGATATGTCTTTGTGACTAGAATAGTTGTTGTTGTTGTTGTTGTTGTTGTTGTTGTTGTTGTTGTTGTTTTATGGCGGTTGGCATCCAAGTGTTGCATTACCGCCAGACTTTATTCCTCAGACTTTGTCGTAGTCCTCAGACTCTGTCGTAGTCCGTAAAAGTACTCCTTCCATTGCTTTGGTGTTACAAAGCCCATGAGGTCATGATATGTCTTTGTGACTAGAATAGTTGTTGTTGTTGTTGTTGTTGTTTTATGGCGGTTGGCATCCAATTGTTGCATTACCGCCAGACTTTATTCCTCAGACTTTTCGTAGTGTTACATTACCGCCAGACTTTATGACACTTTATTCCTTAGACTGTCCTCAGACTCTGTCGTAGTCCGTCTCAGAGACCAACCGGCTTTATTCCAGGGAGACTCTTCTTCATCTTCCTCTCCTTCTTTGACGTTCGGTGCTTCCACCGTACAGCTTTATTCTTTAGGCTTCATTCTATAGGCTTTAATATGTCCACTGATGTCGCTGCTTGGTAGCCGTGCGTCTACGAGACTGGGCGAGGACAGGAGACCACCCCCACCCCCATCTCGTCACTCTGATCACTCTGACTCCCCACAAGCAGACCCCCATCACTCCGACTCCCATTTAGCGCCTTTAGCCTGTTTTCTATATCTGCCCAATCAAGCTCCTTTGTTCCAAGGAATCTCCCTGCAGCTTTAGCAATGATCCTGATCCTTTCAGTTCTGCTTTGAGTCTGAGCAGCACAGTTTACAACATCCACCATAAAGAGTACAAAATCCTCTCTATCCACAACCAGGGTATTCTCATTAATTCTGGAACCTGCACACTTGGGACCTCCACTCTTGAAACCTTCACACTTCTTGGGAGCCACGCTGGCCTTTCTCATTTCGCCCTGGCTGGGAGCAGCGCTGGCTCCTCTCTCTGTATTTACTCTAAACTCGTTACTTGAAACTTTCTTGACTGCATCTGCATAGGATATACCTTGAGAGACCTTTATTTTCTGCACCTCAGCAGCTCTTTTGCTAAACCTGCATCCCCCGTAGGCAGAGCTATGTTCTTCCCCACAGTTACAGCACTTCAGTTTTGCACCCACGTCACACTTCCCATACTCATGATCTCCTGCACATTTACCACACCTTTGCCTCCCTCTACAGACCGCTGCAATATGCCCAAAGCGCTGGCACTTAAAGCAACGCAGGGGCGGTGGAACATATGGCCTAACGTCATGGCACATGAACCCAATGAACACCTTACTAGGCAGGCACCTCCCTTCAAGTGTTACCATTACCGACAAGCTGTCACATCTTACCCCAAACCGGGTCACCTTCAAACGCCTAGCGTCCACCACCGTAACTCCCGTCAAATTCTCCTTAACTTCATCCACAGACGTCGCCGTAGGGACACCTACGATAACTCCTCTGACCGTGTTTCTTTCAGCATTAGACACAAGAATGTCCTTTCCACCCAGACGTTTAGTTCCAATCACCTTCCGTTGCTGAGCCGCGTCCTTGCACACGACCAGCAGCGAGCCATCTCTAAGGACACTCGCACTCTTGATCACTCCCACAGCTACAGTTAGGCTCTTTGACAATGCCACTGAATTCCACTCCTTAAAGGATGCACTATCCTGTGCAAGCTTTATGATCACCTTACAGTCTCTGCTCTCACCCCGGACATCAATAGCTTCAGCCTCATCCTGCTGCTCATTCCCAGAACCCTCGGACGAGCCAAGGGACCCCCCACGCCTCCGGGCACGTGCAGGCAGAAAAGGCTGCTCCTCCACGCCGTCCAGAACGTCCTCCATCCCCGATCCACTCCCCTCCGCCATCTCCCGTCTCTCCAGACCGGGTGTTGAGCAAGGTCTCCTCACAAGAAGTCATGCAAGTGTCCTCTTTGTCTCTGAAACAACAACAACTATTCTAGTCACAAAGACACATCATGACCTCATGGGCTTTGTAACACCAAAGCAATGGAAGGAGTACTTTTACGGACTACGACAGAGTCTGAGGACAAAGCACTGGAAGTCAAGGCACTGGAAGAAGAACTTTTAGGACTACCATAAAACAACAACAACAACAACAACAGGACTACGACAAAGTCTAAGGAATAAAGTCTGGCGGTAATGCAACACTCGGATGTCAACCGCCATAAAACAACAACAACAACAACATCTCTTCAAAGCTGGAAAAATTTCCAGAACATAGGTCAACACCACAGGCACATCCTTTTGTATTGTTTTTAAATACATTTATTTGGTCAAGTAATATTTATCTTAATGTAACAATTATCTCTATTTTAATCTAAGCTAAATGTGTGTGAGACTTTCAATTGAAATTTCAAAATCAGTGGCTATGAGAGCACGAGGATAGAAGCCTAAAGTCTGGATGTGTTGTTAAAATGAAAGCCACACTGGAAAACTGTAAATAATGTATATTCTGTGCCTTCTTATTCCACAAATATTTGATTATCTCATGTATATGTAATTAAATTTGAAATGTATTGGTAATTCAATATCAAACCTGTGAAATAATAGAATTTAGTAGAGGCCATGATATTGTTTCTAAATCATAAACCTATAATACTACATGAAAATATTGTACACTTGAGTCTATGCGGTGGCTAGTGATGACCCTGCAGGACACTCGAGTCCGTGGGATGTGGAGGAGGATGGTTTCCTCTCTATCCTGTCTCTAGACTCCACTGTCAGCTGTTTGAAGCCTTTGTGTGGGAGCCACACAAGGGCCCTGCTGGGCCTGAACCACAGCACTGCCCTGGTCACAGTCACTTACACCTCTGGGAGCATCAGCGCCACCTAGTGGAGATCTCGAGCTGATGACCTCAAGAGTCCAGCAGCAGTGAAGAGGGAAACTTAGCAGTCCATGTTTCATCCAACAGAGTCGAGCAAACTGCAATTGAATAATACTTTTAATGACTACAAAAAGAAATGTACACAATAGTTACAAATGAAATCAAAGTCCATAGACACGACATCCTATTCCAGTGTCAACTGAATTAAATATCAATTTATTGTAAACATATGTATGTGTTAGAGCTGTTGTCCGAGTCATATAGAGACGGCGGACACTCATTTTAAATATCTGAGATCTTCTGAGGTCTGTGATATAGAATGTGCTTTGTGAGGAAAATTAGGAATTACATTTATTATAAATCAAGAGTTGAAAATCATTCAATCATCATTCTTTGTCCAATCATGAATAAAGTCTTGAAAAAAACCAAATGGTTTCTAAACAAACAGCTTGGTGATCGTTGGATCAGATTCTTGTGCTGATGGAGCCTCAGTCCTGCCGGTGAAGATATGCAGTGTTCCCAGAGTGTCCTTGATTATTAAGCGCTGCTAGTAAAAGGAGCCGGATTGTGGTCTTGCAACAAGTTTACTACTGTCAACCAAATGTTCACAAGAGTGGTTACTACCTGGAGCGACGGTCTTTTCTGTTTTTGTCTAAGCTTTTGTCCATTGTCTTTTCATTGTCCCCTCTACATTTGGGGCAGTACCACTTGCCTTTGGGCTTGTACGTTAGCCCCACACATGAGAAATGAAACCATTCGATGGGACACTGGTCGTTATCACAGCCTATCATTTCTCCGTAGGACACCTGCTCACACAGACAGTAGGTGGGCTCATTGGGATCAATGGCGAAGTCGACCGGGGAAGTGTCACGCTCTTGTTTGGTCTTGCGCTTCTTCTTCTTGGCAGATTTGGACTTCTTCTCTCTGGGCGTAGGGAGGGGCAGCTCCTCCACGGTGTCGTCCACCAGAGAGCCATTGGCTGAGGGGTGGCTGGAGTCCCGGCTCTCGCTGTTCCTCTGCCTGCGCGGGCGGCGGGCCGAGCTGCGTTCAGGGGCCGGGGCCTCCTGGACACTGGAGCGTCTCTCTGCTGAAACCCTCTCCGCTTCATTGCTGGGCTCCTGCAGACACAGGGAGTGGGAGTCCATCTGGCGGGAGCGGTTCTCCACCAGCTCGGTCATCTGGGTCACCACATGAATCTTCTCGTCGCCCAGCTCCTGGCTGAGGATGAGGGCGCGCTGCAGTTGGATCTGCAGGCGTTTCCTCTGCGCCGCGTCCTGCTCCCCTTTGTACTTCTCAAAAACTTCATCCACCTCTTTCAACACCTCTGCAAAACAACACAGAAGTTTAATTAGCCTACAAAATTCATACGAAGCAAAGTCCTTACTAAATTAGGGGAATAATTTTACTTCATGCCTGGTGCAATCACTCACTGATTTTAACAGCGGTTTAAAAAAAAAATACTGTAATAAAATGTGCACTTGTTTTTTTTGTTTTGAGCGAGCCGCTGCAGGAAGTGACGTGTGTCAGCTGTTGGGGGCGTCAGTCTGGAGGTCCCTCTGGCAGAGGAGCTGTCCGGGGCGCTGCGCTTCTGTCGACCAGCGGCGGGCCACTAATACACGGGAAAGACGTTTGTTTTTCTGTCAAATACCCTAAACCTATGTTAAAAAGCCATTGTCGAGGACTGCACCGTGTTGTTTCGACTGTAGCTCGTAGCAATTCCGAACTCTCCCGGAGCGTAACGAGCACCAGCCTACAGTGGGATGCAGGAGGGTTTTGTTGTAATGATTGACACCGTTTAGCTGGACACAATGTTTGCTTGGATTGTTCTCGGATTCTCGGGCAGTTCCTGTAGTCCCAGGCTGAACGTAGGCGTTCGCAATTAGACACGAGCTCATTGACAGTGCATCAGCTCCAAAACCTCTCGACACGAGCCTGATCCGACAACATCCGAACACAACACGGGCCATTTTCTCCCGTTTAAAAGCTCGAATTCGACTGAAGCCACTCGTTTCCCCATCAGCAGTTGCACACAGGCCAACGTTACGCACGGCTTTACACGGTTTTAGAGAAGTTAAAGGGAGGCGTTCGGGCTGCCACCGTCGCGTTGCATTGTGAGCTTTCGAAAAGGCGTTTCGTAGTCACTGGAAAAAACATAACGCGAGACGGTGTGTGTCATTGTGAGGCAAAGTATAATTTGTGTGTGTGAGAAACTCCATTTTGGCACGAGCGTAACGATTAGTGCGCGACAATACACCGTGTGCAATGCGAGGCGCGCGGTTAAGGACCCATTTTTTTGGCACGAGACGTAAACACAGAACGGGGCTTTCGGACGGTCACAGTTGTTCCGCGTCTCACTTGGAGGCTGCGAAAGAGACACTGGGTTTGAGTATAAAAAACAAAACAAAATGGGAACACAAGTGTCGGCGGCTGCTCCAAAACACACCCCGGCCGGAGACGTACGCCCGTGGTCCACACTCACGAGCCCCGCGAGCAACAACAAAGTCACAACACGAGCACGTTACCTTGGTACTTCGCGTCGATTTCGCGAAGCAGTGAAACATTTCTTTGTATGTCCAAAGGCAGGGACTCCACACATTCCAGATAATCCTCCACATAGTTGACCAGTTGTTGCGACTTGTCGGCGTTTTGAAACTGGTGGCCTAGCATGGTGCCGACGATACATAGAGCTACTCGAAACAAGAGCCGCGAAAAGGTGAAAAAAAGAAGCTGCAGAATGAAATGCTTGGCGACTTTGCAGCTTGTAGGGCAGTTCCAGGCAGCAGTTCACTTCAAACAAAACTCGGGCTACTGCGCATGCGGGAGTATTTCCCTTTTATGGAAGTGCACAGTTTCCTCTTCTGTGACATCACTGGAGGCGTGCCGGTGGCGCGCGGGGGGCTGTTGATTGGGCGGAGCGCGGACGCCGGGGGAGGGGCTCCGCGTGGTTTTCCCGGGAAAACAAGACGATTGAAGACGTCGTCGAGTCGAGTGAAATAAACTCTCAGAGCAAGTTTAGAGCCTCAAGTGTAAAACTTTGTCAGATATTCACACAAGTCAAACAAATGGAAGACACGAGGTGGCATCATGAATCCTACATTCAAGCACCTTAAAAAACAACAACATTGGAATTCCTCTCAATCGCTCTGTAGTATTTATTGTGTAGGCTTTCCGTAGGGAAATTGGGATTGGGGTATTTGTATGTTATAACATGAAGGTCTTGATGTAGATCCTTGCTTTCATTTTCTTCTTCCAAACTGGCTGAGCTTGATTCAGGCTCAGTGGTGACAGTAAACAGTAACGAAATAAATGTTGCAATGAAGCACTAGATGGGAGTGTTGACCTAGTTGTAGGTTATACGATTAGTGCGTTCACAACATGGATCTATTATATTATCGTTTCACACCCTATAATCCTGCTTGATATTGCTGTTGAGAAATTATGACTTTATTATTTAATTAGCTTAAATAAATATTCCAACCACGAATGTAAAGATGTTCAAGTAGTCTAATGTTTGATTTGACTGCTTTTTAGTATAATAAAATACTTTAAAGCTAACTGTCGGTGGCACCCTGTTAAGTCAGTGTATTATATTACTTTTTACATGGTGAGCCACTTTCTATGTTTCTTTATTATTTTATGATGCTGTTGTGCGTTTACTTTCACAGACTTTTCATAGCTTTCATTGCCACATTTTGCGTTTGGTTTCGTTTCTTACGTTCTGCGTCACAGTCTGTCAAGTTCAACACACACATCCGCATTATTGTCTGACACTGACATTTTTTTTTTTTTATTGCACGGTTTTCCATTGTCTTTTCGTCCAATCGACACGGTACTCACTCCAGAATTATAACGTGTAAAAACGTGATACTTTGCTTCACATTGCAGTGTGTTTTTGTTTACCTGTGCGTCGTAGTATTCAACATGGTTTTGTTTTGAAGGGCAGAGCGGGTGGTTTCCGGTGCGCTTGTCGAGCTTGTTGCGTTCTAGACTTATAGGTGAGGTGTCTCGCGTTCAGACGCAGTTGAAGCGGTCCTCAGTGCGCTGCAGAGTTCTGTTCACCTGTGTTCATTTTGCACCTGCGCCAATATGAAGACCACCGCCGTCTTACTTGTCCTGGCCTTCTCCGGTAAGAAACTAAATATGACAAAAACAGCATTAAATCTTTTTAAATTTGGCACCAATTGTAACCAAGCGTTATTTTCTCAACAACAACAGAAGAAGGGGGAAAAAGCAACTGTATAATTTATGCATGGACTCCCAACTATTCAGATAGAAAAACAGTAATACAAATATTAAAAAGCCTTAACAAACAACTTATTCTGCCTGTGTACATTTGTTATTTGAAGATTTTAAGATCACAGTAACTTCCTGGTTTGGAGCAGAAACATTTCCGCACTCTTTCAAAAGAGTCACATGTCTTTTTCTAATGTCTCTTATGTTTTGTTTAGAGCACTATAATATCCTCTGTTATTACTACAGAGTGAAACATTTTAGTCACAGCTTATTGTGAACTTGTAAGCAACGATTATAGGTCATTATGTTTGGCTATTTGCAGAGAATCTTAGATTATCTTACTTTATTTAGGTCTGTTTATTTATTCAATCATTGATTTTTAATATTTTTTATTTTTTTGTCAAGTACTGTAAACATTTCACTAACCACCTGGGTAGACTTCAATGTTGGCGCAAGTTGACAGCATAATAAAACTGAAATAGATAAGAAGTGAAGTCAACAACAGTTCAGATTAGAGTCGGCAAGTTACTGTGGCTTCTAAGCCTGGACAATGAGCACAAAGAGCAAGTTTATAATGCAAACATTTTTTTTTATTTTAACCTAGGATTATCTCTTTTGTGTATCTATTCCACAGACCTATCTGACCTGCACTAGTCAGACAACATCAGAGTCATGTGTTTGAGTGGCAGGTTCACCTGGTTTTCCTTCTTTATTTTGCTGATGAAGTCACGTGTTACAAAAATATATTCGTAACAATCAGTAATTAACAGTAATATAATTTCCTGATACTAAAGAGAAGCCAAAACCAGCATTTGATTGCCAAATGCTTGGACACAATGCATTTAAGATGATAAGGTGATTTTTTTTTAGCAGAGGTCAGTTAAATGGAACAAATTAAAGGTCTGTATTGTTCATTTTCATGAAATCCTTTCTCAAAGCAATTTTTACTTTGTTTTTGGAAAGACAAAAAAAAAATCAAGACTTATCAATATCATCCAGCCCTAGCTCTAAACTATTTAGCAGTTTTTTACACACATTTTTCTTATTTTCAGAGGAAATAATTTGATTTTAATTGTTTTAACCTTTTAACTTGCTTTTTTGTTTTGATTTTGATTTATTGTGCCACATAGAGGAAATGTGTCTTTTTATTTACATTCACAAACTCATTTTGCGGAGATAGACACATTTTGTGACAAAAAAAAATCATCCCATATATGGTTGTTGAAACAAAAATAATTACGTTATGTTAAATTTAAGTCTTTTTTTTATTACAGCACTGGAGTTGGCAGCCCCTAAACCTTCTGGTACCATGGTTCCAGCTCAACATACCGACTCCACTAACACCCCCACTGCCATACCCACCACCACTGCCAATCACACCACCAAACCCACCACCAAACCCACCACCACCACCAAACCCACCACCACCACCAAACCCACCACCACCACCAAACCCACCACCACTGCCAATCACACCACCACTGCCAATCACACCACCAAACACACCACCACCGCCAAACCCACCACCACCGCCAAACCCACCACCACCACCAAACCCACCACCACCACCAAACCCACCACCACTGCCAATCACACCACCACTGCCAATCACACCACCACTGCCAATCACACCACCAAACACACCACCACCGCCAAACCCACCACCACCACCAAACCCACCACCACTGCCAAACCCACCACCACTCCCAAACCCACCACCACCACTCCCAAACCCACCCCCACCCCAACCCCAACCCAGCCCCCACAGAAGACCAACAGCACAGTGGGTAACTACACCTTGGACAATGGCAAGCATCGCTGCCTCATGGCTCAGATGGAGCTGAGGATCCGACTGGTTTCTTCAAAGGCAAGTTACCCCACACTCGGCTTTGCACTTTATTAAAATGTTTTATTTCCTTCCTGATAAGAACAGTGAAGGTCCAAGTGTAACATTATCAATTGCCTTGATTTTGTACTTTACAGTCCTGAGTCCTTTAAGTTATTAATTGTAACTGCCCCAAGCCAGTATAAATAGGTTACATTAGTATAGAAGAAGAGGTAATGTTAAAGATGATTAAATATAACCCAGGAGTAATATGCACACCACTGAAGGCATAATAGCAGATGTTTTTGTGGATCTCCTGGAAGAAAAAGATCTGTTTATAAAAAAAGTCTTTCTCTTTTCTCGCTCTCTCTCTCATAGGCCAATGGGACGTTCCTCCTGCGCCCAAACAAAACCAGCACCGCAGGGAACTGTAATGACAACCATGCCATGCTAGTGCTGCTTTCTACAGAATTAAATATGACATTGTCCTTCGCAAAGGTAAGGTAACATATCCATTGCCATAATGAGCAATGGATATGTATATTAGTAGCCAATAATAATAATAACTGTATAATAATTACTATACTGACATTACATTACAATGCCTGTTTTCTCCCAAACTTTAGAATGGCACCACGAAGGAATTCTTTGTGGATATGTTGACTTTCAATCTGACCTACAACTTTAACCAGAAAAGTAAGCTACGTTTTCATTGTGAACTTAAGATATTAAAAGTCTTCTAAATGTTTGGTTCCATTCCTACTTCCTTGTTTGCGGGAGTTATGTATTTCATTGTTACTGTAAAGCTTATATCATGTGATGCCGGTAAGAGGCCTGCCTAAAAGCTATGCTGTAGAACTAGTTTGTCTCCATAACTGAGGATTTTGTTTTCTTGCATGGGTCTGTTCAATTCCTTTGTTTGCTGTCACCACAGAAGATGCGATTGATACCTACACAGCGTTCAACCAGTCCATTCACATCTTTGAGACCAAACTCGGACAGTCCTACTCGTGCAGTAAGGAGTCGCTTTTCATGGGAAACGGCCTCTACCTGGACGTCGCTCATGATCGTATGCAGGCTTTCAACTTCACCAACAAGATGGATTTTGGCCCAAGTAAGTTCACAAGCTCATGTCCGATGAGCATGAGTATTAAACAGAAGCGTTGGGTCTAGATTAAGGGAGAAATTGTATGGTTTTACACGTGACATCACATGACTGGATGACAAAGCTTTTTTTTGAGGAAGTGAAATCAGACATGACGGAAATAAATTTAGTTTCTTTTACACATTTTTCTGTATATTCATTTATCATTTTATTTATTCAAATCTTCTTGTCTGCTTCTCTCCATGGATATATTATTTTCCCCGGAATGTTCCACAGTATGGCATTAAAGGTGACATATTGCTTTTTTCAGGTGTTCAGTAATAAACTACAATGTGGGTTTATCATTATTTTACATTTTGTTCATTGAAAACCACAATATTGATCTAAAACTAATTAAAACAGAAATGGGTCCGTTGACCTCCTGTTAAAATATGCAGCTCTGATAAGCCCCGCCTTTTCATAGTGACATTTCCCCAGAGCAAGCAGCAGATTTTATTTACATGTTTTTATTGTTGAAAATTAACTCTGGGCCATTTTTGAACCCGAGATGTATGACCCAAGTTTGAAGTTTGTGAATATCGCAATTAAGTACTGAGATGTGGGCGGGGATAGGGGGCACATATACAAATGAATTTTACATAATATGTCCCCTATAAACTTGACTAGTCTATCTTGCAGATATTCAATAATAGATGTTATTTTTTTGCTCACCTGGCCTTTGTGTCACCTTCTTATATACATGGGGAGACGTCTAATTCCCTTCTGTGGAACATTCCAGACAAAGCAATAACATCTCCATGGAGACAAGCAGGTTACATAGTGCACATTTAAAGCTGTTTAAGCTGTTGTGTGGTGAAACATCCCGTAAATCAACATTTAAATTTTTTCATTTATCACTGTGGGTGTGTGTATATTTGCTTATTAGGAAAAATAACATCTGTTTTGTGTGTTTTCTAGCGGCCCCTTGCCCAGCTGACAAAAACGACTACCGCGTGGCTATCGCTGTGGGAATTACGCTGCTGGTGCTGGTCGTGGTCGTGCTCGTGGCTTACCTTTTGGCACGAAAGAAGAGAAATAACGGGTACCAGTCCCTGTAAGAGGGGTCAACGGAGGTCACGTAAACACATGGCCTGTGAGACTGTTACCTCTCGGGGAAAGTGCACTTCAAAACCTCTCTGTATGATGGATATAATAATGGGAGGTGGAATAACTCGTAATGTTTCTTTATGGTCATGCTTCATGTTATTACAAGGGAACAATGCAAACTAAATGCAAAGGGATATGTCTTTGAACTGTAATCATTTGAGGATGTAAAAGGAAAGGAATTTGATTTTTTTTATTTAATTGTACTATTTTGGTTCATTCTCATATTGACATTGTGCTTCAACTCACTCTAGTTTTTCATTAATCAATTAGACATTTTAATTTCAAAAGAAGGAATTGGTTTCAAAGATACAAAACATTTTGCACTGATTTTGTTACTATCAAACTGACTTTAAACTGTGCTTATGTCAGTGTACATATAAATGTAGACAGTAGAGCATTTTTACAATGATACTTGTGGCTTGCACTCGAAACTTTTATACTGACAATGATAATATATTTTCATAATATAACACTTTACATTGGAACCCAAAACCAAGTGCTACAGAGTAAAAACAGCAAAACATTACAATATTAGCAATACACCACTGACAATACACACCTCTGACATCACACAACTCTTAACAATACACACCTCTGACAAATATTTGTTATTGGATTTATATTTCCCAGGATGTTCAGCAGCTTAAGTATTAAAACATGAGATATACAGCTCATTTATGTCCAGGAGGTGTCACCAGAACATACAATATTCATATTGGATTGTGTTGGGCTGAATGGAGCATTATCTTCGCTTGTGTGCCAATAAACTGATTTCCCAATGTTTAAGGTGTTTGGTTTTTATGAAATATTCCATTGAAGCTGCTGCTGCACAACAATCAGAACTATTTGTCAGCTATAGATCGCGCTGATATTTTGTCAGTAAAACCATCACTCAAATGTATAAAAAAAAAAAACATTACAATATAGCACCGCCATGAAACGTATCTCTTAATTTTGCTCTTTCTATAAAATTCTTGCCTCCGTTTAAAAGGTTCTGGTGATGTTATAGTGTGTTCCTGGAACGTTCCACACTATGGCATTAAACATACAGTGTCTAGCTTACATTCATTCAATTAAACGAGTGTATGAGAGCACGCTTGCCTCTCCACAGATCTGACTGGTAACATGGCCTAGTGATGTCATCTGTTTGTCTCAATGGAGATAAGTATAAGCTTAATGCCATTCTGCGGAACGTTCTAGGTCAGGAAAAGATGTAATATCCAAGGTGCCGTACACCCTCCACCAGGAATGTTACGTCGTGATCCTTTAAATCAGAGCTCAACTGTAATAGAGTGTAATGAAAGCCAGTAAGGGTTAATAAGATGTTAGTGGTGGGTTGGGGGAGTGAGAGGCCTGACTGGGACTGGGGCTGGACTTGGGTTGCGCACAAGGACAAGCATCAGAAAGTTGTGAACGTGTTGCTCAACTGGATGGGATTGGGGCTTGAAATCACCAACTTTTGAGACACCGACTGAGTGACGCACAAGGCACAAGGCACAAGGCACCATGACAGGTAAACTCTAGTTCATCTACGCTGCATGAAGAATGTTTGTGGAGCCGACTGCGCATGACCACATGTGGAGGTGATGAAATCCAGATGTACAGGCTCTTTTCATGCAAATGGATGTTTTAGTTTGAATGTTTTTAAGTCTTGCATCTGGATTTCAAGAATGAGTTATTTTCAGGTTTTCCCCAACTCTATCTTATAGTTCTTATTACCTGTTTTGCACTGATGTTTATTTATTACATCTGCTTTAAACTTAAATGGACTTATAGCCTATTCTGTCTAAATGTTTAACACATTCGGAAATCTGTTTTGAACTTTTAATGGTCAAGATATTCAAGATATTCCTTTATTGTCCACACATGGACTCTTATAACTCTTATAAACAAAAACTCCTATAGACAGAACCCCTAATTTCTTAATAAGGAATGGAGGGGGGAAAAAATGTCAAGTTATAATTACTACTCAATAGTGCCTGCAGTATTGTTCCTTACATTTACCCAAAAATTTTAATCCTGCACCCCTCTTTGTATGATAAATAAATGCATGTATGTGTACTGAAGTTAAACATGTATGTACTGATTTTTTCCCCCACAACTAATCTACCTGGTCGAGCTTCATGGAAACGTCAAAACATAAACGTAATGGTGAGTTTACGATGTGTTTTTAGAGGCTGCAGTTGTGGATGCAGAGCCTGGATTGTCGGACAGTCCTCTGGTGTTGGTGTCCTTCCAGAAGAATGCACAGAGGAGGCTCAAATTTCTGGAGGGAGAGCCTAAAGCCCTGGGGGTGATCAACCCATATATCATGTTGTCTACTTTTCTGTCCATCATATTAACGTTGAAGTCTCTACCGATATCCAGATCACCCAAATATGCCTGAGCGTCTTCCAGAGCAGTTGTATGGCATCGTTTATTACCGGTGACAATGAGGAAAAAACCTGGCTTGCTGGGTTTTTCATAATTTCATCCGTTTTGGTAATCAATCGCCTATTGACTGTTCTGTTTACTTGAGTAACTTGAGGAACTCTGTACTTTTCAAGCACCATATTATTACTCCCACTTGTGTAATAGTGTAACAGTACTTTAAACTTTTATTTATGTTTTGGTTTATGTTGAAAGGGTTAGAAAATGTATGTTAATTGCACCGCAGATTCAAATATGATATCGTTGTGGTCTATTCTATGTGAATATTTGGATTGTAATTTCCCCAAATAATAATTTTATCTTACTTGGGTAATTTTAGTGTCACTATACTCTGAGTGTCTACTTGAGTAATATTATTTTAAAGTAATGTTACTCTTATTTGAGTGCATTGTTAGCTATCCTACCCACCTCTGAGTAGTTTTATTCTGAATTATGTCTTCACTTTGCAGATTTTCATTGCAGGAAGTGTGGCTATAGCATCCAAAAACCTGCACCTACCCACGGTATGTTAAACAACGCCTGCTCTCCCCAGTACATTATCAAATGACACCAGAATAAACTCTAACCAGATCATCAATATTGGAATAACACCATCAAAACTGTGTCACATTTTCCAACAGAATTCCCTCCAGACTTCTCTCCATTTGATTTTGTGGTTCTCCATATATTTTCCCATTCTTCATCTATCAAAATAAAATCACTCTCTATATCCCATTATTTTTTATGTAATAAGTAGAGTAGTTGTCCCGATTAACAATGCGTTGATATTATTTAGATATTAGATCAATAAAATAAATAAACTGAATTAAGTAGTTTTAAACAGCAATTCTCTGTGTATTTGTAGAAAGAGTGTAGAAAAAATGAGTCAATCACGCTTTGGAATAATTGGGACTGGTGATATACTCTGTACTCAATGTGATGTAACTAATGTAACTAATTGTAAAGTACATGCTAAAATTACACTCAATTACATGTCCAAGTATATACAAGTCAAAATCTACCCAACAAATACTGTAAAGTGAGATATTCTTGCTAACATATGAATGGAAACATTACAACACAGTAATACAAACACACATATTCTAAATAGTGTTGTTAAAGGAAAGTGTTAGAGCTCTAAAATGTGGTTTAGGATGGTTTGAGCCACAGAATATACATCTGCCATCTCAGTTTTACACTGAAGGTCTTGTATGGTATTACGCTTAAAACAGCTTGTTTACACTGACAATAATAAAGTGTTCTGCTTTGATTTCAGCTTAAGGCCTGTGTGGGAATGGAGATTGTAGCCTCTGTAGCGTCGTTCTTCTGCCTCACCCTCCTCATGGCAATGGAATGGAGTGACTGCTTTCAAGCTGAGTATGAAAACTCCACATATTATGAAGCAGCTGGACACTGCAGACAAATTGAGGCAAGTATTTAGTCATTAGATATTTTACAACAAAAATAAAATCCAAACCTGATGGCAAAAATGAAAAGTTGCACCTGCAAATTAAAAGTTATTGTCTGATGACTAGCTGTGTCTGATCACTCACAGATTTCCCATTATCATTTCTTGACTGAGTTAATGGTCATCCAGGTGACTCTGTTGTCAATCTCTGTCACTCTGGCGGTCTATGCCTGCAAGGTGGTCAACTGCTGCTCTTCAGCTCCAAAAGTGGTAAATAAATACAAACACACACACCAAAAAGCATTGTACGACTAAATACAATTTTTCAACTCATTACATTTTAGTTTACATCACAATATATTTGTTGTTTTCAGCCAGTGATAACGATACAAGCCCCTCAGCCAGCCCCACAGTGAAGAGGACGGACGATCACCAACATTACCAATGCAGTGTTTGACTATGTGTAGCAAAATGAATGTTACATTTATGTAGTATGTGGAGCTCTCAATAAACTGTGTAAATTATGTTATTGAAATAATTTTCTGTTCTGTAATAAACTGCAAGCTTTCTTGTGGATGCAAACCCTGTCAATCAGATTGTCAGACAGTCCTCTGGAGTCTGTATCCTTCAAGAGGTACAAGCCGAGGAAGCTCAAGTTTCTGGAATCCTGCGGGTTATACCCTGTATCTTTCTTTCCACTGTTAATTTATTGAAAATGTTATGTCCCCGGCAATTTCCAGATCCCACAAATATGCATGATCATCTTCCACACAAGCGATGTAGCCATCATGCATTGCAATGACCGAAACAGAGACAGTCACACCATACTTGGTTTCATTGCTTTTTGTGAGTAACTCTACAGAGCTGTGTACTTCCTCCCCTGCTCTTCTCCCCGTACATAAACTGCTGCACGTCCAGCCACAATGTAAACCTGATCAAGTTAGCTAACGACACCACCCTCATCAGGCTCATCTCAGATGGGGATGAGTCTGTCTACAGGAGGGAGGTGGACCGGCTGGTGTCCTGGTGCAGCGGTAACAACCTGGAGTTCAACGCCCAGAAAACAGTGGAGATGATCATGGACTTCAGGAAAGTCACAGCCCCCTATCACCACTATGGACTCCCTCTGTTTCCACCATCAGCTCCCTCATCAAGAGGCCCCAGCAGAGGATGTACTTTCTGTAACAGCTGAGGAAAGCCAAGCTGCCAGCGCAGATGATGGTGCAGTTCCTACACGTCCATCATTGAGTCCATCCTCACCTCCTCCATCACGTGTGGTACACAATGCGCTGTAAGAGACTACAGCGCATTGTGCGCTCTGCTGAGGTGATTGGCTGCAGACTTCCATCTCTGCAGGATCTGTACGTCTCCAGGACTCTGGGACGCACAGGCCGGATCACAACCGACCCTTCTCACCCAGGATATGGACTATTTGAGCCACTCCCCTCAGACAGGAGGCCACTCCCCTCAGGCAGGAGGCCACTCCCCTCAGTCAGGAGGCTACGGCCCATCCGGACCAGAATCTCCCGCCACAACAGTTTCTTTCCCTCTGCCGTTGGACTCATGAAGACTTCATAGCGCCTTAATAACACCAGTTTTGCACCATTGTTCTGATCCTGTTGTACATATATTTGAATCGATTTTTATTTTGCATGCCCTTTTTATTTGAACATTTAGCATTTCTATTCTAGACAGTCTTACTTTTTAATATTATACTATTAATAATAATAACTTTGATGTTGTACCTTGGTGCCGAATCAAGTTCCTAGTTTGTGAATTGTTCACCCACAATGGCAATAAAACAAATTTGCGCAAGCACACACAATTTACTACAATGTCATAGAAATGTGCTCAGTGCCAACTGCGTCTTTACTTTGACAGCTGATAATATTCTCTACCGTATTATTACACCATCAGCACATTATTTTGCACTATATACTGTATGTATGTTTACACACTAAATTATTTTAGGGGAAATTAAACTTGTGGTTTAGAATTGCATTAGTTCAGTGGTTCACAAAATGTTTCAGTTGCGATTCCCAATATAACAATTGTGACCTCCGACATAAAAAAGTCGGTAAAGTAGCTTCAAGTCTAATTTTTTATTTTGAGAATATAGACCTAGATAAATTACTTTGGTAGACCAACAAATAAAAACACACATTTAGCACTGCAAATGCAGGTTTTTATTTAAAAATATAACTTTTTAAAAATGTTGTATTTCATAAAATATTCACATCAAACAGCAGTAGTAACATTTAAAATTACATGATTCTTTACAATTCAGAGGTGGTCCTAGGTTCATACTACTCTTCTTTGTTATATCTGCAGCTCATCTGCCCAGTGATTCTGTGAAAAAACAAAGGTCAAAAGAGCAAAAACCTTCTACGATACCATTCAGCATGTGTATTGAGGGGGCCATACCTGTGATGAAGTGAGTGCGATCTCCTCCAAGTCTCCGAAGCAGCCATGTTTGTGACGGATGAGGCTTCCCCACAACACTGTGATGTGGCACACGGGACACTGCCCTTCCACAGGCAGGAGCTGAGTTGGCTCTGACTTCAGGAAGTATTTGGCCAGGCAGGTCATGTGGCATTTCATTGTACACGATGGTTGAAAACAGCTCAGCTTCTCTGACGTCTAAGGAATGACCATAAAATATATATTATAGCTGCTTTAATGAACATAAAATGTATTTAGCATTTAAATTTACTGCATTACTGTTGGAGACTGGGTCAATATTTGGATAACAGATGTCTTAACGTAAGGAGTAAAGTAAAGTGTCCTTATCATCTATACCTTACATGTAGATTTAGAATATCAATTTTTCTTCATAATTATTATTGACATCCTTTTTTATTATAGTATCACCACAAGATCCCCTCTACTTGTAGCTGCAGTAATGTGTTTACCCTAACAATTCGCCCGCAGAGACAGCACCAGGACACCTCCTCCTGCTCCTCTCCAGAAGTCACAGCAGGTTTCTTCTTGGCCCGCACACAGCCAAAAGCAATGGGGACGTGGAGCGGAGGCTGTAGGCTAGGCTCAAAGTCCATCCTGTACTCCTGTTTGAGCCAGCGAGCGGTGAGGGGCAGACGGTTCCATGGTGACACCCGCAGCATGTTCGACACGACACGCCAATGGAACACAAGACTGGACTCTTTCCTGGAGCGACGAGTCACATGGGTCAGCCGGCGTGAAGAGTGTGGATGCTGCCAGGCCCACTCAAACTGGCAGAAACACAGGTGAAAATATGTAGTATACAAATTAACCTCTGTTTGTGCAATGCACAAATTATATGCTATTAATAAATCTTAAGGACAATCTACAATCAAATAAAACATAAATACCAAATAAAACAGACATTTTCTGAACACTCGGCAAGCCTCAATTGCATGATAATACACGATTATTCAAACATATATGAATCAATTGAAATTACAACTCAGAGTTAAGTAATGATGAAGGAACTGTGTTAAGTTCATAAAACTCGATTTTGCGCATTATGTCTCTTTGAAACCTGGTAAGTAATTATATTGTTCAGACTTACTCTCAGTGCAGCAATATCAGAAGGAAAGCCATGAATGATGAGAACCATTTCCCTAGAAACAAAACATTCGTTAGTTATACCTCACGTAAATTGTTGATACCATTGATACAAGATCAGTTCATCAGTAGCTTAATTATTTCTTCCTTACCATGGCCCTTTCCCACTGGTCCTCTTGGCGCCCCCTCGGTGTCTCCCTGCATTGTGCTGCCCAATCCTTCTCTCTGGGTTTACCGTGAAGCCGATGTAGATTCGCCCTTTGAACTTAGGGTTTGTGCTGTACAGCATGTAAACACCATAAAAGCTCTCGACTTCAACTACCATTGTGCAGAACGAGCATGACTGCACACGCTTTACATTATAACCTCATATTTCGATGACGAAATTTGTACCTTTTTATAAAATTGATAAAAATCACCCGATCTAACATTAGTTCATTGCAACGAAAGCATTTAACAGAGCGAGATTCTGTCTTGAATTCATTGTTGTTCAAGCATTGGTAGCAAACGGGATGAGTAAGACGATAACAAATACATTATAGTAGTCCTATACTATGCCTGAAACATAATTTTATTTTATTAAATGTTGTCTTGCAAACAACAGCAATAATTGTAACAGTTATGTTCAATAAATATCCAAAGTTACTTACATATTATCTGAAGTAAATGTTATTGCTTGGGGTTTCTATTTTCGCAAAGAAAATTATACATTTTGATTCGGCTTTTTTAGGGCCATCTACTGGTGTGATTTGCTCCTTCAAAATGATAAAGCCCGCCTTTCATGAGTTCTACTGCATGTGATTGGTGATCAATTTCAGTACAGTTATGTGATTGGATATTTTACCTCTCATCGGTTTCATTTTATTTCTTTAAGAATATTTATTACCGACTTGTTTATATATTTATATACATAGTTTTCTAAATTAATGCCGGATCATTGTTAAAATATGTTTATTTATTTTTTCTTTGGGCTGAAACCGGCTAGAACCCGGCTGAACCATGGATACTTTATCAAACACTTCCGGGGTCCGTTTACCATGAGATAGCCCGAAAAAAATCTATACATTTGCTGTTGTAATATTTTTTCAAAGATTAGCAACTTTGCCGTGTAGATTTAGCTGAAATGGCGGAAATGGCGATAACAGCGGAACATATTCAGGATAAACTGACCAAGGAGCTCGCGGCAGTGCACGTGGTACGTTTTGTTGTCACTGAGCTGTGGCAGAGCTCTTTACTTTCGTTTTATTACGTCGTTACCATTTATAACGACAAGGTGCTCAGATACTTTACATGAAATAAAACCATATTTCCTTTTACAATGTTATAGCCTAATGGATAGACACCATGTTTAAATGTACCCAATCAATGAGCAGTCCATTTCCTGTTTTGAGATTTCTTGATGAAATGTGTTAACACTAAATGACTAATTTTGAAGTCTTTTTATTCTGCTTAGTCAGGTTTTTGGTGTGTCTCAATATTGACATTTCCTGTATCTATCATATATATAATTTCTATGTTATGATTATGAGAAATATTTCAAATTTAAGGGAGATTTAAGTATTCTACCTTTAACGCCCAGTAATTTTGACTGCTCTGTTCATTCATTCATTTTCTACCACTTGTTCCCATTAGGGGTGGTGTCGTCAGCAAACTTACAGTTGCAACCAACATTCTATGACACTTTTTTAAAGGACTTTTTTGGCCCAAATGTGTCGGGATTTAAGCTCATGGCACTGAGGCTGCAGTTGGAGCCTAATATACATGTGCTGTGCCTTAACCACTCGACCACCGGGCAGCACTTACTCCCCTGGTTTGATTGCAAGTGACTGGTCTGGGAGTTCTAGTAGTTTCAGAAGGAGTCATAGTAACAAAGCAAAGTAAATTTATAATTAATGTTTGACTTTTTGGTTTCCAGGATGTAGAGGACACGTCTTCTAACAGATGTGCTGCCAGCTACAAAGTCCTTGTTGTGTCACCCCAGTTTGAGGGAAAGCCACTTTTACAGAGACACAGGTACACAAAACTTTTATGTAAACGGTGAATTGTAAACACTTAATGACAAATATAAGTAATTCCTGTAATAATTCTAACAACATTATTTTCGCAGGATGGTCAACACATGCCTTGCAGAGGAACTCAAAGAGATCCACGCATTTGAACAGAAGACCCTAACACCAGAACAGTGGGAAAAACAGAAATCCCAATGACACATTTAAAGCTATTAAAAGTTGCCTAACAAATTACTCCTCTCCTTATCACTTAGTTATTTAGGCAAATTAACTAATTCAATTTCCTCAGTAAGTGCATAATATGTTGTGTGGAGAATAAAATAAAAAAAAACAAATCTGCTCTTCTTTTTGATTGATTTCCTGTTTGCCACTACTATTAATCTTTTATATCAACTTAGCTTTGCAACTGACTCTGCCAAATTAAGAATCATACTACATAAAAATGTTTCCGGTTAAATTATTTTCCAGGGAATGAAATGCTCTTAAGTCTATACCTCATTTGTTGTTGCTAAAAGAAAATGTCCATTAAGGTCGGGCCTATCAGTGGATTATTCTCAGAGTGACACATTTCAGCCATGCTCATTGCTCACTGAACTTGCAGCTGTTTTTGCTTCTGCTTGTAATCACATCCAGCAGTGTGTTTTGTCCTCTTTGTTCATAGGTTTATTGGAATAATTTGTTGCTAAATGATGTCCACCAGTTGCAAAAACAATCAATTTTGTTATATTGACACCATGTATTTATTGACGACAAGGCCTTTCTTGAACAAATCTCACAAATAATTGAAATAAAAAGTGCTTACAATCACTTTAAACAGCCCACTTATTACACCAGAGGGCAAGAAATGTGAAAGAAACCAAAGTATTCAGGACAAGAAAGAGGAAGCGTACAAAAACCAGATGGAAATTGCCAAACAGACTGTAAAAACGCTGAGCTCTGTGTTTCGCTTACCAAAAGAATCATCTGACTAGATTAGTAGTTTTAACAGTAGTGTTTTTACATCGGTCTGCTTACGGGTAAAAAAAAACACCCATACGATAATAAAATTAAACCAATTATTTCACTACTTACCAACTCATTTACATAATCTTTACTCATGGCTAACTACGTAAATTGTGTTGGGGTGGACAAGAATCAGATTTCACATGGTCAGTGGACGTGTTACAGGTTTAGAGTGGGGATTACTTCCACCACTTTCCCCTCTGGACCACTAATGGAGAAGCAAGCGTAGAATCTATGCGATACAAACATGAATAAATTGATAATCCATCCAACAGAAATACAATGTGAATGTCTGTATAGTAGAGGGTAGAGGTAGATTTTCTCTGGCAACCAAGAAAGGTAAATTAAAAGGAAAGAACATACAGTAGATTATACTAAATATGTATTATTTCGACATGTGTTTTCACAGACATTTGTTTGGACAATGACAATCACCAATAAAACAAAAAAAAAAACAATCTGGATCCAGGAATGTCAATATGTTGTGCGATGTAAGCTGTTTTTAGCTTTTAAGTCCAACAAGAATAAAATAATTAAGATCTATTGAGGAGAGGCATGTCCCAACTATGGCCCACAGGCAAAATACGGCCCTCAGACCAATGTTTCTTGGCCCTCATGCTTCTTGGTGAATTAGCCCACACATTGTTTAACATTTTCTACAATTGTAACCTAAATAACTAACATTTTGGTATGAAACAGACTTGGTATTGGGACAACAAGACTGAATTTAGGTGTGGTGGCACAAAAAACATGAGATAAGTGCAATTTATCTGAATGTTTCACAATCAATTTGTGGGCTTTGATTAAAAACCTTACCATTGCAGAATCAGACCTTCTGTCTTAATGTGTTTTAGAGTGTTGTTGTAAACTATGTGGAAGTACAGTAATGTTTAAATAATGCTTTGAAATCTGAAATCGTGACATTTTTGCTTTCATTTTGTCTTTGCCACATAACTTGGTTTGACTTAATTTTCCTTTGGCAAAACTGCACAGATGTGATCGCTTGAAAATAAATCAGATTACTCACATCAGATCTGATGATCTGATGTGATCATCTGATAACTCCAGAAATCAGATAGTGATCAGATTTTTGCTGTGCATGCAAACATAGACAATATGTTAAAAATGCTCTCTTTGGGAACACAGTATATTATCGGCCACCCGCACAGGCCTTATTCACCTTAAGTCGAGCGGAAAGAGCTGGATGTCTGAGAGTGAACAGATCAATTGGGTTCCATTACCCACAACGCACTGCAACTCCTCCTGGCAGGGAATCTCCAGGACCACTTGAATGCTCATCGCACTATATCGCTACTGAAAGGGAGCTCATCCATGTGAAGTGCGTCTGTAAAGAAGGCCAGACAACCGGCATGGAATATAATTAGGCTGTGTGTATGAGGCTGGCATGGTGACAACCCAACACAAATCTGTGCGCGGCAACAAAATAAACTCAAAATAAAATAAGTGTTTAGTGACTCTTGGAGCTGATGTCCAACATGGCGTGCAGCTCTCCGGGCTCGTATCCCAGCAGCCCCTGCAGGTTACACACAAACCTGTAGACGTAGCGTTTGCCGGCCGTCTTGTGGATAATGTTCTTGTCGTAATAGTAGCGCAGACTGCGACTCAGCTTTTCATAGTTCATTTTAGGCTTGTTCTTCCTGCGTCCCCACAGCGAAGCCACCTGCAAGAACACACATGACAGGAATATACTCGGAATATACTGGGAATGTACTGGGAATGTACTAGCAATATACTAGCAATATACTAGGAATATACTTGGAATATACTAGCAATATACTGGGAATATACTCGGAATATATTAGCAATATACTGGGAATGTACTAGGAATATATTAGGAACATACTAGGAATATACTAGCAATATACTGTGAATATACTTGGAATGTACAAGGACTATACTGGGAATGTACTAGGAATATACTAAGAATATACTAGGAATATACTGGGAATGTACTAGGAATGGACATGGAGAAGGTGCCGTTTGCACTTTTATTTCCATAGAATTATGCAGATGACTTTCCATCTCCAGAAAGTTACACATTGTTGCTTTAAGGTTTAGAGTCTTGTTAGTTTCTCATATGTCAAATTGTTTCCACCACAGCCTGTTATATCTAGAAGAATTATGTTGAGTGTTTGATAACAACCTTTAGGCTTGTCAAACATAGTCCTACCTCGTCCGGGTCAGTCAGCTTGAACTCCCATCCATCTCCAGTCCAGCTGATACAGGACTGACAAGTGCGGTCGGTCAGAAGCTCCAGGAGAAACTGCCACAGCTGGATCGGACCGCTCCCTATTCAAAAAAAGCTTAAAAAATAGAAACTACGTACATGTTCAACTATCTACACATCTACGGCCACATTACTGACCTGTGTATCCCGCGAGAATAGCTGCAGGGATGACCGCTCGGCCCAGGTCCGTCTTGTTTCCGATAAATTCTTTGAAGCTTTTGTGCGGCCGGAGAACGTTTAACATTTGCTCGAATACGGTTTCCTCCTCAACGCATTCTTCTGAGTCGTGCAGTTGGCCGGACCAGGACAGAGGGCCTACAATGACGTCGCTCACATCACACGGAGCAGCCCCTTCGGAGTCCACATCTATTACAAAAGGTTGAACAATTAAGTACAGACCGAATAATTAGATTTCTGAGTGAATTTGTGATGTTGTTGTTATTGTTTTACCTGTTATTTTGACCACATTTTGAAGCTGTGCATACGCCATCTCTCTCTTGACTCGCTGATTGTCTTGAGATGGAATACTTGCAGGATCGAGTGTGCGGAGTTCAGAAAACTCCATTGGACAATACTGGACTTGGTATGGTTTGTGTGGTCGCTCATAGTCATAGTAATTCTCTGAAAACAACAGGGAAAATATTTAAAGAATATGTACATGGGTTTCCACCAGGGCCGGCCCAGCCTATAAGCGAACTAAGCAGCCGCGTAGGGCCCCGAGGCGTTAATAGGGCCCCTAATCTGGCAACCCGTCGTAGCGCTGCTGGCGCGGCAGCGCACACAGCGGTAACATATAACACACAAACCGCATTTATTTGTAATGACAATCTGGCAACCGAGACACCAGACCTGCGCTGATTGGGCAACTTCATTGTGCGCGAGCAGAACGAGAGCAAAACATAAACACAACACAACGTGGTCCTCATGTCCAGAAGAATATATCCCCCCGATGCCGAAACACGAAAGAAGAAACTTCTTGACGATGTAAAGAAACTGCAAACTCAACAACACTCTCCACTTATTGAACTTCTCTTACAAAGAGACGGTTAATGCTGCTGTTTGAAACAACACGATTCTGTCACATTAGTTCGCTCAGGCTGGAGGCGACGAGAGCTCTGCCCCGCACACAATAATATGTCTGAATGAAAGATAATAAGCTTCACATTTACACCAGCCCCGTAGTGTCAGCTGCAGGTGAGGCCGGTGAGGGGCCTCTATGGCCCGGGTCACTAAGAGGCGGAGATCCGGTCCGGACGAGCGCCGTCTCGTCCAGAACCTCTGACGTGAGACTTTGGAGTGAACAGTGTGCGGCCCTGTCCCGGGCCCCTGTCCCCTGTCCCGGGCCCCTGTCCCGGGCCCCTGTGCAGCCTCAGTCAGAGATGAGCGGTTTGAGTTTGCGTCCCTCTCTCTCACATCTCCATGTGTGAGATCAATCGTGACTCGTGATGTCTGTTTTACTTTGACTTCTTAAAGTGCAATAAGAGGAACGTAAAGGTTTATGCGTGTAAGGTCCATCAGCCAATCACATCGCAGCATTGTTTCATGCAGGAGTCCAGTGTGTGATGTTCTGATCAGAACAAACATTTATATTGTAATTCACTTTTAATAGAGCAATAAAACATTTCAATTTATTTAAAAAGCATCATTAGACTATTTGTTATAAATTATAATAAATTGATAGTGAAAAATAACCAGACATATTATGATTACGTCTGTTATAGAATAATACTATATATTTTTATACAAAAGTGGCAAAGTTGCAGAAACGCAGTCTCTTCACTATAGCTAGGTCTGGACCTTCACTTCTCGTTCTGTTCATTCTCTGGGAATAACATGTTTGCACTGTTTTATCAGCGTTAATTGTTAATCAAGCAATGCTTATGCCATTTGTTTAATTTAATATAACTTGTTTTGTCACTTTGGCAAGAAGGAACAGTTGGGAGCTGTAAAAGATAAATTAGTAAGGATAACTATTACTTTTACATTTTCAGTTAAAATGAATCAATTTGATCATAATTATTTTTCATAGCCAATATTGTATTGAGTAATTAAGTACACTAATGTATTAATAACTGGCTTTAGTCATTTTCTCCTGGCACAGTTTCATCACATCATCATTTTATAACATTACAACCTCAACATTTTACTCTTACTTTAGCCGGCTGGACCACATTAAAATGCAGCAGAAGACCCAAAAAAGGTCTGAAAATCCCCCCCCCCCCCCGTTCATTAATTTAAACTAATGTGCTAATGTGGCTGTAGACCCTTAACGCCCACAAATACGCCCAAAAACATTGTGGGATTTAAGTTATCAATATTTGAGCTTGTGAGGTGTTGAGAATAAACTAACTGGATGCCCTGGAGTTTTGGTGCGCTTTGTTTGCGTTGAAGAAAGTTCCCATATGTGAATTGTTTACTGACAATGGCAATAAAACTGATTCTGATGACGTGGTGAGGGGCCCCCAAATTTTTTTTCGCTTAGGGCCCCCTGAAGGCTTGGGCCGGCCCTGGTTTCCACTTAAGTAAGTGAGTTAGTGAAATTACCTTTGTTGTTTGAGGTTTGGCAGTAAATAACAGCACTGGTGTGATATGAAGAGCTCTCAAATTCATTTTCTGGAAAATAAATGATGTATTTTATTTTGTTATTTCCAAAATTCAACTTAACACTTTCCATTTAATTTCAAAGTCACATTGCAATTGTTTTCTAAAATGTCCTTAATGCACAAATGCCAAAGCTGGAATAAAGAACAAAGCAGTCACACACTGTTTTAGGTTTAATTCAGTCTATAAATTACATATATATTAAAATATAACAAATTATAATTACATGGTTATAAGTTACAGGAAAATGTACAGTTTTGGAAATGCCAAAAAGTTCAATAAACCAATAAATCTGCGCAATTACAGTAACATGAGTATTTGGGATTAGTTACTTTCCACCCTTGTGTAAACCACATCCCTCATGACTCCTTTTGATAAAAAGGGACAATAAAGATGAAGTAATAAACACAGAAGTAGTATTTGGTATATTGGCTTGTACCCTTCCTCATGGAGTCCAGGTGCTCCCACAGGATCTCCCCGGTGGTGCAGTCCACAGTGAGGCTGAGGAAAGAGTCCCGGTCCAGGGTACACAGCTCTGGCCCCTGCAGCGCCCGCAGCTCTGCCCCCACACAGGGCAGGGCAAACTCAGCCTGGCACCAGTCCAGCCAGTGGTTCACCTCCCACTCAGACCACAGCATGGGGTCTGCGTACAAAAGCACCACCTCAGGCTACGACTCAAAATACGACTGTATGAGAGTTTGTGTTAAGGTAGTTTGAAGTACCTTGTGGGAGCTGCAGCTTCAGACTCTCCTGGGTAAAGCCGGCAAAACTGGCCCTCACCGCCTGGCTCAGGACCTCTTTACTGGTGGGAGTGAGGGGCGGCACATCCAAGGGGTCCAGCTCTGGAAATACACATTATCATAGCTATTTTTACCATTTCTGACAAATATCAATTAAAAAACTCGTATTATTAACACTATTCCTGCATTACTATTATTCAGATGAAAGGACCTGATCAGTTCAAACTGTGTAAAAATGTCACATGTCCCCAGTAAAATTATGAAAATTATGAAAGATTGTAGTTTCCTGACAGTGAAGACACCTGATTTATTCTGTCACTCATAAAGGCTAAGCATTAATTTGTCTAAAATGGAACAATTTATATCCATTAAATAATTATAAATGTAGGTTAAAATAAGTTAATCGAATTAGTGCTGGTCTTACCGTACAGAGGGCCCTCCATCCCGGTCACCAGGGGCATAAGGTGGTCCACAATGACAAGGTCCAGGGAAGCCCCCATCCACTAATTCAGGAGGAGGGGCATGTCACCATGGACACCTGTCAATCATCTGGAGGTGGGCGGGACCAGCCTGAGTTTGGCCAAGTCAAGTGCCAAAGAAAACTCACAATACTGATGTACAAGGGGAATCTATAGAACTGTGAAGGCTAATGTAGTACAAATGCTGAATTTAGATTAGGATTGATTCTCTATTTAAAAAAACACTTTACTGTAATGTTTTTATTATTTATTAAGTATCATTCTTATTCTTCCACATTGATCACTGTGTGTGTGTGTGTGTGTGTGTGTGTACTTAACATAAATATACATAACATTAGACTAATATAAAATAAAAAAGGTAATTAAAGGTAAGACAATTTGACAATTTAACAATACAACTACTACTACTACTACTACTACTACTACTACTGCTAAAAAGAACTTAATAAAGACCAGTTCAACCTTACCATATTATAAAATGAGAACACAAGTTTATATAATGAGCTACCAGGTGTTCAAAACTATTTTGCGGATCCACATTCCGACTCCATTTTCATTACTGCCAAATTGTCCGAATAAATCATATAATAAAAATTGTTGGTGATAATTAAATTGGGATACACAGAAATGAAGCACCAACAGGCCTACGTTTGGTTTTACTTTACGATTAGTGTTCATTCATGACCCAAACTGAAGTCATTTACACCTTTTTTTGTATCGCTTTCGTTTCGTTGCAAAGTTGTCAAGCTTCAATAACATAATGGTGTAATAGCGCCCTCTGCTGGCCATACATATATTTGTATTGCTTCTCATTAAAAGTGCCTTTTTGCTTAGAATAAAAAAATACAAATAGCTACACCTAATGCATCTTCACTGGAGAATGTAAATTAGCCAGTTTCTCAGTAAGTTTAGTTTAATATCATCACTAATACTAAACACACAGAGTCAGGCTTAGTAGTTCATGGAGTGTTTTATTGATTATGAAATGCTCTGACAGAAGGTGCGATGGTTAGGCTGAGGGTGTAGGCCGCTCACAGTCGGTCAAGCAGGCATCGCAGTACAGTACTCGTCTACATTAACAAGGGTTAACAGCAATAACACAATCTTCTCAGTCATATTTAGAGAGGGCGTTTGTCATCTCCAACGCAGGTCACTTGGGGAGCGGTACAGTAGACTGACAGGAACATGCTACAAACACGCACACTATGCTTACATTCAGCGATGGACAGGACTTTGATATTAAGAGACGGACAGAAGAAATGGTCACAGTGCTGCCCTGACACCAGGAAGACGCGGGTTTAGCTGGGACTCAACAGTATGAGTTTAGAGTACCAACTGCCGGAGTACTACAGTAGTTTGGGATGAATAAATACAGAACCAATGCCCTCGGTTACAATCCAAGCTAAACTCCAAGGCCAGTGTGGATGTAAGGTGTTAGGTAAAGTGACAAAATGCAATGAAGAAAAGCAACGACACAACTAAGGGTGCGTTCACACAATTGCATCAAAATTGAGACTTGCCCCTGGACTAGATCAGGACCAAAGAAAGTGTGAACACACCCCAAGACTAAATCCATACCTTTGCATTTCATTGTTAAAAACAAAATATAAAGCTACACAATATAATTTATTCATCGGTCTTCTACACTTTAAATGCTAAAATGTTTAAAACCACTACATGTGTTATTTTCTTGTTAAAGTGCTATATTCATGATTAGGACAACAATCGTTTTTATTTTTGTAACATGAAGTGCCTTGGTGTGGATGAAGCCTTGTCAAAGTCAGCTCAGACATCAAACTGAGAAAAATAATAATCTACAGTACAGTACAGTGAAAACAGCTACAAGATTCTCAGTGGTTTTGATCAGAGCCGACTACACCGCAGGCCCGGTTTAGCGCGGGTCGTCGGGAGCAGCGATCTTCTCCAGACTGGGCTCCATGCCCCAGATCTCTCGAGCGTACTGCGCAATGGTGCGGTCACTCGAGAATTTACCAGAGCCAGCGATGTTCCGAATCACCTTCTTGGTCCACTCTTTGGGGTTCTGTTCAAAGTAGATACAACAAAGCAGAGAATAAACATTACACTACATTCATCCACATGTTAACTTGGAATAAGGCAACAATTTTATAAAATAGAAGCGTGATGAGTGTGACAAAAGGCCAAAAGGGCTCGTCATTAAAGCCACACCAGTAAACTTATTTTAGCCAGCTCAAGTTGTGAAAAGCTTCACTTCTGGCCAGATGGTTAATAGATTAAAATCAGATTGATGAACAGTAAATGAAAATATTTTCAGTAATTAGATTAAAACATTTTTTTTTTTTTACTGAAGGTACTTTCCACTAGTGCTTATGATTATACAATACAATGTAAGAGCAACTATTGAAATAACTGAATTTATTGCATCTAGATTTGAATATACCCCTTGGCTCAAATGTGCAATAAACACACTGACCTTGTAGAGAGCACTGACTTTATCCTGGCACTTGATGTAGTCCTCGTAATCTGCAAACACCTTGAACCTGTAGAAACGGACCACATGTTATCCCACACGGATGACAGAGCTAGCAACACGTGCCCCGCCCCAGCCCGTCCCGGTCTCTCTCTGCTGAACCTCACCTGTCGTGGTGCAGCAGAATGTTGACCAGGTCTTTGAAGAGATCCGGTTTGTCGGGACTGAAGAAACCCCCAGAGATTTGGTCCATGGCCTGCTTCAGCTCAGGGATACGGTTGTAATAGGACATGGCGTCATATCTGAACAGAAAAGAAATGTAGAGACTTTAATATCGCTTCTTTCAGCAACTATTATTATAAAAGATTTTCAACATGTTCATTTCATGTAAAAAGTAATGTTTGTATTCACCCGGTCTTGTCCATTTTGTCCACATCATCGACCCTCATTCCAAAGATGAAGAGATTCTCCTCTCCGGCCTCCTCCGCCATCTCCACGTTGGCCCCGTCCATGGTGCCGATGGTGAGGGCTCCGTTCAACATGAACTTCATGTTTCCAGTTCCAGAGGCCTCAGTGCCGGCTGTGGAGATCTGCTCCGACAGGTCTGATGCAGGGATGACTACGCAAAAACAAACAAAGTAGATGGTAAGATTGAAGCAAATGACCAGAACTTTCATATTAACATGTTGGAAATGTTCTCAAAAATTGCCTATTTGTTCGGGTTTTATTCAACTTTTTTCCCTTTGATGTTTTGGGCTGGAGCTTATTTGTTTACTTCCATTATCTAAATGTACTAGACATTGCTAGCTTTAAAAAAAAAAAAAAAAAAAAAAAAAAACTTACTTTTTTCAGCCAGACTGACGCGGTAGTTCTCCAGGAAGATGACCTTGAGCCGGTCGCCCACAATGGGGTCATTGTTCACGATGTCTCCAATGGAAGTGATGAGTTTGATAATCATCTTGGCAGTGTGGTATCCTGGAGCGGCCTGGAGGGAAACAGCAAGTGTCAAATACACAGGGAGTGTGCGAAATATCACAGAACATTTTAACAACAGGCTGCTATAAACACGAGCTGTTAAAGAAGTGAGGGTCAATGAATAAATATTGAGTCAATGATCTTCCATTTCATATTTTAAGTCTTAAATTCATTTAGCCAATTGCATTTAATTACATATAAGAAAGCACAGAAATGTTGCAACGTTGTGAGAACAATCAAATGGGTATCGAAAACATTTCTAATTTCATTGTGCGAATTTAGTTTAATCAAGTTTTAATTTCACAGTAAAGTCCTTTGAGCAGAGGTCACATATTTCACCGTTTTATAATCTCTAAAACTAGGATCATTTCACTGATCGTTGACATGGCTCACGTCTGGTCGAGTACACTTCAATTAGTTTTGTTCCTCATTAGGGTTGAGACAATAATCCTGTATTAACGAGGTACAGACATTTGAAATAATATGACATGGATTTGATACTGTGAGGTTGAGCATCATGGCAGTACTGACAGAGCTCATTTATTTCTCTGCGTCTGTAAATAAACAGCACTTCTCACAACCTCGAGGTCATTTATGGATTATCATACATCATGAGATACAGATAATAGAAAAGACCAGAAAGGTGGTCTATTTTCACTCCCTGTAAACCTATCCCAGTATACAGACCTCATCACTTTAGGCTCTGGGTTTTGGATAATTATATAGAGAGCGAGATTATGATTGATTGAGAGATAGAGAGCGATATTATGATAGATTGAGAGATAGAGAGATAGAGAGATATATATATATTAAAATGTCAAGAACAATGAGTGTGTAGTGCAGTTCCCTAGTGTAGTGTTTGTTGTAGCTGTAGCGTTTACTTTTCCTCCAATCATGATCGTTCTGGGCGTCCACTTCTTCTGCGGCTCCTTCTTGATGCCTGGACAAATGAACAGCCTTGAACCTCATGTCAAAGTAGATGAAAAATACAAGTTCAGTAGGTGATAGACTGGTCGTTACGGTTATAAAAGGTGATGATGTGCAGGCAGTTGAGCAGCTGCCTCTTGTACTCGTGGATCCTCTTCACTTGGACATCAAACATGGAATCGGGGTTGATCTTGACTTTGTAATGTTCTTCGAGATGAGCAGAGAACTTCAGCTTGTTCTCCTGCAATATGTTTTTTTTGTGTATCGTCATTACAAATAAGGATAGAGATAGAGATAGAGATAGAGATATATATATACATATATACACACACACACACAAAAATGTCTCACAAAACCTACTTGTTTGATTTTCATTACATCCCCAATGAACGCATCATCGTTCACAAATTTCAAAAGCTGCTTCAGTTGATCCAGCTCCCGGATGTAGTCCTCACCAATTCTCTAGGGAAGAAAATAGCAATATTAGTCATTTTCTGTTCATTTTCTTTACTTTTTTGCTTGCGCTTACCTCAGCAATGACTTCTGCCAGGCCCGGGTTGCACATGACCAGCCAGCGTCGGGGTGTGATGCCATTGGTCTTGTTCTGGAACTTGTCCGGATCCACCTCGTAGAAATCTTTGAACCTAAAACAACAAGGACAAAAATCAGCAACTGGAGTAAAAAAACGGTACCAAAGTGAGGCACGCTATTGTCCTTACACCGTTTTCTTGATGATCTCCGAGTGGATGCGGGCCACTCCGTTCACAGCGTGGGACCCGACGATGCACAGGTGAGCCATGTTGATTTTCTTGGCGCCTCCTTCCTCGACCAGAGACATTCTACGAAGGCGGTCAGAGTCTCCGGGGAAAAGGTTACCGATACGCTGTTGAAACACAAGAAAAAAAAGTTGAATTTGGAGATATTTGAGCCGCATTTAAGAGCACAAAGGGCTGTAGCGTGAAACGGGCGCAGAGGGCGTAGTCGCTTGCCTCCAGGTGCCTTCGGTTGATCTCGTAGATGATTTCCAGGTGACGAGGGAGCAGGTTTTGGAACAGGTCCACGGGCCATCGCTCCAGGGCCTCGGGCAGCACCGTGTGGTTCGTGTAGGCACAGGTACGAACCACAATGTCCCAGCTCTGACGAGACGAGAGGCATTACACAAAACCCAATCTGCGTTCTAGCTAAAAGAATTTTACAAAGTTTTCCAAGTCAGTCACACCTTTTCCCAAGTGAGGCTCTCCTGGTCGATTAGGAGCCTCATCAGCTCGGGGATGGCCATAGCAGGGTGGGTATCGTTGAGCTGGATGGCAACCTGACCAGCACAAACGCAGAAAGCCAAGATGAAGAATTACACAAGTAGCATTCATGTTGTTGTTGTGTTACTTTTAATGGCAGTTTGCAGCCAAATGAAAAGGTGCATTTACTGCCACCTACTGTAGGCGTACGTTTTCAAAGTATGCGTTATACACTATACTGTTAAAAAAAAAAAAAAAGGAGAAAGAGTACAAAGCCAATATTTGTCAAGTCACAAGTTTTCCCTCACCGCTGACCCCAAAATGAACTCACAGCCTCAATAAAACAGCAATATTCAAGTTTGAATCTTTTTGCCATTTGTGTAAACGTATGTAGCATGTGTAGGAACACACTTTTCCAGTTAACTTAACCTTCTAATCACAAATTATGGTCTCATAACAGTAAATGGGCCTGACCCCACAATTTGCCATCAGACATCAGTGACTGTTGAAAAGGTCTTTATTTTGTGATATGATTTTAGGGTTAGGGCTTTTCTGAGTTTCAGCGATATCGCTGTTATCAGCCCCTGAAATATAGAACATTGCTGACAAAAAAAATGCACTTTAGACCCAGGAATATATTCTGGTTTAGGTCATGTGCATGCGTTTCCTGTAAAAATAATACCAGTCTCTGAAAATAACTTTTTTAATCTTTAAACCTCTTTTCGGAACAGGAAATGCAAGCTCTGTCTTTAGTGTGTCAAAGCAGAGACTCCCATAAAAATAAGCCTCCAGTAAATCTCCAGTGATGTGTGATGTGTGATGACGTCAACACCATTACAGGTCCAGCCCTTTTCATTATAAATGGCAGTTTGAAGATTTTAACCTGCTTCAGAGTTTTTAACAAAGCAGTTTTTAAATTGTAAACCGCATAATAAAAAAGGACTCTGGAGATATAATATATATATATATATATATATATATATATATATATATATATATATATATATATATATATATATATATATATATATATATATATATATATATATATATATATATATATATATATATATATATATATATATATATATATATATATATATATATTTTTTTTTTAATAAAAACTGTTTATGTTCCCTAATAGGCCTTTATTAATCAGGCAGCTCAGGATCACGAGAGCATTATAGAAAGCCTAGTTTCAGTCCTGTAGTACCTTGTCTGGCAGAGTTGACAGGTCCATGCGCACAACCTCTGTAGAGCCAAACTTGGATGCTTTGAATCTGCGGATGATGTCCTGAAGCGTGGCAGCTACAACAAAGTACTCCTGCTTGAGACGCAGCTCCTTCCCTTCAAAGAACTGCAATGCAAAAATCAATCCTGACACATTTGAACCGCTTAATGACATTACAACCTCCATTATAATGCTCATTAGGTTAGGACTTGGGGACAGCCAAAATAAACAGGCATGTATACACTGTAAACAATGCTATATTTTGGCATTTCCATTGAACGGGTAAGACATGCTCACGTTGTCATTGGGGTAGAGGACTCTGGAGATGTTCTCAGCCAGGTTCCTGTCCAGTACGGCCTGGATGTAACCGCCAACGTTAACTATGGAAAGAAAGTAATACACTTGTTATACAGCATTTACACTCCATGCTGGGGGCAGTTTATTATGGGTGGTTATATATTGATGAATTAAAGGGCAAATACACTTACAGTCCTTAAGGTTGAAATCGCAAGGAGCTTTAGCCGACCACAGCCTCATGGTGTTGACGATGTTATTTCTGTAGCCTGGTACTGGAGTGTCGTACGGTAGCGCCAAAACCACCTGAGAAATTAAAAACGAATCAATGACGGAGAGCAAATCCTTTCAAACTTAGCAGGCACGACGTCTAAAACACAATGGGGTCCTACCTGCGTGTCGACCCATTTGACTCCCTCATTTGTGTGCTCCACTCGGCCGTAGAAGTGGACCGGCCGCATGTACTCGGGGCGAGCCTTCTCCCAGGGGTTCCCGTAACGCAGCCAATCATCAGCCTCCTCCAGCTACACGCAGAGCCAAGAGAGAAAACTGTTACTCCGGCAACCATCACCACGTGAGCAAAAGCATAGGATTGCAATGGCCACAGAGAGTATTATAGATTCAAAAGTTTAGTTGTAGTAATCGTGTACAGTAGACCAGCAGTTTGTCCGTGGAACTGCAATATCATTTCATGCACCCGTTGATGTGAAAATAGCTCAACCGGGAAGTCTATTGTTTTGCAGCTAGAAACTGTGCCAAAAAACTGCCAGATCATGTTACAAGTAGCCTCAGAAGACCCATTTTCGCCTCGGTTGACCTTCAAACAATGTGATAATTAAACAACATATTGAGGACGATAAGGTGATGCTAAACACTATTTTCTTATGCTATTTTTTTTAGCTTGTTCCCTCCTCTTTGCCTCCATCTAGCATTAAATTATTCATGGCAGAAATAGTGACCACTTTGGATGATGTTTATGCGGAAGTGGAACTTGTTTAGACAAGCCCTAGTCACTGAAAAGAATTAATAAACCAGAGCGCCGCCGCCGACGACTGCGGTATTTTGGCACGTTGGTAATGAACAGAACACTGACAAAACCACCCTAACGCACCTGCCAGCCGTTCACGATTTTCTGGTTGAAAATTCCAAACTCATAACGAATGCCGTAACCGTATGCCGCCAGACCCAAAGTGGCCATGGAGTCCAGGAAACAAGCTGAAGGGAGAAAAAAAGGCGATAAAATTGTTATTTAGAGAAAAATGTTAGGATTATTACTCATTTAATTGAGATTATGTACCTGCTAGACGACCGAGTCCACCATTGCCGAGACCAGCATCTTCTTCCATGTCCTGCAGTTCCTCCATGTCGAGCCCGAGCTGTAAGGAGTGTTCAAGTTTTAACAGAGCCATTCATCTTTGTACTGCGACCCCATGATCCTGTCCTTTACCTGGTAGGTGGCTTCATCGCATGCGTTCTCCAAGGCCAGGTTGACCATTGTGTTCTGCAGAGTGCGGCCCATGTAAAACTCCAGGGAGATGTAGTAGACGCGCTGCAAGAAGATCTTGTTAGTCGCAGACATTGACACATTTTATAGGTTCTTGCCACTATTCATTTCCTCACGTTTAATTTCCTATTTAATAAATACCTCATAATGGTTAATAAAAACATTCCATTAGATTCTCGGGAGGGATTGTTTTAAAAATAGAACAACGCGTTCTCCACTGGACGGTAATGTATATTTGGAAAGTACAACAGCTGCAAAGGTCAACAATACAGCAGTCATAAGGACCCATCATTCTGACGGTTTTAGGCCTATTCCCAAAATTATACTTTACAATGTTGCACTGTATATTGTTCATTATGTTCCTGATGCTACATTGACTTTTAAATTATATGATGTGTACGGAATGCCTGTCGTAATAGAATGTAGCGAGGCTGAAGTCAATAAAAATGCATTTTTTCCCAAAGTACTCTGGCCACGTTGCAATTCACCAATCAATATGATAAGAGCACGATTTAGATGTGTGCTGCAGGCCGCTGTATCGACATGAACGAGCAGGATTTTCTATTTTGCAATGCACTAAATTGAAGTTTTAGGATCAGACAAAGCATTGGAAGTCCTAACAGCCTGGCCTTATGAAAATAGTGCAGTGATGCCATAGAGTGAGGTTTGCACGTGTCCTCTGATGCTGCTGACGCTGTAAAGGGCAGTGCAGGGAAAGAAGCTATAATAAAACTATTCCTTAATGCAACAACTCTTGACCTACAACACAGTAAAGGGGAAAATTAAGAGGAGAACTGCAGGTCAGATGAGCCACACGGATTAAAACTTTTACAACATCTTGCCTGTGTCTACAACATATAAACTCAGACTCCAGAGATGGAGTAAAGCTGCTGCAGTTAGTGAAGTCTGCCTGGCAACCACTAGAAATGTCCAACTGATCCTTTCATCTACATGTGGGTTAGGGGGATATATATGCATCAAGGTAAACACACATGTATATTTTGATTGAGGATTATTGTTGGAAGAACCAGACAGGGAAAGTAGCTTAATGTGGCTTAACCATGGAGCCATTTTGTGATGTCTGCTGCCTGCACCGGCTGTGTGAGGATGCACGGCACGTACTATGACACTTACATAATGAACATTGAACAACCAGTTGAGTCTTGGTCAGGGTGATGTGAGAACCGCAGGTTAGTGGGGAGCTTATACATGTTAGTATGCGGCCATAGCGCAGCGCCATTCAGAGTAATATATCACGATTATATCATATATAATATATAATATATCACGATTAGGAGATGCGGATGTTCGGTTACGTAAGAGTCTGGACTCGGAATCCCTCCACTTCACACGGCGCGAGCAGCACTCGTCCGCCATCGGACTATATACGACTATGTGACTATAAAAGGATGTTGTACGCGCCAGAGATACTCGCACTGTGTCTGTGTATCTGTGTGTACATGAGCTATGATACTGCAGTCATGTCCACATCCTCTGTCCCCCGGGGGCCCCTGCTCAGCTGTGCGCGCGTGCGTGCGTGTGTCCAGTCATGTCCCTGGACTGCGGCATCGGCGGCTCTTACTTTAGGGTCCTTCTCGTAGTAATGCTGCTGCGTCCGGATCCAGCGGCCCACCAGGTGGTCCCGCACCGTGTTGGCCAGGGCAAAGTAGTAATCTCTTTTGGTGGCGACATTTCGATCTTTCACCAGAGTAAAATGGAGGTGTCGGTTGAAATTAGTTTTCAGGTCAGACACATTTTCTACTCCCGCCAGGCCGCGGACAGATATCTGCTTCCTCTTGTCGTGGTCGGTGAGTGGCTTGGCCATGATGGTCCAGAACAAACGGAAACAAACTAGAGTAACTTTCACCTGGAGCTGGAGCTGGAGCCGGGCTGCCTCTTTCCTCTGGCTCCTGAGTGCGCGCGTGCGGAGTGGGATGGGCTGTCACTGCCTCTTTTAAGTCACGTAGCTCCGTCAAGCTAGAACAACTGACTTCCTTCTTCCGCTCCAAACTAGAAGACAACGTTCAACTTATGTCTGTGCAATTTTATGGCCGCTGTTGTTTGGAAAAAAAAAAAGCAAATTTGAATATGGCTGTTAGCTAAAACGTAATTAAGAGCAGATACTCTTTTTGCATATCTACTTTTATTTTGTACAAAAAAGCTTTTATTGCTGCACTCTCCTCACAGTTCCGCGTATGAGCGGAGCAGGGATCGTTTATACATTGATACTTTCATATTTGATAATACTTCCATACTCTCCCCCTGCTCGAGTGTCACTCACGCTGCGCTCACGCCTGCAGCGGCCTGAGGGAGCAGCTCTGTCCTCTGCAGCCGCGCGGAGGGAGAGAAGAGGAAGTGACGAGGAGCGCGGTGCGATCATGGAGCCAAAGGACCGGAGCAGAGATGAACTGAAGTCAGCTTTATGCAAACTCAGAGTGAGATTGCGGAGGCCACAGTCACTCGGTGAACACTTTTTGACTGACAATTGCAAGGGATTGGACGTGGCACAAAACACGCTCCTTGTCACCTGCTCCCTGTGATAACTCTCTGTAGGGCTGGAGCCAGGGCCCTGTCACTGCGGGTGTGAGCGTGAAACTCAAGTCTAAAGCTGTGTCTGTGTTGTGGTTCATTGGTGATAGATTGTCAGTTTCTCATTGAGCGATTCTTGTGATTTTTCACAAGAATAACCACGTATAAATTACACGTTTTTGTTCATTTTGAGCCACTTCTTATAGCAGTCTACTTTATTGTATAATAGGGTGTTGCTTTAATTATTAAGATTGAGCTACCTTCTACAAATCCCTCATTTTTATTTAACTAGTGTTGCGTCTGCATAAGAGGTAGGCCTACCTTTTCCTGACCACCAGATGGCGCAATATGGCGAACCAACACGGTTGTTTTATTTTAATGGCGGTTTGCAGCCAACTGAGGTGCAAAGGTACCGTCACCTACTGGATTGAGTGTGGACAGCAGATCAACGGAAACCATAATACTAAAAGGATTGTAGCGTAACACGCATCACCACTGTGTCCAAAGAGTATGGAACACACACTTTGACCCGTGTGTCCAAAGAGTATGGAACACTCACTTTGACCCGTGTGTCCAAAGAGTATGGAACACTCACTTTGACCCGTGTGTCCAAAGAGTATGGAACACTCACTTTGACCCGTGTGTCCAAAGAGTATGGAACACTCACTTTGACCCGTGTGTCCAAAGAGTATGGAACACTCACTTTGACCCGTGTGTCCAAAGAGTATGGAACACTCACTTTGACCCGTGTGTCCAAAGAGTATGGAACACACACTTTGAACAGTGTCATCGCTGTGCTCGAAGAGTATCGAACTACAGTGACAGTAACGTGACCTCATGGGCTTTGTAACACCAAAGCAATGGAAGGAGTACTTTTACGGACTACGACAGAGTCTGAGGACTACGACAAAGTCTGAGGAATAAAGTCTGGCGGTAATGCAACACTTGGATGCCAACCGCCATAAAACAACAACAACAACAGTAACGTGACACTTTAGATACCAGCCGCATAAAATACCGAAGAAGTCAGAGGTTGAATTAGGAAGTGTGCCCCGTTGGTTCATATAAAAACACTAATACCATTGCAATTGTAAAAATATGCTCAAATTCAAATTGAAATGAATGATTTTAATATTAACCAAGCAAGATCAACAGCTACTAATTTACAGCCTCATAATAAAGCTCAATTGTAGTAACATTAAAACATTTCTTAGTCCTTGGAGAAGCTAGACACTGCACACAGCTTCTCAAATACCGAGGGAACTACAGAAAAAAGTTTTAACTTAATTCTTTGTAGCGCTGGGGCCTGGGCTAACACATGTATGACCAAGTATTGCTGACACACCTGCTGCAACAGTCAAACAAAAAAACAAATCAAATAACATTAAAAACCATGGCAAGCTTTTGAAAAACAAGACATTACAAAATGTTTTGACTGACCAGAACTTAAGTACAATTCACATCTCCTTTTACAAAAATATTAATTTTAGTCAAATCAAATTCAACAATGAGGGGGATACAGAGTCGTGACAGGTGTTCATCATGCATGTTCTTTTTGATTACAAGTGAATCCAATCCATATGGATAATACATTGTAAAAGTTTAGCATGTTTAGAATTACAGAACATGTAAAGCCAGTTGGATCATAATATGTCACGTATTCACAATATTAAGGTTGAATAAAAATAAAGCACTGTTAATGATGGTGTGAGCAGATACAAAGCTCTTCAATCACAGTTAATTGAGGAACTGCTGAACAACATGGTGCAGTTGGACGACTCCACAGTGGCAGACTTAACTTTGAGGCGGGGGAGGGGGTGGTGCAGGGGGCATACCAAATGGAGGCATCCCTGGTACACCCATCCCCATCATTGTGACAAAGTTAGGGTCCATGGGTGGAGGTGGTGGTGGAGGGACATACATCATGCCAGAAGAACCTGGAGGAGGTGGAGGTGGAGGAGGTGGTGCACCTGGGGGCAGTGGAGGCTGGACTCCAGGAGGAGGAGGGACCATAGAGGTGCTTCCCATGGGGGGTGGAGGCTGGGCTCCAGAGGCTGTAGGTTGTTGGGGTTGTTGCCATGGTGGCAGACTGCCTGTGCCAGGGCTGGACGTTGTGGTGGTATCTGTAGAGGGGCCCAAACACAGGTTAATCCACTGGAAATAACTTTAGAACAGCTTTCCAACACAACTGAAATATCTACAGCTACGGTCTTGTCACTTGGCATCTCTAAGCCTGGCTAACATAGTGTGCCTATACACCAACATTACATAAGCTGCCTGCTATAGGGGTATAGCACAGCTTTTGTGCACTCACTCTGTTGCCAGGGCATTGATGTGCTGGTAGCCATGCTGCTAGTGGGAGGGGGGGGCGGAGCTTGCTGCTGCCATGGTGGAAGGGGTCCAGATGGGGGAGGAGGCGGCTGATTGCCAGGGGGAGGAGGTGGAGGTGGCATCATTCCCATTGGTGGAGGAAGTAAACCTAAAAAACGTCACATGGATGTAGCACTGGGCATCTTAATGTTATTACAAACACAAAATATAAAAAGGACTCTTACCCATGGGGTGCCCATGTGGTCCTGGACCATGGCCCATTGGGGGGGGAGGAGGCTGCATCCATGGGGGAGGCATTCCATTGGGGTTTGGAGGCATTGGAGGGCCCCCCATGCTAGACATTGGAGGAGGAAAGCTGTGTGGTCCACCAGGTCCCCCAGGCATGCCATGGTAGTTTCTGCTTTCTCCTGGTCCAGAGTTCATCCATGGAGGCCGGTTCTGCAAGAGCACACAAATGTTAATGGTGCGCTCATACAAGACGCGGAACATAGCTGGACAAAAATACAAAAGAGTTTACAGGTGGAGCCTGATTGTTATTGTGTCCTCCAGGCCGAAGCCCTCCCCCTGAAGGACTGCCGTGTCCTCCAGATGAAGGGACAGGAGCTTCACCCAGTTCAGCCATTAGGGACAGATATTCTTTGTCCATGCGAGCTTTGTCCTGGGCAGACTGGGGTGGCTCTCCTCCAGTGGCCCGGTGAGCAGCAAAAGTGCTGGAGAGAACAGAAGCAGGCGTTACATCTTGTGAGTGCACAAGATTTTCTTTAGTGCAAGAGTGCACTAAACTCATAGTCATGCTCATTATATTCACAGTACCTGGAGTATTTACAGTCAGAGGAGATGTGGCCCGCTCCACCACATTTGGTACACAAGGTAGTATTTGTGATACTACGGGGCTCAGCATTCTGCCATGGACGAAGAATCCTAAAGAGAAAAATGTTATGCCATTTGATTGATACATGAAGGTTTCTGACCTCACAGGTGAATATGACTTACCTGTTGTCATCTTCCCGCAATGTACCATTGAGCCTGGCCAACTCTCTCAGCTGCATCTTCCGCAGATCATTCTGATCTTCTGGAGTTTCAATGCCTTGTTTGAGAATGTTGCGAATCTGTCAAATCAAAAGAGCTCTAATTTTTAAAGGGACTGTATGGACATGATAAGCACAGGATAAGAGGAGAAATATTCACCTGCTCTACTGCCTTCTTGACATTCTCCATCGTGTTGGCTGTTACCAGAGCATGAAGAGGCTCATCTTCCCCAGGCAGCATCTGCCCGTCTTTTCTGCCAACCTTACCCTCTTTTACAGAACCTTTCCCGCGGATCATAATTTTGGCACAACACTCCTTCTCGATGTTTTTCAGTGTGTTACCGCTGTTCAAAAAAGAAAAACAACAAGAAAATAGTTTAAAAATGATTCTTCATTATTAGGGTATGGCTTTGCCCAAAAAAGAAATGGCAATTTTTTCCATCGACTTTTCTATCACCAATGTTACAAAACTACAGAATATTGTCAAAACATTTTTTTTCTATTTTGGTTACAACATAGATTGTAAATAAAGTATAAAAGATCATTTCACTGCTGTGTTTTTATTATTGTTGTGTACCTGCACTCAAGTCAACCGTTTTTAAAGTGCAATAGAAATAAAGTTGGATTGTAAATCTATCTCAATTTTTGAATGAGATGAGACAAACTAATGAGTGTTAGGGCTGCATTTAACATATAGATAGATTGAGGGTAAACTGGTGTTATTTGCACTTTGTGATTTCATGCGGACTGCTATGAAATCACGTTAGTACAGTGCTTTTGTCCTGTGCTTTTTTTCCATAGTCTGTGCAGCACAAACATGCTAACGAGCAGTCCGTGCGAAAACTCTGGTCCGTGTGACTGTACTGGACAGTGGGCAGCCTTTCTTGCTTTTTCAGTGAGTTCTCCAGTGATCTCGTCTCGGACTAGGCTCGTTTTTCATGGGAGACCATACGTATAGGGTGGTCAAATTAATCTGATGTGTATTTTTTCTCAACAGATAGCACTGCTCTGCTGCCGTTTACAGTTGAGCTGAACTTCCTGTAGCAAAGCTGAGGTACAGAAACCCAGACAAAGTCAGATCAATGTGATAACTCACCGTGGGCCAATAAGCAGCCCTACAAAGTTGATTTCAGGGTATTCATCTTGAGGAATCATGACTTTGTCACTGACTCTGGTGGCAGGAGGCCTGAAAGACAAAACACAAAAACATATCAGATATTGGTTTATGCAATTATGCCCCTAGTCATTTTTATTAATTTAGGGTTAGATCATACTTATAATCAGCAGGTGGTTTGAATTCAGGATTCAGTGCCAGCATCTCAGTGATGAGGGAGTGGCGCTCCTCTTCAATCTTCTTGCGGGTGCGATATTCTCGAGTGTTTAGCCTCTTGCCCTCGCTGTTGTAGATAGGCTCAGGAGAGGGCGACCTGAGTAGCGCAGACAAAACACAAGACATGCTTTATCAACATCAGAGAGAAGTGGAATAGTATCATCACACCAGAAACTCCTAATGGCTAACTAGCTAGGCCTCAATAATTGAAAATATTTCTTCATCTGTACAGTCATCTTGATGACGGTTACTAAGGGGGTAGTCATTGAAATTTAGTCTGTAATCTTGAAGGGGAATCAACAAAAAACATGGCCAATACTAAACCTGCATACAGGATTACTGGCCTGCAGGAGAGGAAAAGTTGGAGATATTAAAAGAAATGAACCAAAATTTGCACCCTAAGCAGAAATGCCGGCTTTGAGCGTTTCTTGATGCTGATGTGGCGGTAGAGGTCCGGACCTCTCCTTGGATGCTGAAAACCTGTGTTGTTGCATTACAGAGGCTCTGTACGTGAAAAAGGGTTAGGTTGACGAGGCTAATTTGGGTTAGAGAAAAGGAATTATGATTAGATCCACCTTTTCTTAAGCTCTCTCATTTAGAGAGCTCACACGTTTGCAAATATTAAGAAAAAAGTTCTTTGCGGTTTCTCTTCCAGCGGAGGCAACCTGAAACACCCCCAGTAGTTAAGGTCACATTTAGACTGGGCAGTGACTACCAATGCTGCAGCTGCAATCAGTCTAATGGTTGCTGTGAAAATATCTGATTATGATGAGAAACTGAACAGTGTGCATATGACAGGGACGCTAGCTAACAGGGTCAACTTCAAGCGCTCTTCAACAACCCAATTCCTGCTGGAACAGATCCTTTCAATGACTATATGAGCTGGCCATGGATTTCCAGGCAGATTTCTTCTGAAGTCCAACAAACCCAATTGAAAACTGAAGAGCCCCTTTCTCCTGGACGAGAGTGCTTGAAGCCACAAGATGGGAACCCCAACAAAAACATATCTATCTCTCAGGTACATTATAGCTGATAATTTGTTATGGTAAGTGATGTCTTTGGCTACTGGGGAGTAGAGTCAGAAGCTAACATAAGTAGCATAAGTAGTCCTAGCTCAAAGTCCTTAAAATAGAACATTTCAATACATGGAATGGATAATGCTTAAAAGCTAAAGCTAACTGCATATGATAAATGGCTCAGAACCACAGGACTATATTTTGTAGACCGTGACAGTCTAAGGCCTAAAATGCGTATACAGTATATCCTTAAATGTGGAGTCCAAACATCAGTAGACAGGGGCACAGCACAGTTAAACCTCATATTGGGGTTTATGTGTAGACTTAAGAGGGCAGAAACATACTGGTCATGTCAATAGATCATTCTAGATAAAGAAACAGAACAGTTTGCAAAACAGTTTGTTGTGATCTTTCTTAAGAAACTTAAAAACACTAAGCTACTTTTCCAAGGTAAATGTGACATTTTATATAAAGAATGAGTGCAGTAGCCTGACATGTAATGGACGTCTTAGACCAACACTATTATAGGTGCTGTGATCAAACTACATCTCCTGCTTATAGCAGCCACAGGGTCATAAAGACAGAGTAGAACAATAAAAACACTTTGGTCATAATTACATCAGCACAGATCGCCCTTTTATCAAGTCTCCAGGACTCAAAGTCTCTGAGCGTCTGGTATAAACAGGAGAGTAAATGCCTGGCTTAAAATTAAATCTACAATCCTATTCTAAACGTTTCTATATTCTACTTGTTTTGATAGTTTTAAATGAACAATAATTCCTGAGATATAACTAAGAAAGCTAAGATAAAACTAACATAGCAATAAACTGTTAACTGCTTTTCCAAAAAGTCAAGAGGATAGAGAAAGTGTTACTGTTTGTGGTTTAATCTTTTTCCGACCTGTCCTCAGGGTTAACAGGGATTCCCAGGTCTCCTGTACGCAGTTTACGAGTCAGGTCTTCAATCTGCAGTTGGACTGGAAGAATTCAGGTTAGGAAAGAAAAAACAAGGACGGAGAGAAATGTGGTTACCACAGCAACATCAGAGAGACAACGCTCTGCACATGAGTACAGTCTCAGTCATAACTCAGATAAAGACAAATGTTAAGTAAGTTAAGTACAACAAAAGATTGACATTCAGTTCAATCATTTATTTAGAATTATAATTCTAATACAAAAGACACTAAACATTAGCATTAACAGACTAACCTTTACCTGTGGCCCCAACACAAACGATCATTCAGTGATAAGACCGTGAATTAAAGAATGAGCCAGGAGACAAACAGCCTTGAGTTTAGGTCAAGGACACAATCGGTCAAATTACTGATTGATTTGAACACTTAAGCAGATGATCGCAGTCTCTTGCTGCACTCCACAGATGTAACGTTGAGTGCAGTGTCAGAAACCATTAAAATTTTAAAAAGCAATGACAAGAAATTAAGTTATCAGTCATCCCATGCACATCATGGAGTTTTAAATTGGCTTATTGTAATAAAAATGATTAGTGATGAATGCACGTCCTGTGAACTGCTTGACAAAAATCCCCTTTTAATGCTTTCCTTAAATTGTTTTAGGAGATCTAAAAATGAGTAAAGAAACAACAGTGATAGCGTAGTAGGTACAAATGAAGGTTTACATACCATGAAAGAACAACCATTACCAATGAACAACATCAATAACAAAGTTAGTTATTGACAAAAGGACTTATCTACCGTAGTCTAACACCTCCATTTGGGCCTGAGAAGGCAGCAAGGCAGTGCTACACTGCTGCTGGAAGGCATTTGACCATTAAAAATAGTGTTTATGTTTATCATGATAAATAAGAAGATATTAAAGAAGTTTAAAAAAATTAAAAAATATGCAAAACAGAGTCCAGATTCTAAGGTTTTAACAAATGCAAGGTCCTTTGTGAAGGATGGGTGCAATTGAAGCAGCATTGCTCACACTTAGCCCAATAATAAAACAGACAGACTTCAGCATGTTAGGACATAATGGATAAGTCCTACGTGCAAAGGAAAAATATTGATGAAGTGTGGGTGGTTCAGGCAAGACAGTGAGCAGTGACCTGCAGCTCAGCTAATGGTGCCCAATGGTATGCAAACTTTAAAACACAGTGACATCACATTAGCTGTAATTTTCCTATAACATTTGACATTAGAATGTGATAATCACTCATTGAATAGGACTGCGTACACACAACAGTTGGAACATGATAAGACATTCTACACAATTAAGTTAAATGTGAATGATCAGATATTGAGTTAAGAATGTTGAATGGCAAAGTTATCTTGTCAGTGCCTTTAAACAGCTCCAACTGTTGGTGTTTAGCAAAAAGAACATATCATTTATTCTCAAGTGCTTCATGGGGGTAAACTTGTTATTGTGATACATCAGGGGTGCCTTCACATTAATATTAGACATCTATGTTACGGAGGAAAGCATTGGTATTTACCTATGTAAGCTCTCTCTTGATCTCGTGTGAGTCCTGGTGGGATAACTGTAGGCATGCCTGGTATAATGGTCTTCTGGTCTGGTGTCTCACTGCTCCACCGGCTCCTCTTCCTCTTCTTTTGACCAAAGTCTACTGAAAAAGAAAGGTTTACAGTGAAGGTCACATTTTTAAATATATTTCAGTTTCCACAAGGGATGTCACCAAACCAAACATAAAATAGTGAGTTTTAAAAGAGTATTTTTTTTTATTTCTTTCAAACTTCAAGCCATAATCCAAAAAGTACACCAGCTTTCTCTCAGAAAGCTTAATTTAATAAGGCTGGTCACAAATTTGAGGTGCACAACAATCATGTTAAAATGTCACTGCTGTTTGGTCATGTTCTGAGTCATTGTGGTTAGATGTTAAATTGCGTTTTCTTCTCATAATAATCGTAACACTAAAAATGTTAATTGTATAATTTGTTGCTACTACAGTAGGATAACGTAGATATGGCTATGACTGACGTACATGTACAATAGAGTACGTAATAATTTACGAGAATAATTGTTATAATGATTACCACTCAAATGGTACTTGAGCGAGCTGGCTAACGAATTCAATAACAGTAAGAAAACTCTGAATGAATTGACTTTGCATTACAAGGCCACAGGGCACACACTTAAAAGCCACTACATTGAGTACACTGAGGAGGATCCTTAGGAGTAAACAAGATACTCATCGTTTATTAATATCATGTGCAAACCCAGACGAAGAACAATACTGTCCCCATTTTGTGGATACGTAAAGATGTGAGCTACTTTAGCCAGCTAAGGCTAACCATGCTAACAACGCGCTAACGAAGTTTAGCTAGGTAGTTCAATATTTCTGTTAGAACCTTACCTTGTTTGGCCATGCTGCCAGCAGGAGGTCCTTGTGGTGGCTGAGAAAAGCCTGGGCCGGGGTTGAACTGTGGAAAAGGTTGGGTTGGCATGGGAGGCTGGAAGCTCGGTATGGACGGGAATGATGCAGGAGGCCCTGGGGCTGGCATTAGCCCGTTGCCAGCTCCAGGCCCGGCATCAAATCCCCGCTTTGCGCCAATACTAGGATGCAACTTCCCAAGGGGAGTTGCATTAGCTCCAGTGGCCATTTATGAGAATCCTAAACTGCGTATTCGTTCTGTATTTGCCGTCTATGCACTAAAAACAATGACAATTCAACCTACGTTTACCGTTTCTCCTTCGGTGTAATCAAAATGGCGCACTACACAAAGGTTCGTCCCATCCACAAAGATCCTCCTCTCACCACGTGGTATTGGCTCACTTCCGTCTTTCAATACATAGGCGTTTGAATACGTTTTAATGAGGAAATAAAGAATACATAAACGCCTTTTTTTCTGAGTCGATATAATAATACTTATACTCATTCTTTCATAGCCCTCGCTCTCATTACTCCACTTGAAGTTTGATTACAAAGCAATATTTACTTTATTAAAGCAGATGTATACAGCTGCTTACAATGAATAAAAATGTATTGTGTTTGTGTTTATGAATTTACACTTTTGTTATAACATTAAAACCAGAGAACACAATGTAATAGAAGAATTTTAATTAAAAAAGGAGAGGAATTCACCTACTCAAAACACCACTAATATTTAGTCCAAAGGCTTAACAGATGGGAAGTTACATGGCCACATATGTAGAAACTTCTACAATACTCAACACCAACTTAACAGTACATCAATGGCTATAGGAATCTTTTATTAACGTGCAGCAAGTATGAACATTTAATAGAAAAAAGAAAATCAAATTAGTCTTCAGTCTAACAAATACCTTTCCCCCCAAAAAATACATTCTACACTTCTACAATTTATTAGAATCTTAAAGGGAAATAAAAAGTAGGTAACCATAATTTTGAGATGGAATGCAGGAAAAAGTGAAATAACTAATGGCGTTCAATCATCGAGTATGACCTAAAGAGCAGTTCTCAATTAAGATGATCTGTTGACTTGACCTTTCTGATGCTGGAAAAAAAACATTTTAAAATGTCACTTCTTTGCACAAAAAACTCGAGACTAGTAACCGAAGCGTGCTCTATCGGCAGCGGGATCCCGCGGGTGCTCGAAGGTTGAACTTCTTTGGAGATTGGGCGTAGCAGAAACATTTGACCGATCGAATGAGTACCCGACCGCCTCAGGAACTCGTCGAATTGGGCTGCGCTCACGCGTTAGGTAGGATGAGACCGGGGTGGGAGGAGGGGGGATGGGAGGAATATTGTATGGGTCAAGAGGAGTACCGGTACTAGTGGGGGGCAGACGTTCCCTTATTACTCCCGCAGATGCTGATGCTGGAGGAGCAGGCAGGGGAACGGAGCGACGCTCCTCAAAATAACTGCCGTCAAACGCACCGGCCCTGTATCTCTCGTAGTAGTCCACGGCCTCGTACGGATCCCGTTCATAAGCTGACCGTCGAACCGGGAAGGATGGAACCGCGCCATAGTACGAGCTGCTGCTTCTGTATGCCGCCTCAGCGCTGTACATCCGAGCCACGTCCTGGCCGGGCGCGCCACCATACGCCGGAGGAGCACCGTATCTCACAGAACTTTCAAAGCCCGCACCACGCCTGTAACCAGACCCTCGGGAACTAGGTACCGGAGGATAACCACCATCAAACTCTGTTTCACCGCCGAAGACCGGATTATAACCCCTGTTGCGACCGCGCCCAGCGAATCTCGGCGCATCGAATCCGTCAGCCCTCGGCCCCGAGCCGTTTCGGGGGTGGCCATTTTGGTCTAGAGGACATTCTTTGGACCAGTGGCCTTCCTCCCCACAACGGTAACAGCTCGCACGGTCTCCCATTCCCGGCGCAGTACGAAGCCGACTAGTAGAAAGCTTCACGCTCATCAGTTTGCCTTGAAAAAGAAGAAATTCAGAAATAACCTTTACCGGCATTCACTGAATGACTCTTTAAAATAACTTGTAAATGTAACCCGTTTGAACAGTGAAAACACCAAAGGCCTATTCTTCTGCCTATATTTCTTGGAATTACACTGGAACGTCCTCTTAACAAAACTCAGGGCAGACAGTTCTAGTTATTTTACTTACCTGTACAAACCTACCTGGGAGTCTACCAAAAAAAAAAAAAAAAAGATCAAACCACATTGTGGACAGTTTCAATTAATTAGGAAACCCCCCCTTCCCCAAAGTTCACCTTTGAAAGCAGAGTTGTCTAACTTATTAATGGCTTCCAACGCATCGTCCATCCTTTCCATGTGAACAAAGGCATAGTTTTTTACGATGTCACACTCTAAGACAGGCCCATACTCTTCAAACTTGGCCCTAAGTTCCTGGTTTGTGCAGGCTAAGTTGCCAACATGGAGCTTGGTGGAACCTCTTAACTTGCCACGACTCATTTCCACATTCATAGCCTGCCCATTGAGTTCATAGTGGTGGAGGTTTCGGATGGCTTCTTCAGCCTGAGTTTTGTCATCCATGTGCACAAAGCCAAAATTCTTGACAATGTCACATTCAGAAATCTTTCCATATTGGGAGAACAGGGATAGAAGTTCATCTGATGTGGTTTCAGCTGCCAAATTCCCGACGAATATTTTCACCATTGTGCTGCACAAGAAGAGAATCAACAATTAACAAAAGAAATGCAGTCTGATAATCTTATATTCTTGATAGTAACGTTAAATGTTCACAATGCAGGCATAATGTAGCATTCTACATTTTATGAATGCGTTAATGCATACGTTCAATGAGTTTAAACGACGAATGTTAGAAAATTGCGTGATCTAAGGTGTCCTTGCGTAGGTGAAGAGAAAACGTATAAACCCGTATTAGATTTGCAACTTGTAATTAATTCATTAAACGTATACTACTTACGTTAGTTATTATGTGTGTTCTTTTTCAAGCGAAGTTAGCCTGGATGGCTTTTGCTTTGTATAAACCATAACTAGCTAGCTAGTTAGCTAGCTAGTTAGCTAGCTAGCTACGACGCGAAGGCTAACCACGTTGCTGCTAAATAGTCTTTCACTTAAAATTAATGTAGACAGACCCACACTTTGATTTTTTTTGTGAACACAAAAGGCTACTCCATTTTATAATAGTTAAGTAAGTAATAATAAACACATACCCACCTTGTTATATCAAAGAATCGCGAAGGATGAAAAGGCGAGCGACGGCAGCTAGGTTACGAATTTTACGCAGCAGTCCGCACGGAATACGTTTTGTTTACGCCGGAAGCGTAAAGCGGAGGCACGAGAGGGAGGGGAGCACAATGTGAGTGACACACTAGGCGATACCATCCCGGGATACCATGGGCGCATGGATGTATTATATTATCGCATATTATAGCATGGGCGATACACAGTAAATAATTAGACAGAATGAGGTACATTTGGCCACTTTTTAAACTGTTTAATCAAGATAATATAATTAGAGTAGAGGAATTAATTCATTGTGGGACAAATAGTTGCTCTAGCTTAATGTTCGGGTCAAAATGCCCTAAGACACAATAAACATACACCGAAATAGAGATTTTGTCTAAACCTGCTGGTGATAAATGAAAGGATGAATGATTGACAGAGGACAGGAACTGTTTCACAGTAAATAACAGCTTTGTTCAAAATCCTGGAGCAGGTAAGTCCATAGGCTTAAGTTATGCTTAGAAAAACACATATATGGCTTTCTGAGTACCAACAAATCTAAATAAGACTATTCTTGGTATATATTTGCGCTAAACCAGGGCTAAAATATGCAAAGATACAAGGAGCCAATTGTTTCCAAAATAAACACAAGCTACAATGTATACGGTTCCATACTTTTTTGAGCTAGCAATCGGTGTAAAAGCCTACTGCACAAAAGGCTACACTTATATTCAGTGACAATTTCTTGCTGAAAGGTCATTTATTTTAAATTTAAAGATGTAGGTTCTAAATGATGAACTTTTGGTGACATTTTTTTTACAGCACCCTATAACAAGATGGTATACTTCCACTGTTATGAGTTAGAGAGATTTGCCTTTACATGTACATACATTGTACTTAATGAGGTAGCTACATTGAATTAAGATCAGTGGAATGAAGTATTACTCAGCTTTTTCACTATTTATTATAACTGAAGATTCAGATTCCCAAATAAGCACCTAACACTATATGTAATGTTGCAGATGTACAAAATAGAAGGTAATTTGATGATACTGCAATTCTGGATGAAACAGGGAAGCTACCATGTGAATTGTACTGTACTTGCCTTGTAGGTTTTCTTTCTTATGTGTTGTGTATAAAAGTAATATTTTACTGATGTAAAGTATGCTGTGGAGCACTGTAATAGCAACAGCTTTGCTGTGGATTAAAAAAAACAAAACAATAAATAAATATATACAAGTCTGGGCTGTTGATGATAGTTAATATTAGGTTAAAATATATTGTTTACAATTTTGTGGCACGCAGTGTAATTCAGGCCTTTAAACAAACAGAATGCACTGACACTCAAGTAACACAAGAATATACAATAGCCTGTAACACTAAAAGACCAGTTTACATAACAGGTATTCTTTTAGGTTATTTGGTAACAGCGGGTTTATTAATCTGGATATATTATAGTTTATCAGTGTCTGGATATAGATATCCTCGTTATTAGAAATATTACAATCAATCTAGTTTTTAGTCTCTATAGCATGAGAATACACTGGTGCGTTGTGCGCATAATAGATATAAAAGCATTAGTGCTGAGAAGAACAAATAAACAAAAAACTCTTCCCTTTAGAATGTTATAAATTCTCTTGCATACCATGAATGTTATGTCCAGGGGAATTCACACATCATGTTTCTAGTTCCAAATATCCAGTCAATCAAGCGCACAGACTCCAGTGGTAGTTGTGACTGAGCCATGATAAGCAGCTTCAGTGTTGGGCCATCACCACATAAAAGTCCAGAATGTCTCTGTGATTGCTGGTGTCTGCCACAGCTTTACAACATGAAACTGTGCAATAAACAATAAATGGATGCTAATCCCAAACATTTTAGTAGCTACTTTCATGTCCAGTTAATATGTAGAGGTTGCTCAGGGCTGAGGGGTCATCAGTTGGTGTGCTCTGGAGAATAATGTCCCTATGAAACACAAAAAGGCAGAGAAGACAAATAAAACATATTTCCCTTGGCTTTGTAATCACATTTAGTACATATTTATACAAAACTATTGTTTCTTGTGGCAATCAAAACATGAATCTTCTGTCATGTTTCTATGCAAATTGGTAAAATTGATATGAATATATGATCATGTACATCACTGGCATTACGTATTGTGAACCTCATATCGTGAACACAGCCCTACTTAATTTGAGTAAATCAAAAAAATACTTCCCATACCTGTTTGTTCCCAGGACTCTGAAAGATCGGCTCTCATCTGTAATCTCTTGTGTCACCTTAACATACAGATTACATGTTCATAGAAGCAAATTCATTAACAACAAACAACACTAGATAATTAAATAGTCCGTCACTCACTTCACCAGAATGGAAACTCTTCCCTTTGAGACCGTGCTTCCAGAAAGCCAAAACACTGTCCTGTAAACAAACTAAAAAATATATTGTCAAATTATATTGCATATAATAAAATGCATTCTTATAGACAATTTACCTAGCATTTCAATAGGGAAGTCAAATTGCATTTCTGCCGATAGTTCTTTGGATGGTTGTCCCTTCAAGTCAACAATCTTAACAATTTCTGTGAAATGAACAGTACAGTGTTTAAAATGCGGCTAAAATATTGCATCCTTGAATATTTGTCAAAATATGGAAATGTGGCCACATACTTTCTAATGAAATAAGAACTGTGTCTCTGTCAAGCTGGGTCACCTGCCCAGTCTTAAGTGCACCATAGTCTGCAGAGTGAAGAAGATACTTTTTGATGCTTTTTTTGAACAGTTGCAGCATTAAATAACAAAAGGCAAGCAAGAAGTAAGGTACCTTACCTGGTACACAGATAGGAGCACCATTGAGCTCTATGATGTCAAATGTGAGTTCCTGACCACTTTTCCCATTACTACAGTCTCTCACTCCAACACAGAGCTGAGGAAACTCATCTGTCACTACCACCAGCAGCTCAAAAATAGGTAGACTGTCTGGCAGCTTTATTGCTATATGCTAAAAGATACACAGGCTGATAAGGTTCAGGAAAGGAAAATAATAATATCAAAGTTAGTGGTTGATTATAGTGCCATCCACTGACCTTAAGATGCATGAACTTCTGCAAAGGCTCATACCACAAGAGCAAGACCAGGCCAGAAGGAAGGGCCGCGCATAGAAAAGTGCTATCTGTATAAGGGTTTCTGGCTGCAAGAGTCAAGATAAGAACATGTATTTGTCCCACCATGAGGAAATTGCAATGTGCTGTATTTAACTGGATTGTGTTGTTTTGCTTGTCTTACCTACACTACATCTTCTGCAGCCTTTAGTGTCAGGGATCTTCACTGATATGGCAAACTTTCTGCGGATGGACAGAATACAAATAATTGTTTCAAGAAAAGAAAAAGTTGTGCAAGTTACTCCGTATGCCATCAAAAAAACAAAACCATCTGCATTATACATTCAACATTGTCATTGTGTAATTAGGACCATATCAAGGTTCCACTTTTCCCCCTTTACCTGTGGCTGATCCGCTCTGTGAAGCGGTTGGTGCTAAGCGACAGGGTGCTGGGTCTCTTGTGCACATTTTCCGTGCCTTTGTGTTCAAACAGAGCCGTCAGACTGTGGGAGCAGAGCTGTGAGGACTTCCCTGCAGGACACAGCATTAAATCACTCACTGAAAATGTATTTCTGACCCAATTTACCATCTAAGAACAGCAATCATTACCAGAAACAGTCATGAGTACATTGTTCATAACGTAAAGCCATGTGCATCTTTGTGGCAGCAGCTGAAAAAGAACAGAGCACTGAGGAGTTTGTATCACAACTCTATCTTCATTATTTTATAAATAGTTTTGGAACATTTCTCCTGAAAACAGTTTTTAATTTTTGTCTTCATACTGTATTTCCAGGTATACCTTTTCTAGTGTATCTTCATGAAGTTCATTAAGGTTCAGTGTGTAAATTCCCTCTTCCGCTCCGAGTAGAAGATACTGGTCTACATAAAATACAGATAATCATATTCAATCAAATTGGGTCGGAATAAAATGCAAGTCATTCTTAATACTCCATGTGTGTGTATACCCGGTATGTTTTATAATAACTATGTCTTCATAAGCCTTAAAAAAATGTGAACAAACTTGATAATGAACTAAATTATAGGTTTGGAGTATTATCTATATAGATATTAAGCCTGAATTGTTTTTTCATAGGTTTTTCTTCATACTTTATTAAGGCTATTAAAAATGTAGTTATAACAAAGTGTCATAACCAAACCGTGGCTTTGTAATGTATTCTTACAGGGTGCAAAAATGGGGTTAAGCTGTGGTAGTGTGAGTTTACCTCTTGTTTTAGGAAAAATCCAGGTAACTGCACAATTTATTTTGAGTGGACAGCCATTGAAAACTTTGGAAAAACACGCTCCCATCTAAAGGCACAGTACAAGAAGTCAACTCCATAAAACTTTATTTTATACACATTCTACTCATCTTTTAAAAATTACACAAATTCCCATATCTTCTTTAATACAGTCATTTTATTAAGTCATTGTAATGTAATAATACTTCTTTTAATGTTAAGATTTTAGGTTATTTACGTTAAATCAAGCAAAAAATGAAATAATAATAGTTTGAAGGTTAGCATGCTGGTAGATGTCACACTTACATGGACTTGAGGGGTAGGAGGAAGTCCATGACAATCAGCTCTCTAACAAAACATGTGGATGATAAGTCACAGCAAAGCACACTTAACTCATAAAACAAATAAATTAGAGAGTTATTGTGGTTAGCAAAGAGCACACGCTTAGTATTACTTGCGTTGAACTTACAGAGTCCTCAGCTATTTTCCTCAGCGTGCTCCACTCAGCAGAAAGAGAGGTGTCTCTTTTTGGAGGCGACACTGCAATTGACTTCTTTTCTCTGGGCAGATCATCCCCTCCAGGCAGGCACGGGTCACTGCAGCGCTGTCGGATGTCCTGTGTGGCAGAGCACCGCGACAAACCTGGAAAATAAATGGTAAATGTATTAAGTTAACCAATTTTAGACGCACAAGCTTATTAAAATGCAGACCAGAATGTGTCTGTCTATCTGTCGTGACACATATTCATGTGCAATTACTGTCGTGATCACATGCAATGGTATTTATGTATTTATTTATTTATTTGTCTATGGGAGTTTTTATTTATTTATAGGAGATCTTCTACTGAAAGTGTTTTTCAGACTTCCTATAAGTGATCTGTTCTTCTGTATCTACCTCTGTATCTATCTGCGTTGCACCAATGAAATTTCCCCATGTGGGACAATAAAGGAATATCTTATCTTATCTTATCTTATCTTAGAATGAGTTCAGGTGTATTGGCCCGTTACCTGGTGAAGAGCGGCTGTCATTGTCCAAAGCCGCGTCAGGGCGCAGGGTAAAGCTTGGTCTGAGCGTCAGATCCTGGTCATCTGTGTTTGTGGGCAGAGAGCTGAACGCCGGCAGAGAGGCCGTGGTGGGGCTGAACAGGCCACTTTTCTTGCCACCCTAAACGATATCATTCGAAAAATATAAATTACATTCAGTGATGACTTTATAACCATTTTATACACACACAATTCAATTTTTTTAAGAGGCATCAAAAAAGCCAAGTCATATTAATATAAAACAATGTAATGTTTAATGAGAATGAATATAAAAGACATATCAACATAATATTCATTAGAATGGCGAGTTGTCTAAAGTATCACTACATGCTAAAACTAGCATTGAAACTCCTTTAAACAAGTATTGATACTATAAAAATTGATAATATGAAATCACGTAAAAAGGACCACAAAGACCACATGGTAACTTTTGTCTATAATATAAATAAAAAAGAGTTTTATCGTCATCGTGGTATTGAAATCGGTATCGAGAATGGAGCCGATTTCCTAGTATCGTATTCAAGTTTAAATTTGTGACAACACACAACAAACAATTAATACAATGTGACAGAAATCTTCACTCTGACCTTGTTTAATAATAACTTACGTCAGTAGAGGGCACTCTCCTAATTGTTAAACTCCTGAAAGGCAAGATAAGTACAATTAACCTTTTTTTCTTCTTCTAGCAATCAAAACTCGCTATGTCAAAAACAAACAAAAAATGCCGGCGGTGTAAATGCAGCAACAAAATCCAACTGATCACAAGGCGATAAAAAGCAAACAAAGAAGCACTAGAAGCTGAAACGGAAGCCAATGATATGATCTACTGAATCATCCCCACACCCAGCGGACACAGGAATTAGCACACCCACTGGTCACCACGAGAAGCAGTGGATTTCAGATGGCACATGGGGCATGGGGGGGTCAGGAGGGGGTCCGGGGAGGGGGGCACACTGGGGTTAGCGGCTGGAGTAGCGGCCGTGTCCTACCTCAGCTGCAGAGCTTGCTCCACACATTCCAGCAGGCTCCTGCAACAGGAAGACCTCTGTTTATGTGACTACGGGCCGGGCTCACAGCTAACAATGGGACGGGAAGGAATCAGCCCTGCAAGTACAACTTTCTCACTACTCCTGCTTGCATTGTCTGTCATCGACCCAAATTAGAAATGTGTGTGCTTTTTTCCGTTTGGATGTTATAGCTTATATAATACATAAGGGAATAAAGATCTTATATTAGAATGAAAAATACCGGACAATCATCAAATTACATTATCAACGATCATTTGTATTACATTAAAACACAGTGTCTTACGGTGAATTATCTTCATCTCCAGACAGACTCCAGTCATCGTCATAGGAACCCTGCTGAACGAACCAGCGAAATAGGTCACAATCACAACTCTTAATTTGAAGGAAAGCATAATCAAATTCACAAGTGGCTTCTTTGTGCTTGGTAAATAGAACAATAGAGGTACATGTGAATTGAAATGAATTGAATGACTCACCAAATCAGGATAGGGCTCCGTGACTTTCCGTAAAGGAGGCTTGAACTTCACCCGGTCAACTGTAACAACACACAAAAAAACAAAACAAATGATGTGTTTAACAATTTGTGAGCTTTAACAGCCACACGCAATGAAACAGGATTAGCTGCATTAAAAGCACTTAGCACGGCCTAATCAATATTGTGGGCAAACTGTGACAAACACATACTAAAGTAATTACCGGTACTAATCAAATGAACAGTGATGGGATATTGTGGCAAAGAGCAAATAAATCAAATAACTATTATAAACCAAGTTTTTATGTTATGAGGGATGGGCAATGCTTATCATTACATTACAGTAATATTTGAAATAGTAATAGTACTCTTACTTGAGCAAATGTTTTGTCTACAAGTGAGAAAAGCTTTATGACAATGTTACATGTTTGTACTTCTACTTATTGTTATATTGACAATACTCAGCTCTGGTTATGAGTATTAAAATGTATACAGCTATCCAAAACATACAGTACAATTACTACAATCAATGTTTTCAGTGCAAGTTATGTAAAATGAGAGAAAATCATATCAATTAAAATATTTCATTATCAAAGAATGTGGTGCAATCTTTATCTTTTAGTATGAAAAGTATGGGGAAAACCTGCAGAGTCTTGAATATGGTTAACAATCTTTACTCCCTTCACATAAAGTAAAAGTGTGCTCTCATATTTAACCAGTGAGTAGTGTTAGCGTCTTTTTATTTACAGTCAAACTCTGTATTCATCTCCATAATACTGTATGAATGCGCACAATGGGTCTTCAGTGAGCGGTCTTTTGTCCTGGGGGTGTGCACACATGTGGGATGGGGGCTACGTCACAGGGTGGCACCAAACATGCCACTGGTATGTGACAGTGGGACAGTGCCACTCCTATGCACTGGCCCGGGTGACTTCACTTCACTGTACGACCCGGGATGGCCTTCCACACACGAGGTCGGCAATGCACGGCTGTCCAGCTCAATTACTACACAGAATGATTAACAGTGGGCTATATTGAGTGCTAAAACGTGCCTGTAAATGTTTTGGGCGCGTATAATTGGGTCTGAAACCATAATAAAACCAGGATTAAATCAGGACTAGAACGGGACAAAGTGCATTCACACGTGTACTGGAGCGCGTTTTAGTCCCGGTTTAGCCTTGGCTGTGTCCATGTTTAGTACCAGGTTTATACCAGAACCAAACAAGGTCAAGTGTGACTTTATTGAGGTTTAGGTATAACAATAAAAGTGAATGGACTGTAAAATCAAAGAAAGAACCAAGATGCCTTTTGGAAAAATATGCTGCATATTTCTGTTCTATTTTTTTCAACAATTTCTACACTTTTCCATTTATAATTTGGCATATTATTGTAGTAGATGCATCTCAAACCTCTACACCAAATGGTGTTTTTTATTGATTCTATTCTAGTCTTTTATCTTAGGGTTGGATATTCAAAGTTTACACCTTGTGGAGCTGTGTAACTATTCTCTCACACATCAACCACAACTTCCTCCAGAAACTGAAATCTAGTCATAAACAACCCCACAAACATGTTACACCTGAACATAACTGTGACCATCAGGAAACAACTGTGCTGGTTTTACAACTGTCAATGACACGTCAAAGGAGGGGAACTGCAGGACTGTCAAATCAAACCAAATTAAGTCAAATTGTTCGAAAAATGGAAAAGATAAACATAATAATAAATACACTATTACATGTGTAATAGTGAAAAAACAAATCACGTTTTTACTGTCACTCTCCACAGATCTGAGCTGTCACCTGCTTGTCTCTGTGCCATTCTATAGAACCTTTAAGTGGTACAAAGTTAAGATCCACTTTTCTGTTCCTGTGGGAAATATGTCTCCTACATTTAACCCATCCTTCAATGCCACTGGGGCGAGAAGGACTAAACTTGCTAACAATAGAAAGGTTCATCGTTCAGCATTTTTCACCAAATTTGACCAATCTTAACCGCTGTAAGTCACATGAAAAACACAATATGTCCGAACAGCATATTTGTCATCAGTCCCATGTTCTGTCTGACAGCACCTTGAACACATTTCCTGCACCATTCCTCCTTTAGCTGCGAGTGTCCCGTGTACAGCGGCTGTGACCTTACATTGTTCCTCAGACAAGGTCCTTTCCACGGCCAGGTGCTTCCCCGCCGACTGGATCTTGTCTGGAGCCTCTTCCTCGACCTGCCAACAACAACACATTTACAAAACCGAAAGTACAAAGATGAAGTCTGGTCACAGGAGAGCTCAGACCTCCAGATCGGTCTCATCCAGGCAGTGAGAGTGGCTGCTGAAGAGCTCAGGATTACTGGCCAAGTCCAGCAGCTCAATAATCAGGTTCCTCGTCAATAGCTGGGTCACAAAAGGATGCTGCACAAACAGAGCAATTTCAAGTTTTTAATGTTTTACGCACTATACAAAATGCATTTTGCAAGAAAATACTTCAGTTTCAGTGTAGCGTCCATCAGAAATTGGTTTACCGTAATTTAAACAACAAACTCTGGTGGAAGAAGTACTCAGTTTTGTCACTAAAGTAAAAGTACAGGTGCATGTAGTAAAAAGTAGCACATAAAAAATCTACTCCGGTTAAAATTTGTATGTACCCCTTTAAGAGTAAAAAGTAAAAGTACTGTATATCACAGATTTTAAATGCAGTGATTTTGATAAACAATTGTGCCGATTCTTGGAATATGTGTATATTTTTGCTGGCTCAAAGCTGGGGCTTTACGCAGGATGTCACCATGAATATACAAAAAAGAATATCTCAACCCATATGAAAAGCATTTTCTGTTTTTTCAGTCCAGTTAAAAATGCAGTATAGAAAGTGCAGATACCTATTCTCAAATATAGTGGAGTAAAAATAAATGTGAAACTGACCACTGACCACTTTCCACCACTGGACATACTGTAATACACACTCTCTGGGCAGCACTTTTGTTTAGGGACAACATAGTAATGGCTATTAGCCATTAATGTGTGGTTCTAAAGTGTGTTGTGTTACCAGACCCTGATGTAGATAAACTGTGTTGCTGTTGTCATTAATTCATTGTTTATGTGCGATCTGGAAAGCTTTATAGCATAGTCTGGCACAATTACAGAAAGGTTCAATTAAGTGCATTGCCCCAGCTTAAATACACGTATATAGTGAAAATAAATACATGCACGCAATAGGCCAAAGCTTCCAGATCGCTGCACAATATCTACTTTCAATATCAGAAATGAAAAGCATTCATGGTATTTTCACGGACTGATCTAGGCTGTTATTAAATTTGTGACACAGGTAGGGAGTAACTGTACTACCTGCAGCAGTGTCTCAGCTGACGGCCTTTTCCGCGGATTTTTTATGAGGGCCATTTTCACAAAGCTTTGGAAGCCTGATGACCTGTACAGTGAACACAATACACTCGTAAAAAACAGTCATAAAACAGCACAGTTCCCACTAAAATAAAGGACTCACCATTTTGTTTTGTCTTTTAGCTTTGGAGGCTGGAAGTTACTCTTGGACATCAGCATTAGTGCTCTGCAACATAGTTTTAAATGTCACCGTTACATTCATACATGGTGAGATAATGTGCATGCCAGTTGGGAGTTTCACAAGTGTCCACTGCTCACTGTTGGGGGGTTTAATATATTTGGGTGTGTGTTGACTAACCTCATTGGGTGGAGGTCAAACATGGGGGGCTGCAGCTCTGCCAGCTCGATGGCTGTGATGCCCACGGCCCAGATGTCACACAAGTGGTTGTACCCGCCCTTCTTCTCCACCGCAGCCACCTCCGGAGCCATCCTGAAGAGGTCACCATGGTTCAACAACTAGAACACTTACTTTAAAGGAGACATTATGCTCTATCAACTTTAATGAGCTTTTATCCGTGTTATAATGGCGTTTCCTCATCATTACTGCATGCAAAGTTGTATTTTGATTGATTCCTGCATGTTTGAGTGATCCTGTACTGTCCTATAACTGTCCAGTTTTCACCTACCTGACAAGACTGAGAATGACACATCTAGAGTTCTAAAATGTTGCATAGACATTTTTCTAAAACCAAAAATATACATGATAATCTGCTGCTTGCTATGGTGAAATGTCATTATTTTCAGTTCTGCCGTTTGAACAGGAAGTCTATGGACTCATTCTATTAATAAGCTGTTTCAGATCAATATTGTTAAACAAAATGTTAAATGATGATCTACTTATGCTTTGGTTAGTTCAATACTAAAAGCATAGTATGTTTAAGTTAAGTCTATGTCTATTTTTATTTCTCATTGGGGTTTCTGTGATACCAAGTCAGCGTTATTTAAATTTTAACAATAGTTTTTCTATTTACACTTGTGCATCATAATATTAATCAAATTATAGAATATTACAAGTTCTTTAGAAGTTTAGCATTTAAAAGAGTTAATTTGTACTGAAATATTGGGTGCTCTGAGACATTTGCACCAAAATACTAAATAAATGACATCATAGGTTTATATTACAAACATATATAGTAACAAAACATAAAAAGGCAACACACCCATTGACAGGCTGCCACACTCACACTGACATGATCCAATGGTGGGATAATAAAGTTGAAATTATTTTTTGTTAGTAAAGACCTAAATGCAGTGATTTATGCTTCAAATGAAACTGGGACTTCACGTCCCTTTTTATTTCTGCGAATCATTTCATAATCTTCATCAACAGTTCAAACAGTTCGAAAATGCTTTGGATGAAGAAGAATGAAAAAAAAGCCCCCAGGCAGCACAAAAAAAATCTTAATGAGCTTGTTTCAACAAGTCGATGAACCAGAACCATTAAAAAGATTTCACAGCACTGTTTATATTATGAATGTGTTACAAAAAATATATCTCTAATTGTGCAAAAGAACAGAATGGATATAATAAGGGGGAAATAGAGCTATGTTACTTATATAACCATATTAATCTTACCAGTATGGTGTTCCTATAAAAGACTTTCTCTTGGCCACAGAAGCACTGATCTCTGCAGCTACACCAAAGTCGGCTGAGACAAAAATGTATGATAAAAAGACACAGACAAATCAGAAAGTGTTGATTCATAGTTGAAGGTCAAATACAGAACAGTATGCACAGTTCAAAAGTATCATAGCACAACTTTAAGATCTGTGTGTCCCTGCTGTGTCCTGTCTGCACTGACCCAGTTTCACGTCTCCTCGATCTGTCAGTAGGATGTTGGCGCCCTGCACAGAAAAACAAGCACATTGTAGTAAAAGAAAAAAATGACATTATCCAGTTTTTTGAAGTACAGTATATGTATTTTACCTTGATGTCTCGATGCATTTTGCCTGTTTCATGAAGATGGTACAAGCCCTGTACGAAGGCAAAAATGCAAATGTTAAACTGGTCATTGTCGAGTTCTTATTAGCGCTTTAGGAATATTAGGGAACAAAATGGAAGGTTTTCTTGACATTTGATGACTAAAATTCTAAAAAAATTCTGTAAAATGTATAATCAAAGGAACAAATGTAATCAAGCTTCTTTATAATTGACATTTCTTGTATTTTACATCGACAACTGATAACCAGTGGGTGAGAGAAAACTGGTAACACACTATAACTATAATAACTCCACATTAATTAGCCTTAATAAAACTTCATAAATGAAAAAGTCATTAATTAAGAAAGATTCACGTTTAGGAACTACCCAAATAATATCCTAATCCTGATTCCCAAACCTAACCCCTAATTTAAGTAGTTACTAGCCTGAATCATTCCTAACGAACTATTTGTTCATTATGAATGAAGTTTTATTCATGCTTATTAAGGCCAATTAAGATTTAATTGTTATAAAAATTGGTAAAGAAAAACTTGGAGGAGAATGTATACCATTTCAAAGGGCCGACCACAAAGACAGGATTAAATAAGTATTGAAAATCTGAGGGTTTGAAGACAATTAAATAGATTTTATCCCAGTCCCAACAAAGGCCTTAAAAAAACAGGATAAGCTTCAGATCTCAAAACCCAATAAAAGCTGTTTCTTCCGGCTGCAGTTAAGTAATGCACGTAAACACTACTGGATCTGCTACCTCAGTAGATGCATATTTAGTAGCAAAATGCTCTGTTTCAGCATTTTACTGCAGCCTGCTGTCATAGCAGCACTATTTACCTCCAGTGTGGACTATATTTAAATGTCTGGCAAGCTTAAGCACCACTGTATTTAGGTATAAAAATAACACGAGTCATATTGTCAACAGATTGCAGAAAAGTGCTTAGAAACCCGACAAAGAACCTTTACCTGAAGAGTTTCTCGGCACACAAATGCTATCTGCTTCTCTTTTAATGGACCTGTCACTGCAAAAAGAAAACCACACTGATGAATAAATCACAGTTAAGTAGAAAAAGCCCCGAGGTACGGGTCAAAAAGAGACAAATGCTCTTTCAGATTTAAACCACAAAGTCTTTTACTTCAGCTAATTACATGTCTTTCACTGGCAAACTGACAAACACAGCCTTTGAAGAACTTTGAAGGCTAAAACATTGTCTGCAAGCTTGAAAGGCTAGTTAAAACAACAACAATAACTTAGGCAGACAGTACAATTACATAAATAAATTGGTTCTTATAATAATTCCTTGTGTGTGGGCCTCTTTGTAAAAAAGTTACATTATTTATGTTTTGAGACTAATTGAATTTGTGTTGACGTACGATGGTAAATATCTTGTAGGGATCCTCCTCCGCAATACTCCATGCAGATCCACAATTTTGTGTTCCTTAAAAGAGAAACAGAACAGACGTAAAACAGATTCAGCAAAATACAACATCAGTTATTACGTTGATTATGTAAAGTTTGAGAGGAATGACGCAGCGTAGGCTAAACTCCACATATCTCTTCCAGATGTCTGAACAACATTAGACATTCTTCCATTTGTATTGTATTATGTGGCACAATTTTAACCAACTGATTTGTGTATTTATTTACTTATTATTTTGGGTTTCGATTTACGGACCTGTGGTAGCTGCCAAAATAAGCCACAATGTTTTTGTGTTTGCACTCTTTCATCATGGTGATCTCCTGCTGGATGGACGTGATGTCATCTCCTAGACACACAAGTTCAGTCAGAGTCAAACCTTCAGCCACACATACATTGTACATGCATTACAGATATGTATATGTATGTATATATTTAGAAAATCTTAGACACAATATTTCTTCTAAAATGTGTTTCGCAACTAAGGAATGTCCCCAAAGATCTTCATTACAGGGCCTGGACTAGCAAAGTGGGGCAGATGTTTCAGGAAATAGCAGTTGTTTGCTTGTTGTTTGTCACTTGACTGGAGCATACCTGGGTCCAGCTTGACAATCTTGATCGCTGCCAGTCCAGATGTCCTGATGTTACGAGCCTTGAAAAAAGAGAAGGAAATAATGTAGAATAAATATGTTTTAGTTAAGGGTGCACGGTGGCAAAGCGCTCTTGCCTCCCAAGAAGGAGATCGTGGGTTCTCTCGGTTCTCCGGCTTCCTCTCTCCGTTCAAAGACATGCATGTGTTAGGCAAAATTGGTGACTCTAAATTGGCCCTTGTGAATGAATGTGAGAGTGAATGTATGTCTGTGATGTCTATGTCTCTGTGTTAACCCTGCGACGAGTTGGCCACTGTCCAGGGTGTACCCCGCCCGCCTAAGGCCCGAAGTCACTGGGATAGGCTCCAGTCACCCGTGACCCCGAAAGGGAACAAGCGGTAGAAAATGGATGGATGGATGGATGTTTTAGTTATTTAATTGGCAATGTTTCAAGAATATTTGGTCCGACTGTAGGTTGAAGATATTCCAATTAGGAACATCAACATTATTTGGTTAATTGATAATTGTGATTATTCAAGTCACAATATCTTTTTAAATCTATAGTCCAAACGTGCTTTTCATCTGGGTGTTTGCATTACATATATTTTGTCATTATTTTGTCATTCAGAAAGTTATATTTCATAAAGTTGGTCGCAAAATTGGTGAATAGTAACTTGTTAGACGGAGGGAATGAAAGAAAATTCAAGATTTCACTATAATGTGGTCATGATCTCAGTAAAAGCGAATAATTGTGAAATCGTGTTGTTTTTTCTCACAATAATCATACAATAATCGTTACATACTGTACATAAATCCAATCATGAAAAACCAGTCATTATCATCCGGATATTGTCTTAAGAAAGCCATGGATTATCAAGATAATTTACTGCTTGGCATTTATTTTATGGACTCTACAAGTTTTTGCTGACTATTGCAGAGTGTCTAAGATGAAAACCTGACTGGCGTTTTGCCATAGATCTTCCATCAAGATTGGAAAACCTGGGCATATCTCCAACTCCTATCTCCCAACAACAAGGGTCTATAATTAGGTTGAGCCGGTGTCTTCCCTTACATTTAACCTTCCTCTGATTCACAACACAGACACATATTAGACCAGTCTGTTTTCTACAGATAACAACTGATAAGAATTCCCAGAAACAACAACAAAGGGATATTATTGCATATCCATGTACAATTCAAGTATTAAGGAAAGTATGGATTTCAGAATTGATTGATGAACCAGAGAACTGTCCTTTTGGTTCTAGTTTTAGCCCAGTTTAGTCCAGAAGTGCACTCGGTTTGGTCCTGGTGTAATCAAGATCTAGTCCAAGATCAGATTGAAAGATTTACGCAACATAAAATGCAAAACGATTGTACAATATTGAAAAACATGAATACAATCCTTGGACGGAATCATGTTAAAATGTGGATGTAGCATTAATCGTTTTTACAGTTGTTACCGCCGTCATTCTTCCTGTGAACATCAGTCATCTCCATTCACCCGGGCCCTTGACGTCACACGTCCACAACAAACAAAACGACGGCTAATCAGACGCACTGCTCACCTCAAAACAATCTGTGTAGCCGCATTTACTTCCTGTTTTCTTTCCTGTCCCTGCACCGTGTTTCCTGTGACTACCCAGAAAGTTATGTCTCCAATGGGTTCTGCGTGAAGCGGAGCCTGAAATAACACCAGGTTTACATGTGCGCGATGTGGGAAGGAAGTTTTACTGTTCTTTGATCAAATGCCCAAATATCATATCAGATAGATCAACCCTGGATGATCTGAAATAAATCTGTGTGCATACAAACGGAATATAAAGCCTCATTTTAGGGGAGAACCAAATGTAGAATAAGGTGTAACAGTTGAAAACAGCTATAATACGGAAGCAGACAGACAGCGTGTGCCTGTCCCATACCTGGATAGATAAAAAGAATTGTGTCAGAAAGAGCAAGTAAACTAATTTGTATTTATATGAAGTGCAGGTGTTTTTAGGGCTAAAAAACATGCATTCTTACAGTGAGTGGGGTCACCTTTCCACAGATCTCACCTGTAACTAGCTTGCTTGTCTCAATGAAGCAAAGAAAGGGTACAGTAGCATCTTCAGGGAGACGAGCTGGTGGCGGATTCTCCACCAGAAAAGTGACATTGTGCACCTTTAACCAAACTGTGTTGTAACCGATAGATAATTGACGGTAATTTGGTAAACAAATGTACGTTTTTTTACATCTTTAATTAATGGCAAGTAGCAATGTCACAATATCAAATTGAGTGTTACGATTATTGTGAGAAAAAACATTACGATTCAACGATTATTCATGATGATTGAGTGAAAACAGTGACAATAAAAAATAAGATAAATATGACAAAAACAGCCAGATTAAAAATCTGTTTGCATTTAAGTCTATTTTTTGGATGATAGATTGAACTAAAAAGACTTAATTTTGCTTCTAAATTTGTAACCTAATAATCTTGACATACCTATTGGCAAGTCATATCGGTCCTCCAAAATATTGAAAACAATTCAAGAAAATCACTGCAAACGTGTCCTTTAACTCTTCCTCCAGGTGAAATAATATCAAAACAAGAACCGAAACATAAGCTTGTTCAAAAAGGCAACAAGCGCGCTACAAAGCAACTAGAACGGTGGTAAAGAATATTTTGCCTTGCACATGACACTATTTCCTGACTAAAAAGACAAACATCTGCATTTTCAGTCACAACAGCCGCACAGGTGCACAAAGGCAAGATACAGTCCTCCAGAAACTACTACTGTATTAAACCACTCTACATTCCCCAATATAATATAAATAAAATAGAAGAGTGTAGGACACACACACACACACACACACACACGCACACGCACACGCACACGCACACGCACGTCAGTCAGTACAAGTGGGCTCTCAGTGAAGCTCTCAGGCCTCTTCATCACAAGGGGTCTCCACTGTAGGCCCACTCAGTCACATGTCCATCACCGCAGCAGCAGTGGGAAGTCAATGTGCAATTGTCCGATAAGTTACACTGCTTTCCCCCACAAATCTATCCTTAAATCTATTGTTTCACCGCAACAATTGTCAAGGCCAACGCTGCAGGGTCATGCATTTGCAAGCACGGTGTTATTCTGTAAGTGATGAAGTTACTACAGAGTGTACAAGTAGCACACTATGAGATGTATTCTGTATAAATGTGTTTTATTTCACCAAATAGTACCACAATTTGTGACTTCACGTTAAGGTTTTATAATCCTCGTTTGTTCTGTCATTAGAAACACGGCAGGGACAGAAATTACAGTTCAAAGCAGTAACAACCCTGAGAATGTGTCAGTTTTCCTATTGAATTATCATTTTTTCTTTTTAATATCAGCATTATTATACCAACAGTTCTGACCTTTTTGTCGTTAGCATTAGACTCAATGATACAACTCTAATATAAAAGGAAGAAGGCAACATCAACATTCACATAAAGCCCCTCATCACAATCAAGTGCAAGGTCAAGTGCTTCAGCGTTACTGTGGCAACATGTACATAAGTAACGATAGCGCCAACCTTGAATATTAGAGGTAAATAAATGATTATGAACATTATGGTTGTGGCAGCCTGAGCTGCCTGAGCACTCTCTAAGCTTTGTCTCACATTCTGATCTGGTTTAGACAAAGAAACCAGTTTTCTATATTGGTATTTTATCCATTATTACTATTATGCTTTCCCCAAAAATATGCTGAATTAACTACAAATCACATTTTAACGCTGATTAGGGCTGCAACTAACAATTATTTTAGTAGTCGACTAGTGAAATGATTATTTCTATTGAACTTTGAGACTTTTACATACATAATAAACCAAATAAAAGTTGAATTATGGTGACTGAAGGCTTCTAGATAGAACAAATAAAGCATTTTATTGAAACAAATCTGAAATTGGTTATTGTTTTTTAATATTTTGATTTAATAATGCCCATTTCTTTGTCATAAAAACAATTATATATGCGCTCTACGGTCTGTATAGTCCAGATAACAATTACAATAATCAAAATACAACTGCAAATGAATCTCATAGTCGCTGTCCTAATTCAGAATATTACATTTCACAGTCTTTTAAAATCTCCCTGAAAAGTCCCCCTGGTAAGTGCTCTGTCCGTGCACCCCTGCTTGGCAAACACTGCATTGGGCTCAGAGATAAAAGAGCTCAGTGACTTTAACGAGTTAGTTTAAGACGGCAAAACAATGCAAATGTGGTGCAGGAATGGATGCACACAGGATGTTTGCACCCTGACGACCTCTGCGTGTTCTCGTGCCGCAACAGGCTGAGCTTCTAAAGGCCAATTCAATTAAAATGAATTACAATCAATCTAGTTTATTCAATTTCACTCGGTAAATCTTTTGAGCTCATCCAGGCTTTTTTGGCAACAACACAAAAGCCTCCCTGACAATGAAGTTCAGTGTAGAGTATATTTTGTTCATGATCTAACACGTCCCCCAGAGCGCTGTCTTTTGTCCCCCTCCCACATCAGCACCCACCTTGAAAACATCTCCATAGGTGCCGCAGCCGATACGATGGATCAGCTCGTAGTCATCCAGAGGGTCCAGGAACGACACCCCTATCCCGTCCATGTCTGCGCTGTGGTCCAGGCGCGGGGGTCTCCTCTTCTCCTCACTCGTACATCCCCGGGCAGCGCAGTGGTGACCCCGCTGGAGACGAACGCGAGGACCCCGGGAGAGATGGTGGTGGTGGTGATCAGGCACGGCACAGGGCGCACGTCACTCCCGCACAAGAGGCGCAATCCACGGGGGACAACAGAAGCACGCGCACCACGGCTAAACAAAAGTCTGAACTGGCGCTAGAGTCCAGTGCGCATGCGCAAACGCCTCCCACACTGTAAAAAATGTGCCCTGTTCATCCTCAGTGCTCCAGGTGACGAAGGGGACAATACAACAAAGGGCTCCTGGCTCCAGAGCAATGTCGCAGTTTTAACTTTCCACACAGGATAAGAGTTCTTGTTTTTGTTCATAAGAGTTTGTGTTTTTAAACTACAGTTATCTGTCCTTTCCCCCTGTATCTACCTGCGTTGTAACACCAAAATATCCCCATGTGTGGACAATAAAGGCATATTTTATCTTACCTTAGGATTCAAAGTGAGGAACAGATGGGAGACAAATGTAAAAAGCCACACCGTTTGATCTGAACATTTGTTGGGAGCCAAATATTCTTTTCACATGCTGATATTTAGGTCTTGTTTCCTGCTTCATCTCAAACCCAAATAAGCCACTCCCAGTGCACACAGATTGTCACTGAACTATTGTCTAGTTTCGGTGGCACTGTTGAAAATTCCAAAGTGTCAGTTCAGTTTCAACAGAGTATCCTTGCGATCTCTTCCTTGATGCCTTGTGTTGCATGCACACACCTTGCTCCTTGTATCATATTTTTCTGTGGTGGTTAGAAGTGGAAATCTATTAGAAGACATAATGGAGTTGTGCCCTATAAAGACAATAAGAGGGCACAAATGCATGTTATTTATTCAGACCTTTATTTCTTGCAGATAAAAAAATCAAGAACACAAGCTAGTCTTGCAGGGCACCTATTGTGACCTCTTTTCAACAGTGCATGGTCTTTCATTGTTTTCTCTTTGTTAGAAACAGGCCAAACTAGCAATTGTCAAAACTAGAGGCCACCTACTTAATAAAATAACAAAGGCGAAGTAAGGCAAGAAAGAGCTATAGCAGAAAGAAGCTGTCGATTGAACAGAAGTGGACAATGTTACACAGTAACTAATCTAAATCAATCACTTCCAAGGCTTCAGTTGTCCACACATTTCAGTACAAACTGATATTTACACAACTGACAGGGGAATGCCGGCTGTCCTTGTCCCTTCAACTCTACTTCTGACACATGGAATAGAACAAAAACTGACAGATGTGCAACTGGCTGCCAATTAAATGAACTGAACTACCACTATTATCACAACTAGGGCTTGCACATTAGATCTCATAAATACTACACTGTAAAGCTTTGTAAAAACCCTTCAGTATTAAATTTGTTTTATACTGACATTCACTCTTCCTATCAAAATGTTAAAGAAAGTATTGATCAAAATTGACTAATCAGTATCGATCTTGCAAAAGTGTATGTAAAATAATGTAAATAGATTAAATAAAAAGTATTTAAAGAGTAAATTTAGCTTGGTCCAAATTTGCTGAAAATCAACAAAAAAATGGAATATAAATTAGAAATTCAAAAGCTAAATATTCAATACAATTATTGAAAACGTATGATTTTAAATGTTGAAGGTAATCTTGAGCAGCCCTACCACTAGTAAATGAGGCAGATGTGGAACTGTGGAACTTAAATGCAAGATGATATGCTAGAACGTTGACTATTGTCTGAGATGTTGAAATGAAAAACACTGATAAAAGTTTCAGAAACCGTGTCAGGTTTCTAGAGTTCACAGCAGGAGTCTACAAAGATTTGCGCTGGCGTTTTAAGAAGGACATTGAGTAGTCCCCTGGAGGCGTGTTCTTCTGTCTCTTCATCTGGACTTGCGACTGTGCCGTGAGCTGCAGCTTGATGGCGCTGGAGTTCACTTTGGCGGCGCACAGCAGCCCTTTCATGCCCTTCATCTTCTCACTCTGGAATACAACCACTGGCCCGGGTGAGGAGGTAGGAGGCATCTGCTGCTGAGGTGTGGGTGAGAGAGCGGGCTCCGGGCTGGGGGACTTGGGCTTTCCTTCACTGTCACCAGAGCGGACGCCCTGGGACGAGCGCCGTCGACCCTCTCCCACCTTCTTGGGCTGGGCTCCTTGAGCGAGTGGAGCAGGGGGCGAGGTGGGAGGGGCGGCTGGAGGGGATGCTCCAGGTTCATCCAATTTGGACTCTCTTCTGGGGACACGCCTGCGGCCCTCTCCGAGGTTGTCACTGCACTGGTCGTCTTCATCCTGGGCCTCCAGCTCTTTATTGATGATGGACACCTTCTGGCGCACCTACCAAGGCAGCAAAAATGTAGTTCAACATAGACCCTCACAATAAAGTCAAGAAAGTTTCACAATCATTCTAAAAACATTATCAGCAAAACAAATAGCTGCTGGAGTCTTTGCCAAACAGCTGAGTCAGCCCTGCACTAAAGCTAATTTAATTTCTTTTACCCTCCTCAAAGCTGCAATACTTGTCAGTCATCTTTGCCATGTTCCCGTAAAGATTGACTTATTACCTGATCCTGTTGTATTGTAAAAAATTATTAATATGTATAACAATTCATGCATCTTATCTGAAAAACAATGCCCGCATTCCAGCTAATTTAACTGGTATCACAATTTTCACCACATTTGACGTTGGCACAGTCAAAGGACTTGCACTTTCCAGTTGATGGAAGGGTTGTTTTCCATCACCTCCATTACCCAAAGTTATTTTGGTTAGTCACCTGAGCTTCAAAGCGGCTGAGAGACTGCACCAGGTAAGTGGCCCAGCCCACGTGAAGGACTGGTGTGGGGCTGCCCTCCTCCCATTTACAGATTCCATCATAGAACCGCAGCAGGTGAGCAAAGCATTCACAGTCGTGCAGGGCCGTCTCCAGCTTCTCCTGAGGGAGGACAAACACAGACATTTTATGGTACGTAGTGGAGAATTACTACATAACATTAAAAACGACTTTGTCTCAGACCTGTCATCTACTACTGAACATTTTTCATACTGGACAGTTTTAAATTCCTATGATCAATCATCAAACTTTAATCATTATTGGCTGCATTTGATTTTTCTAGAAATGTCACAGCCGTATCAACTACAAAAACACAATATTAACATTATTCATGATGATTTTTTTTTTTTTTTTTTTTAAATAGTGCTTATACATTTAGAGACCCTACGCCATTACTGTTGAAAATAAAGTAAAAGCACAATTTTATATATGGTTTTGGTCCCTTCTCACCTTGTCTGGCCCTTCTGCCCCTTCAGCTCCCTCTGCGGCGCTCTCAATCGCAGCCGCCTCCTCCTTGAGCAGGTTGGGGATGACGTCGTTGGCGATGTCAAAGAACTCCTTATAAATCTCCTCATCTTCACGGAAATAGTTATACCTGTGGGCAAGAGGACGGGGGGCTGATTAATGACTGGTTAATGGTAGGAAGCAGTACAACTATTACCAACATGAAGACGTGTGATTGAGTAGAATTTATTAATATACCTTAGCTTAAAATATTAATAATTTTGAATGTGGTATTTAGGGGTCTCAGTACAAACCTGGGGACATTACTCGAGTCTACCATGAAAGGCGGATTTTTTTTAGAAGTTGGGCAGGAAAAGGAAGCTCTTAAGTGTGAAGGGAATGTGTCTTTTGGTCAGGCAATGGTATTTTTAGTTTTGTTCATGGACATTGTGTTGAGGGGGGGAGCAAACAAAGGGGGTGTGGGGGGATGCCAGGCTGGACACTTCCTCCAGCACAACAAATGTATGAACTGATAAAGGCTTAATGATCAAACAAGTGAGAAATGAAGCTTAAATCATCACTTTCAGTTTGTATTATTTACTGGTCTCATTCAAACACACTGTTGAGCTTTAATCTATGGTTGAAAAGTAAAGTAATGTGCAAATACTGCCACCTGCTGTCAGTAAATTGTATTAGAGAAAAAGTGCACATTTTAGTGGATTTTTGAAGAAGACGTTGTAATCAGTTGCTAAATTAATAAAAACATATTCACAAGGGGAAATGGCTTTTGAAATTTCGACAGAACAATTATTGTAAAGTAAAGCTATTTCAATATTTGTGTTGACTTTTCCAAAATAATTTAGAACTCATCTTGCAACACTAAAAGCTATATCATATACATCTCTCTTGATATATACATGTCTATCTTTATAAAACGGAGAGAAAGCTTGACTCACTCCTGCATGACCTGGGCCGCTTCAGCCCAAGACTTCAAAGCTCCGCGTACATTCTTGTGTCTGTAGTGGAACCCGGCCAAGTACATGTACGGGTAAATGTGCTCGTTGTTATAGTGCTTCTGGGAAGAACTCACAGCCTGGAAAACACACCAAGTCCGGACTTTATTTCTCAATCATCTTAACATACTTAATGCAAACCCTTTAGCAAAGCTGTGGCGTAGATGTACCTTAAGGTGAATATTCAAGGGATTCTCCTTTTCTGGGATGGGATCCTGATCTTCAAGGTCTGCCAGTGTTCCCATGGCCATTGGATAGCTAGACAAACAACCAATTAATGATGATAATAACACATTCACATCCTGTAGGTGTAAACTCGTTGCTTTGTGGCTTACCGGTCTAGGTCACCTCTATCATACAGCAGCCAAAGGAGTTTCTATACATACAAAAATAAAGTTTGTTACAACAAACACATTAATTAAAGTGTTTTATTGACAGTAAATTAGGGACAGTGAGTGATTGTATTGCCGGTAATAAATATTTAGGTAGGCTTAGCTGCTATTGAATTAAGTTTGGCACATGACAGTGTTCAGGACACTGCCAGGTGAAATGCTTACCTGTTGTAGTCTCAGCAGCTCTGAGCTGTCTGTGTGCAGGTCCAGTGAAGGGTTAATGGCACAAACCATAAAGGCCACCTCCATGTTTCGGTCACATTTCATATAGGAGCCCTTTAAGTACAGCCAGCTCTGTGCCATAGAGAAAAACACAAGTTGTATTGACGTATTGCATGACATGTAAACCTAATTCAACATTTGAGACGTTACCTTCTCATTGACTCCTGCTGTTACAGTTTGCCCTCTTCGGTCTTCGTTTCCCTTTCCGTGCCACGTCACTTCTGCTGTTTCCTCACCGTTCTTCCCAAAAATCACCCATGCATGATCTTCAGACAAAGCCAGGTGAACATCCTTCAGACCAAGGACCTGACATGCTGCCACCACCGCAAATGCTACTCCGGAGCTGTCCAGTTTGGTACCTGTTTTTTTTTATAACAAATATTACACCTTTTGAATGAAGCAGTTCACGTATATATATATATATATTAAAAAAAAAAGTATTCTTACCAGTGATGAGACTGAAGAGTGACTGAATGTGGGCCCGGTCTTTAAAATACGATCGACTTAGACTGTTCCAGATGACGTCTGACACTTTCTTTACCAGTTCTCTGCTGGAGCCTGAAGCGGTCCTCCGGTACTGGGACAAGTCCACAGCTCCCCGGATCTGTGCAGTGAAGCGCTCGTACAGGGCAGAGATCATCGCCAGCTCCACTGTTGGGAAGCACGAGCTGGGACAATCTGGTTCCAGGGGCTCAAAACGAACTCCGGGTACATTTATAGGAATTACTCTATTCACAGCCAAGAAGTGTTCTACAAAACCCAAGACCAGAGAGAGAAGGGCCAGGTCCGGTTCAGACTTCGATAGCTCATACTCAAATAATTGGACCACTCCATCGATCCCACGCAGGGGGAAGTGCTTCTTTTGTGCCGAGTGCAAACCCATCTTTCTTGTCGGTCAAATCCCAAAGAGCGTGGTAATCCTCACCTGTGGGGGGTAAGCCAATTCATTAAGACTTTATTTACACTTTGTTAACTCTTTCCTGATAAGAATCCTTTTTATTATAACAGTGGCATTGAATAGACACCACCAGAAACGGTCTATAAAAAGTATGAAATTATATATGTACCCCTGTAATCTGTGTACAGCAGAGCTGGGGGGGCACAGGGCAGTGCCAAGGGGGGCACGAGACATTTGGAGAAATGTTCGTACATTACAGGTGATAAGACGTGTTTTGAGCAACAGAAAAACACTCAGTGCCAGCACGTGGTCCCTCACACATATGTCTCTCCTCTGTCGTCCCTCCTCCGTTAATGGCGGCTAGCAGCCACCACTGAAAAGGTGCATTTACCGCCACCTACTGTAGTACGTCTTCAAAGTTTTACACTGTACTGTATATGAAAATAAAGAATAAAGTCTGGTGGTAATGTAACACTTGGATACCGACCGCCATAAAACACCAAAGAAGATAAATTAAATTAGTTTAAAAAAACGTGATGCAAAAAGAATGTGTGTGGGTTCCATTCCATTCCGCTTTGACAGGTCCTGTGATGATATAAGGCATATGCGAAAAGAATGTGTGCATTCCTTCCCGCTTTGATCTCATGGGCTTTTGAAAAAAATGAAGAATAAAGTCTAAAGAATAAAGTCTGGCGGTAAAGTCTGAGGAATAAAGTCTGGCGGTAATGCAACACTTGGATGCCAACCGCCATAAAACAACAACAACAACAACAACAACAACAACAAAACTGGCTACGACAGTCTGAGGACTACGAAAAGTCTGAGGAATAAAGTCTGGCGGTAATGCAACAATTGGATGCCAACCGCCATAAAACAACAACAACAACAACAACAACAACAAAACTGGCTACCAACCAACATACAACAACCATAGGTCTAAAGGATTAAGTCTAAACAGTCTGGCGTGGGAGAAGGCCAGCTGGAATAAAGTCTAAAGAATAAAGTCTGGCGGTAATGTAACACCTGGATTCCAGCCGCAATAAAACACCAAAGAAGAGGTCAGCACTGAAGAAAGCAGTCTGTGTTCGAGAGTCGTGGACCCGCAGTGATAAAACTGATTCATAGTGACGAGAAGGTGAGTGAATCTTCTCATTTAAATGCCATAGTTATGCAGTGACTGTCTGCTCTGTGTATGTGGGCGATACATTTTTTTTATCTCCCAAGGGGTGCATGCCAGAAAAAGTTTGCAAAGCTCTGATGTACAGGATAGAACCGTTAGTGTGAAGGGGTGTATAGTATAATAAGTTATTACATGGTAATAGACATCAATTTGTACGACCAATATGTCGATTGTTGTGATACAATCTAAATTTATATTTTGATTTTACTAAAAAATTTTAAGTCAAATGAATTTAGTACAAGTGAACATTGCCCCAGACAGTGAGCAGCAGGTTACGTAATGGTTATATTAATGCTTTGAACATAGGGCAGTTCTATGGCGCTGAGGTGGGCGGGGCCCCTCTATAGCTGACTGCGTACATCCCGTGTCTACATTAAAAAGGCTAAATTCACCCACATGAAGCGCTTAAACAACACAATTACACCTCCGCTTCATCCAATTCAGCGCTATTTCAAGTGTTTGTATAGATTATTTTTTTTACATTTCTTATATTTTATAAATTAATCGGATTGCTATACTATTTTATCACAAATAAACGTCTTTAATAGTTGTATGAATGTTAAGGTGGTTTAGGAAGCGAGAGGAAGCATAAGCAGGATTAAGAGTTGTAAGAAATGCGCTGAAAAGAGCCAAAGATTTCATTGAATGGAACTAGAGTCAGCTGCCGCTAGTAAGCTAGCGCTAGTTAGCTCAACACATCTCTTAGGGTCGGCGCTTTCAATCTAGCATCTTTGCTGGGAACACTTGATTATATCCGGGTTTGGGGCAATCCCATGAGCTATTACCGGCACAAAATCTGACTTCTAAATGGAAAATTACATACCCGTTTATTCACATCCTCAACCACATGTTTTTGTTTGTTTCCCCTCCTTTTGCCGCGCAGTTCAGTCTGCCAGACTCTGTTGACGTACGCTACGAGCCCCCAAATTTACGTAACACCACAGATCTAAAAAGCATCTGCCGCGCACGTCGGTATGTATAGCCAAGTCATTTGACCATATCCAGTGACTTGGATATCAATAATTTTACCGCCCAGTGTCCTACGTTGCATGCTGGGACTTGTAGTTCACAATATATTACCCTACGACCACTACCGACAGAGGGCACTGCTGTGCTGTGAACAGTTTGGAGAAAGAACAAAGGTAAAGAGGTAAATCTTACATAATGGAAAACAAACAGCAGTACGATGACAGCACGAATCTATAAATGACAGCACACAAAGGCCACAATTATACTACATATTTCAGAAGTTATAAAATGATCTCCTAAAAATACACGTATTTAAAATAAAACAACACATTTTACAGTTTGTTTTCTATTGTCTAAAAGTAGTTGAGTGTTTATGAAATTATATGTGTATTACACTGGTTATTGGCAACAGTTTCTGTAAGCTTCAGGAATATTCCTAACGTTGCGTTTACTTGTTATCTGTTGAAAATAAAGCCTACTTAGAATGTGTTTGGTTATTAAATAAGACACCCAATAAATAACATGGATGGGTATAAGTTTAGGGAACTAAGTCTAACAGCAGACACAGCAAACATTAAACTAAATTAAATTAAACAAACCCCGCAGGCGTTGTGGTTAACCACAGTTGGCTGTAGTTAAACATAGTTGGCTGTTTCCTGAGCTCCAGAAGAGACCGTGAACGCCTCTCGCCGACATGTTTCCCCTCCTCCCGAGTGCGCCTTGTCCCCTCCATCTCCGCCCTCTCAGTGCTCGGACGGTGCGTGTAGCTGTGGGTCCAAGTCCCGCTCTGGGGGAAGACATTTTAGGAAAATCGGTCGAGTTATTACGTTCAGCGGACACTTAACGCGAACTTAAGATCAGAACATTTCAACAGTTTTGTGCGGTGTGTTTGAAGCTACAGGAAAATGGACCCGATGACTCAATCCACCCAGATATCGTCGTCGCAGGGGCTTGGCGATGGACATAATACTGCTGCCAAAGACTCCAAGATGTCTGGTAAGAAATAACTGTGAAATATTTACGAACTTCACTGACCTCTTTAATTGCTTTCATGCCCCCATTGCCAGGTAAAGTACCGCTTGTTGCCCTTTCGGTATATTTAATTTCTCGTGTATGTCTCCCACTGATGGCCTGTAGGCTACCCCGTGTTGGTTAAGCTAATTTTAGTCAATATAGAAGCACCTGTGGTGGTTGACATGCAGACAGAACTGTCTTATCTGCTTTGGCCTGACTAATGTAAAATAAAAACACTGATGAGCTCCTTTCCTCTATCATTTTAATTCTCATAAAGGTCTATACCAGCACCAGTGATTGAACATTGGCCCCTAGCGCCGCGTCTCGTTCGACCACGGAATATTTTGTATCCTAAAACCTCCTTTTAAACTCGCGTCAAAGCATAATACAGTAAAATAAATTCATAATGGCCTGTGTTTACATTTATTTAGGGTAATCTAGTGTTGCGTGTTACGTTGTTTACATAGCTTAAACGCCATATGTTCAGCAAAATAAAAGCCGTTTATATAGTCCCGACACATGCAGCGTAAATACATGATTATCTGAGACTCTAAACCATGAACAATAATCATTAGAACGTAATGTTTCGGCGCAGCACTGCAGATATATTGTTTCTGGGCTGGAGCCAAACCGCTTAAACCCGCACTGCCCGTTTGTGCTGGTGTTTTGAAAATGGTACGACGTCACTGAACAAAAGCTCATACATTATCGTCGTTAATGGTCGTTTATTTCCGCCCAAACGTTACCGATGAATCCCGGTTTTAGCAGTGGACATCCATGCAGACAGGTGCACTGCTAACAAAGGGAGGTGCCAGGCTGATGCTAGCTCTTCACTGCTTATTGTGTTACAGGGAGTGGCACCTTCAGCATCAGGCCATGTTGTTGGACCCCCTTCTGAACCTGGGTGTAGCTGGGGCTGGGCATTTTCATAAAGGTCGAGATTCGTTCATGTCAAATCATCAATGATAACTGGGTTTTTATTTAACCCATTTTATCTTTTAATCAAGGGGTCCACACACAGCCAGTCCTCTGTGTTTTGGAGCTGTGTATAGACTTTATTTTTATAGCCATTTTTATTTGTTTTTTTTAAAAGAAAATATGAACTTGAATTGAAAGATGAGATTGATAAATATGTGGGGGACCAAAATGGTGGTTATTTTCTTTTTCCATGTTGTCCATCCTTAATTGTAGCTGAGCTCTTCATCCAACCAGGCATTTGAAAGTTTACTACCTGTATTGTGGGCTTTAAAGGAAATGCACATGGTCCTGATGATCTACATTGGATAGAGAGTGTTTTCCTTATTTTATGTTTCAGTTTGCTTTTGCGAAAAAACCTCGTGTAGATTTAACATTTTGTAGTGGAATAATTTCCACTTTAGAATTCTAGTTATTGTTAAGCCTTTTAGCCACTCACATTTTCCCTGAGGATGTGCAAAGGTAAAGAGCATAACCAGACAAGATATTGCTTTGTGACATTTGACAAAAACAATGTGTCGATTGAAACATTCCATGATAGATAATGGGCATTCGATCCGCGCTGTTCCGGGAGCACTGCTGAGTCATCAAAACGAGCCCCATTCTAAACGTGCCAAACTACCAGACACTTAGCAACAATTTTAGGTCAAGATTCAAGATGGTTTTTGACACTTACTTGGTTTACGTTTTATTGCTCGATTATGAAATTATGTATTTATTTGTTGTTTTGTGCTACATTTTCTAAAATTTACCTTCTCAAGTTGACTAACCTCTTGAATGTACTTTTTTAGCGTTGATAAATGAACTTATTTTTGAAATAGATCCGGAGTATTCTGTTCAGTGCTGCACAAAGCTGCTGCTGAGCCCCGAGACTCGACCTCCAGTGTAATCAGATCCACTTGTACGGACAGGGCAGCTGCAAAGCACACATGTATTATCACACCACCAGTGCATCAAGACTGGGGCTTAAACTGTTGTGAAGCACATGAGGAAAAAGTTATTTTTGTCAGCCCTTATTATGTTGAAGGATAATACTAACGTAGCCAGTTTATCTCTATAATCATTTACAGTAACGTGTACAGAACTTTTGGAAAAGTGAGAAAATGCAGCTTGAAGGCTTTATTGCTAGTAGTTTTCACTTCAAGTTGAACATGATGACGACTTGCTCATGCTGGATATGTTTTCTACAGTAGCTGAAAGACTGAGGGTTTATTTTTACTTCTTTGAAGTTTATTTATATATTGGTGTAAAGTTGAGTGAAATGGTCATTTGATGGATTAAGTGAAAAGCATGTTTCAATTCTAAGATCTTCCAAAAAGAGTTGTATCAAGATGACACCGCAAACGGAAACCTTGGTTTTTTTGGTGCACTTTTCTCTGCCTGTTGTTGTGTGTAAAGCTTGTGTCAAGTTCCTAGTTTGTACATTTTGTTCACTGAGAATGGCAATAAACCCCTTTTCTGATTCTGAAATGGTACAGGGTTCTTCTTAAGCTTTGTTTGTGAACATTACAGCAGCAGTTCAGTATGGTAAATACTTTGCATATTACGCTTGCTTTTGTCTCATCTTGTCACTGGGTCTAGTTTAGTTTATGATACTCTTTTAAGTGACACAAGTCACAAAGGAAGTGGCACACTTCAAAATGAGGACCTCATTACACAAACCACGTTGTTACAGATCCCTACAGGAAGTTGGCCATCTTTAAAAGCTCCCTGACTATTTACACATTTGTGTGAAAGGAAAGGGAAAAGCAGGATTGTGCTAATGTTTAACAGTGGTGCTTTATTGGAATGTTCTGAGCCTGCAGTCATGTAAAGGTTAAACCATGACTGCAGGCCACTTCACACAATCTGTCTGCTTCCTTTTGTTTCTGCTGAATAATGACCCAAATGTACATTTTCAAAATCATGACAACTCTTTGGCATGTTTTCATTGTTGCAATATTCAACAAACATTTCAACTCATTGTTTTTACCTTGTAAGCTTCTGCTAATGTATGATGTATTATGACATTTCCAGTGGCAGGGGTTGTTCCTTCTGTGGTCATGTCATATCTTGGAAGCTTTCATGGGCAGTCACTGTCACAACCACAAACATTGATTGCACTCTGCCCTGAGGTCAGTACTGGACTGGACACAAATCTACTGCACATAATACAGAATCACAAAATGAAAGAGCCTGGCCTTGGTGCTGTAGTTGCGCTTGTCTGGACCAGTTAAATGCAGCTATTTTCATCAAAACGGCTCCAGGTTGCAACATGTTTTTGAATGTTTTTATGTTTGTAGGTGGTGCATATCGTTTCTAGGGCTGTAACTAACATTCTAACAACCTCTTGTTGGAAGCTTCTTGATGGATACAAATTAAGAATATGGATGTTCTTGTTTTTGTAGTAATAACACTGCATAGGTTTTTATCTCAAAGACTAGTTTCCTAATGTTGCCAGAATGATGAATTCTCACAATTTTTTGAGTTCACAAACTCTTGAGAATCAAGTCCGCATCAGCGGTGAACAGGCCAATCACATGTTAGTGCCCGCAGACAGGACTGGAGCCAATCACTGAGCAGCATTGTGGTTTGGGCAGAAGTCAAAACGACTGAACCTAAACAAACATGGCGACGCCAACGTATTTTTTAGGAGAAATACGGACAATTTTGTCGTTCGAAAACGTGCACACAATGGAGCTTTGTACATTGGTGGACGTGAACGAGGACTGTGCTTCTGAACACTGGATTTAACTCAGATTCTTCTGCTTCTTTCGCTTCGACCAATCGGCGTGAAGTATTATTTTTTTCGTCCCGACAGCTTTCGGCGTTAACATTCCCAGATTGATTAATGTGAAAAACTCCATTCAGAATGAGACACAGATCTGTAGGAAACTGCCAGGTTAGCCGTTTCCTGGATTTTATAATCTATAGCATTTGATTATTAAAATAGGCAATGTAAGACTGGGCAACCTAAATATTTAGGAAAACCTAAATATTTAGTCTTTTTCTGATCTAGATATACTATATCCCATGTTTTTTTGAGAATAGAAAATTTAACTAATTGTTGACGTTGCCAGTACTCAGCTGACTCACGTGTGCACAGAAGTTGTCAGACTACTATTGTGGTCAAAGAGCGAAGGTGTGGCATTTGTACTGTGTGAATGTGAGTGAAGGAATGTTGTGGGACGAGGGTACGGCATCCCCAACCTGCCCGGCCTGTACCACTCCACGGGGCAGAGGCACCACACCCCAGAGCACTCTCTACACCTGAGTCAGTGCAGCCACATCCTGAGGTCACCAGGTCAAAGTTTGCCTTGAACTCTAAGCTGGATTCATATGTCATACATTTCACAAGACTTTCTAAACTCTCTAACATCTCACTGACTTCTGCTGGAGTTTGCTGACATTCTCTTTTCATCTTAAGCTAAAACCAGCAATACCGGCATATCAACCATCAAGGAAACAAATCTTTTTAGCAATACCAGTCTAGTTGGAATTGACTTAACTACAGGTTGCTTGAAGGAGAACACTTTTGTGTGTATTTGTTTGCCTCATTTGTGTTCATTCTGTTTGGACCAGGATAAGTTGAATAGTTCTGCATGATGCTTCTCACTCTCTGATGCACAGTTGTAGTGGCTGAGTGTAATATAGAGGCTGGATAAGTCTTGTCTTAAGTGCTAGGTTAAGAGATGATCATTTTTGTGTCCTTTTTTATGTTTTCAGATTCCTTTCTTTCCTCTTCGCCTGTATCTCTCATTCAGTCTCCTCAAGGCAAGTGTCTGGTTCTCTTTCTGCTGCTCGCCTGCTCCTCCTCATTTACTCTCGCTGGCTTGCTCTCTTCATCCTGTAGTAATATCTATCCCCTCCCCCCCCCAACCTGCTCGCAAAACCAAACTGCCCAAGATTAATACCAGAAAAGTCAACTCCTGGCTTGCTGCCTCTTAAACACAGTTCCTACAAACTCTCAGATGCTCCTCCATCTGTTCCCAACAGTCAGTAACTACCCTAATTGTAGCTTTGGCTGTCCTATTTGTTATAATTCTGACCTTTACTCTACTGTGCCTTTGATAAATATATACTTCTGTACTTACCCTTGGCCTTAATTCCTTTTGCTTGCTTTACTTGCAAAAATCTGCATCGTGACATTTTATAGTTGATCTTCTCTCTAAATGAAAGTGTAATATTTATAAACAAGATTTATTTATTTTTCTTAACCTGGAAATTTATTCCTAAATTTGTCTTTTCATTTGTATTTATTATTTTGTATTTTCATCAGAATTAAATAATAACTGATCAGTTTTAGCATGGCAATCACCATTTGTTAGTCTTCATTTAGAACCATAAACTCTTGACTGCAGAGCTCAGGCCCATGTCTGTGAGCATTATGTAGGTCACAGAGCTACCAGGTTCGAGAATCCCAAGATTGCCACTTTATTTTAAGAACGCAGAGAAGTTCAAGTTCACCGCATGCATTCAGAGCTGATATCTAAAAATGGATGCAAATGATGTCCCACAGGGGGTAAATTCTGCTCTCCTCCTGCCCCTGTATCAGCGCCTGGCACGGCCCTGGAGGATATAGCACTGGAGACTTTACTGTCGGTGGTTGGGATGGCCTTTGCTTTTGGCTGCTCGCTGCCCCAAACCCACAACCTGCCGCAGCTTTAGGCTCTGCATGTTTCACACTGCATAGACTTTTATCAGGTTTCCTTTGATCAATTTTGCTTACTCCATCTAGAGATTCAGCATTTTGAATCATGCCAGGTAGTGGATAGGACGATGGAAGTCAGGATTTTGTGCGCACTAGAGTAGGACTAAAAAGAGACTGGCCTTGTGCAGAGATTAGTTGTTTGTGGTGCAAAAAGCATTTAAAAATATGTAGTATTTCCACAATCTGCCCATGTGCCTGATCCAAAATGTACACAAAAGTTACACGGACACACATGGACAATAACATCCATGCAATACAGAAATGTAAAATAGCAGAAATGGATCATTCACTCCCAAAATGCCAGCTAACTTTGTTTATGCCTTCTCTATTCTGCTCTAATATAAATCTTTCCATTCATAATGAAATAATTAACCAATGCTTTTTTTTGTTGACTTAGGTCTCCCATGGACTGATTAATCGACTAAGACCAAAACCTTTTATAGCACTAGAGTAGAGTGCATTTGTTAATGTAATGGCTTTAATCAAAACGTGGAACGTTGGTTTTAAATTGACCAGAAATGAACAAGGGGTATTTGATACCAGTTCGAACATGGTAAAGGCACAAAAACAGTTAGACTTTGTTCTGTGATAATTTCTAGTATAGAATAGGGCAAACAGAACTTGTTTGTGTCATAATTGCATAACTTGAATGACCACAAACAGAAAACGTATTACATAAAACTGCTGCTCATTTGGCACAGTCTATGACTTGGAGGCACATTACAATGTGTGGCTGTTAATTTTACCCACATTTGACCCACAGCAGTGATTTTATACAGCTCCCTCCATATGTTTTGATGATCGTGTGTGCAGTTTCTTTAACACTCAGCCACATTTCAAGCTGTTCAGGAATTTTGCTACAATGTTAGGAAATCCATTCATGTGGCTCTATTGGAACAAAGCTATAGTGCGCCTCTGTCCAGGGCATTGTAGAGCAGTCAGTTGGGCTTCAGTCTATGGTGATCATCTAATGTACAAAATTCTAGACATTTTCCCATATGAAAGAATGTAAAGAAACCGGTTGACTATTGGTGGTGGCAGTTGGTGTTATTCTAGCATGACTGGTGCTGAGAGTTAGGATCATGTGATTTCAGAAACGGTTGCTATAAGAGCATGCTCAGACTAACATGCGCCAGGGGCCCACATGCTGAAGACAAGATGATTTATTGATCTAGATTTTGATTCAGAGGTATTGCTTTTTTATTGAACAAATGTATTTGTTTTTATTTAAAGTGGATTTAGGCAGTGTTGAAAGATTTTACATTTGATGCCGGATGAAAATGCGCTGCACAGATCTTGCTACACCCACTCTCACTGGCCACCATCACAACATTCATAAAGCCAGATATTTTTTGCTGCTTCCAACTGACCTTAATTTCGACTTTCAAAATATTAATTTTAAGAATAAGGGTTGCCATGCAGTAATGAGTGTCATTCATATATTTTGTCAGGCCGCAATGCATGAAAGCTTGACCTACAAAGTTGATAATAAGATGCATGGATATAGAGTGTTATCTGTGACCCCCCCCTCCTCTTTCTTCTTCACTGTCCCACTTGGTGATGCAGACAAAAAGGTTCTAGGGGCTGACAAGAACAGTGAACTACACTTCTCACAGTCTACTTCCAGTCCGTCAGATGACCAGCCAGATTCCCCCGTAAAGACATCACCTGTTTCAGAGCGCATCAAAGCACTGGAAGCGCTTTCTGCAAAGAAAAAGGAGCCAGATTTCCGAAGTGATGGCTATTCACACTATAGAGATCGTCATACAGACAAACGTTCTTCCATTGAAATTCAAAAAGCTGCTTTTGAGAAAAATGAAAAAACATCAACTGCTCAGAAAATGGACAGCGCTGCAGATAAAGAGTCCCCAGACTCACCATTTGAGGTTCTTGGAGACTGCAAGCAGCTGAAAGAAACTGAAGAAACTGAAGAATGGATGAAAGCTCATTTACCTCCAGTTCCAGACTATCATTCAGGCGACATTACAACAGGTCCTGCAGTTTCAGAAAATGTTTACTCCAACCAAGAAAAAGAAAATCTCACACCTTTGGCCTCCTCTTTTGTTGGTGTCCCAGATGATTTCATGGACTCTACTGTTAAAGGTGAAAATCTTGAAGAAGATTCTAATGTTCCCCAAAATCCATATGCAGAGGAAGAGAGTGATTTTGATCTTAGATTCTTACCCACAGCCTACATTTGGAATCAACAAGAAAAGAATTATGAAGCTGTGGTTCCGGTGGCACCTGATCCACTTGTGGGTTTTGGGTCAAAATCACCCCCGGCATCTTCACCTGAGAAAACCCAACTGACATGTGATCCAAACCCACCAGGGGCAGTTGAAGTGGACAGCTCGGGGGAGTCTGATGAGACTGTTATAGAAGATGGTGTTCCTGTTCAAGCTGCTTCTGATTTTGAAAGAGATGTTTCTTCTAATTTACCCAAAGACAATAAAGAGCCTACACCTGTAAAGTCTGTGAGGAAGCTTATGCAAGTCCCAACTATAAATGTTATTGAGACCGATGAGCCCAATTACAGTGATGAAGAAATGGAACTGGAAACGGAAGAAGTCGAAGAGGAAAATGCGGATAATGCTCAAGATATAAATAAATCTCCCTCTGATAATACTGTTCCTGAGAGGTACTCGCCACAATCCTCACCCGTGGAGTCGGACACAGAGAACTCTCCTAAACACAAGAAACAAGACGCATCTCATGAAGCAGTTGTTCAAGGACCACAAGAAGCTCAACTTGCAGACAATTCCAGGATGCAAGCAAAGGACTTTTACAATTTGCCAAAGAATGATCCCGTTGAAGACTTTTCTGACCACGACGATGAGTGGAGTGACCAAACAATGGATGTAGCAAATCCCGTTGTAGCACATCCCGTTATTGCAACACCTGATCCAGCATCCTTCACCGAGCCCAAAATGGATGAAAAGGTCACTGAAGAAGGCACAGACGATCCACTTGAAACGCACAAATCCCAGACTTGCTTTGTACACGATACAATTTATGACAGAGAATCCTTTGATTATGACTATGATGCACCACCCTCTCCTGCAGATGACAACGACAGTGAGCCAGATCTGGCCATAGACCAACCTTACACCAACCCTTTCCTTGCCAATACTGAGCAAAACGGCACCCAAAGCAACGCTGAGGAGAAGTGTGCCTCAAAGACTGAAAACAATACTTTGACCAACCAGGATGCATTTTCAAAACAATATCCACAAGATCCTTATTCTATATTCTATACTGCCCCAAAGAGCGCAGATGAACCAGATGTTGACAATGGAACCCAAAACATTCATGTAGATGACAATTGCAATAAAATCAAAGACGAGACTAGTGAAAAGCAACATGCTAAAACAGATCTAATATCGGTGACAAAAGAGGGCCCTGACAGGATTGACGCATCAAGTTCAGAAGAAGACAGTTTTGTGCAATTTATGCGGGAGTGTCTAAAGTCAAAGGAGGACGAAGCAACTCAAGGACAGGACCATACCATCTCAGACAAGATGGACGCTCTCCATGTTTCCCAGTCTGTAGTTATGGACCTTGAACAAGAGAAGATCACGATTAGCGATCTCAAAGAGCTTGGAGGCAGTCAAGAGGAAGAGGAAGAGGTAGAGCCACCACTTCAGTCTGCTACACCTCCTAAACCTAACAAAGTAGAGCCCAGCCTTGCATCTACACAGCACAACACACAGTCTACCTGTCCCACAAATACCCAGCGCCCAAGTTCCCGATCCAACCCTGCCGTTGACGGCACGTATGCCTGTGAGGTAGAAGCCATCGATGAATGGGTTGCAGAAGCCTATCATCTTGCTGAGCATGTCTTGACTGCTGTACTAACCCACTTATCAGGTAACTTCTTCTTTCCAAACTGTAGACCTGCTAACCATAGACTGCTGACCTGTAATCCAACTGCATGTTCTGAAATAATATATAAAATCCTAATTTCCCTCCTACATTGTCCTACACTAATTTGTGTTTTTTTTTTTTTTATTAATGTACCCTCATGTCCATAGTTTTGACAAAAAAGGCTCAATATTTTTTTTAGGTCGAGAAGTCATTCATATAATTTTTACACCTGCACATATTTTAGGGGTGGATGATATTGACAAAAATCAATATCTCAATATTCATATTCGAATATCTAAATAATAACTATAGACTACATTATGTCAACCCAATGGAAATGTATTACAATTTCTGATATGTAATATAATCAAATTTATTAACGGCACCATTCACAATATTATCCACATTTCAATCCCTAACTGCTGAATATGAGACTATTTTAATCTTATCATTGTGCCAGTCCTCCAATGTCCGCACACTATTGCTTTTCTTATGGGACAGTTGTTGGTGGTTTAACTATGGAGCTCAGGTGTTGGCTTACAAGTACTGTTTAAGAACGCAAAGTCACTGGTGTTGGGTTTCCATCTTCAATCGACAAGTCAATAATAACAGCCAAACAAAAAAAACATTTGGCTCTACATCAGAGCATGATAATGTAAAATTCATAAAATGTTTGCACATATTTGTGATATTTTTATGACATAATTATTAGCTTGTTAGTGGGGACCGCTAAAAGGGGGTTGTGTTACTGCGGTCAGGATACACTCAGCCCCCACTGTCGCTTCTGTACAACCTGATCTCTATTCCGCACACATAGGGGCCAGTATAGGCAGCAGACAGTCTCCAACACAGTGGTTCAATGTGTGCTGCATACCTACGCATGAGTAGTGCTGTTAGGGGCCGGCAGCAGTACTTCACATGCAAAAGGGGGACCAGATTCATGTACAGTTTAGTCGGTGTGTCCTAGACGGTGCAGATTAAGCAGATCCTGTAAAAGAGGCAATATTTGTACCTTAATGAAATACAGCTTTATTGTGGCATCTGTGTCCTGGAGTCAGGAGCTGTGGCTATTTTGGAGCTCCTCTGCATTGCTGTTCCACAGTTCTGGGGGTTATTAGGTGGGTGCTGTTGGTTAGGTGAGCCTGTATTTCAGAATCCATGCAGCACCGGTAATTTGCTTTTGCGATATCTGAGGTTTAATATAGAAACCTGATGTGAAGACATTTGGGTGAAGGGTCAAATGGATCACACAGTCGGTGTTTATATTTGAGATTTGAGTGGGGTAGTAAACGCTTGAGTCACTTCTCTAGTTCATTGCATTATGAACTGTCAATGCATTTTTAAAAAAGATTCAAGCTTCCAATTTAGTCCCAATGGCTGTCTTTTAAATTAGTAATTTCATATGAAGATACATTTATTTTGTAGCTCAAGAGCCTACTCTTTTTAAGACACCGTAAATAAAAATTGTCTGGCAGGGCAATGGCAAGAGCAGTATCTGTGACATCCAAAATAAGTTTATAGAGGGTCGGTGTATGGGGGTAAAGTGGCGTGAGGTGTGACTGTGGGACCTACACAGCCTGTGCTGCAGCTGAACGTGCTGGAGCAGCTGAAGGGCCCTGAGGCACCACCCGCCTGCCTCTTCCACCTCACATACAAGGCTTTTCAAAGTCCCCCGTCCCACCACGCTCTGAGAAGGAGTCTCCCTCCAAGCAGCCCATTGCAGCATTACATAACCTGCCTGTCTTTTATACAGCCCATCACTTCTGCATGCATGACTTCCCCCTGAACAGGCACTACGGCCAGACTATTCATTGTGCAGAATTCTATGACAGTTCCAGCTCCAGCATTAGGTCCTTTTTTGTTTATGCCCACCACCTGACTGGAGGAGAAGCACAGGGCTCTGTTTGAAAGGTTTAGAGCAAGTTGCATCAGTACAGGGCATGTTATGATTACACCAACCTTATGCACTTGAAGAGAAACACTGCTATAATGTTTGCTACTTGATATTTTTATACTTTTCTTATGTGAAGCAGAGTGTATTATCTATAACAATCACACTTGTTCTGTATTCAGCTCTAAAGTTGTAAAGTTTCTCCCTACATATACTCAAAACTAATATCTTGTCCTTTTGGTCTGTATAGTGAAGGACTTGATCCACTGGCGAGACCCCAAGAAGTCGGGCGTGGTCTTTGGAGTGTCCATGCTAGTGCTGCTGTCGCTTGCAGCCTTCAGCGTCATCAGTGTGGTCTCATATCTCCTCCTGGCTCTGCTGTGCGTCACCATCACCTTCCGGATCTACAAGTCTGTGGTCCAGGCCGTGCAGAAGTCAAGCGATGGGCACCCTTTCAAGTACGCATTTACTTTTTCTGACTCCGTTACGAGAAAGGACCATTTCCATAACCAGCTTAAACATGTTTCAACTGTTTCGTTATAGCCTGACGGCTCCTGTAAAACATTTCAATGAATAAACGAGTACATTCAGTCCTCTTATCTTTCCTAGACTGTCTAAGATGTTTAAGTAAACCTATAGAGGACGTTCACTTGACGTCACGCCGTCACGTGATTCAGTTGCGCAACCGTTGCGGACTGCAAGAACACACAGATACATGTAAACGGATACACGTAATACAAGTACACGCACTGTGATGTCGGACCTTTCTGCAAATTATGGACTTTCTGAATATGCTCACAAAGCGCGTTATTTATCTAAGATTCGTGAGATAGGATGCCCAGACCCGTACTCCCTGCCGAAAGCGATGTTACAGCTAGTGTTTTAAGCGAATCTTCGGCAGTAACACGCTACCCGAACATATACAATTACCTGATCAACAAATTGTCTTCGTACACTGCTGAAGCACTGACGAGTTACAAGAGCTTGAATGGACGTGGCAGGATGAATTAAGGAACTCTGTCTGAAAATGCGTCTTTATCAACTTGCCCATACGTGATCATTAGCAAAGTAAGCAATTTCAATTAACCCTCCCGTCAGCACTACGCTACTAAAATAAGTAGGCTAGGCATTGTAGTAGGCATTATTACGCACGTAAACACGCCAGAAAGATCGCAGATTTCAGCTAATATTGGAGTCATCCTAGCCAATATTGGAGTCATCCTAGCCATAGCCATCCTTGTAGCATAGTAGCCGAGGCAAAATTCTGACCGTTTCCTGACGATTAGTGCATCCAATTGCACAGCAAGATTTACCTATCTTGGGTCCAGGATGACTCCAATATCAGCCGAAATCTGCAATCTTTCTGGCGTGTTTACGTGCATGCTCGTCTGTTGTCGTCTTTCTTGGCGTCCACAACAGTGGAGCCACGCGTGACGGCATGCATTTCCTCTATATAGGAATAGGTCTACAATAACCAAAGAGTTTCTTGTACTTGCGACCCAATCACTCCAGTGAAGCAAAAGGTCTCGTCCAGATGAGATGAGCACAGATGATGGGCAGTTCGCTCGCTCAAAGGCTGCCTAATGTTTCACTGAGACACAGAGAAGGTCAAGAAGGAGTCTTAGGCACGAGACTATGCCTTTATGCTGATTGTTGATTTCTCACTGAATGAACAAAAATGGTGTTTCTCCTGTGTATTTGCAATTGACCGCTATGTGGATGTAATATTCAGTTTTAAAGTCTGAATGGCCCACTGTACATTAATAGGCCATTAAATGACCAATTATAATAATTGCTACATCTACATTTATTTTATTTATTATTAATTTATTCTGGAAAACCCAATGAGAGAAACGTTCATGTGTACCCTGTCAAGAACGTGTGAAAACTGCTCTGTGAAACCACTCACGCAACCGCAGTATAGATTAGAGAAAGTTCCAAGATGCAGGTGCAGCATAACAAGGCTTGCTTTTCCTAATCAGTCTGTTCTCAAGAGACAGACAAGCCTTAAATGTCACATAAGCGCAAGGCACATTGACCTACAGCTCTCTGCAAACGGGCGCACAGATAGGTCGGGGCACACCCTCAAATAGTCTTATATGAGTTAGAATTGTCCATTATTTTATCTTTCTTAACCTCTTGGGCTAGGCACTTTAACTACATTACATGGATACATGTGTGATTAATGTAAATTTACTATGCATCAAAGTCTGTCTTTAAAAATCAATGTATAATGTCAATTATATTTTTTATTATTTACATTTCGGGAGTGTTCCTAATGTCCTGCTCCTTCTGCAGATCGCTCATTGAAAAGGATGTCAGCATCGCCCCCGAGACCTTCCGCAAGCACGTGGACTCCAGTCTGACCTACATCAACCGAGCACTGAAGCAGTTGAGCCGCCTCTTCCTCGTCGAGGACCTAGTTGATTCCCTGAAGGTGAGCGCTGGAGTTAGGCCGTTTTGCTTGACAACATCCTGCCCTTTAATTATTTAGCTCAGAAAGATTCCCTTTTCAAAAGCTCTGATCTGATGACATAGTTAAGACACGTTTATCCACAAATGCATGCTATGGTATATGTAAGTCACTGCATGCTTTTACACAATTTTGATTTGAATTGACTGCTGGAGATCTGTGCCGTTGCGCCTCGCCCTGAACAGGTGCAACAAAACTAACAGGTGAATCCAGCAGTGACATCTCTGACAGCTTCTGAAGGGCGGGTCATGGGTGTGGGTGTGACTTACTCACTCTCTGGAGTAAATCATCAAATAGTTTTCATATTTCACATTTGTGTCAATGCCAGGGGAGTGGTATTCATAGTTAAATATATTTTAGGCAAGTCACATTAAAGCAATTTTTTTTTTTTTTTTTTTTTTTTTTTTTTAAAGCTAAAATTGTCTGTCTTGTGTGTGTCTTCTGTTCAGTTGGCTGTAGTCATGTGGCTGCTAACCTACGTAGGCGCAGTCTTCAACGGAATCACCATTCTCATCCTGGGTAAGGACCATGGGACGTCTTCAAAATAACATGATGGGATATGACAAGGGTTCTAATTTCCTCTGTAGAATTATCAGTAGTTTTAGTTTTCCCGAGGAATGAGGGCACAATGAACATGAGTGACATGACATGCAGGGGGCTGACAGCAGGGCAGACTCTCGTAGGTCAGTCGCTCTGGATGGTACTTAATGAGGTCGGTGAGCTTCTAACTGACTGAACCTACTGTTCTCCTCGTTAGGGCCTCCACACTATAAACTTCTGCGTTTATTCCTCTATAAACCCAGTCGTTGATTTAAGGAAGGTGCAGAACCGCAATATCCCTTTTTAATAGTAGTAGTATCAGTATTATTATTTATTGTGACTACTGCTATTACTACTATTATTACTATTATTACTACTATTACTACTATTACTGCTATTACTGCTATTACTGCTATTACTACTATTACTGCTATTACTACTATTACTACTATTACTACTATTACTACTATTGCTGCTACTATTGCTGCTACTATTGCTGCTACTATTGCTGCTACTATTGCTGCTACTATTGCTGCTGCTACTATTGCTGCTGCTACTATTGCTGTTGCTACTATTGCTGCTGCTGCTATTGCTGCTACTATTGCTGCTACTATTGCTGCTACTATTGCTGCTACTATTGCTGCTACTATTGCTGCTACTATTGCTGCTACTATTGCTGCTACTATTGCTGCTACTATTGCTGCTACTATTGCTGCTACTATTACTGCTACTACTACTATAGAGTGGGTGCCAAGCTGTGATGTGAAATAGCAGCACCAGTGGAGAGTATTTTTGTTGATCAAAGTATGTAATATATGTCTAACCATGTATGTCTTTTCCCGTCCACAGCTAATATCCTCCTCTTCGCGATCCCTCCCGTCTATGAGAAGAACAAGGTGAGTGTGCTGCCGTTGGCCTGTTGTCGCAACACTGCTGACATCATGTGGTCCAAAAGCAGTGAGCTCACTGATGAGTACGGCTCATCAGACACTGAGGCCTTTGAGGCACAGCTGCTCAACATGAAGTCATCACAATATACAGGCAACACAATGTTTGGAGGGGCTGTTGACAAAAAGGAACATTTAAATAGCTTTTGAAATTTGTGTCAAAAACAATGATCTTGCATAGTGTTGCTGCTGTAAGTATTTAACTTGAGCCGTTTTCTTTTCTCCAGACCCAGATTGACCAATACATCGACGTGGCGCGCACTCAAATTAACTCCACCATGGCCAAGTTAGTATTGTGTACTTGCACCCACTTTCTTTATTTTGGTTGGGGGGTAAAAAGCTCAATTCTAAGTTTTCCGTTTTACTCACAGGTTGCAAGAGAAACTTCCCGGAGCTCTGAAACGCCCCAAAAGTGAATGATTGCCCACCTCCAACCAGAAACCATTAATCACCATCATTGTCATTTACGTCATCTTGCATACCTGCCCCCGGCCCCTCTCTGCCGCGCCCTGCCCCGGTCAAACTCCGCTGCACATCACCAACCGCCTGTCCCACTGAACCTCGCTAGCTAGGGGGGGGAAATAAATTATCTAAGCTATTCTACTCCAAAACAACTGCGCAGCCTAACTCGAGCGTAAAGAACTGTGCCTGTGCAGACGGAAGTGACCCTCTTCGCGCCTGCGTGCCGGCGTCCCGCGGGGGAGTGGGCAGGTGGAGTGAACTAGACTGAATCGACGAGCTGGTTCGGTTTTGTACAGTTGGCAGGTGATGGAGGAAGACTGTCACTCAAAAGCAAATGTCTGTATTTAAATTACACATTTCCTTTGGGTAATCTAGGCCAGAGTAAATTATGTAAAAAAAAATGTAACTAATGTGACTAGTCTTTTCCTGCTCTTGCTCTGCAGTTATTGGTTAATGTCCGGAGCCGGTTTTGGCCTCGCTGTTACGGATTGGCCTGTTGAGTTGTTTTCTTTCATCTTTTACCGGCACTTGTGTTAAAGTCTGCAATGCACTGATGTTTTGTTTTCTAAAACCCTCGAGCAGGTTGAAATAATAAAAAAGGACTGGAACACTGAGCCAGCTGTGATAATTTGGTCTAGTTCACCCTCTTTGTAAATACTCCTTTGAAAAGGCTCTGCTGTATTTAACACATTAGCCTTGCTTTTTATACCCCAGCTCGTACGGCAGCGTTATGCCACAGTGTTGAGGTCTAACATTCACCTGTAAATGTTGCGATTCTTCTCACTACTTTGCTCATAGTCGATGGCTGCTTTCACTCTTACTCTAGCGTGGCATAGTGTTGGTTAGCTTACATTTTAAACAGGAGATTGTGATTTTAATTTCATTTTTCCCAAATGACCAGTTTGTTTGAGATGAGGCACACTCCCTAATGTGTGGTCACAGCCTCTGATGTCTACAAACCTGCTGTCTGACCACGTTGGCTTTTACAATTGGCTGTTTTGATTTGATTTCTGGTTAATTTATTCTAGTAATTTTGCATTGCCGTGTTGGGATCCAAACACGTGTTTTTTTTTTATGTGGCTGTACCGTCATTAGGGAGGAAACTTCTGAAATAAGTGTAGCTGGGAACGTAGCAGATTTTTGGGGCGCATATTCATCTATAGAACCCTTTTTACTTTTTGACCGCTGTTAAACGCATGTCATAGGATGAATGCCCCTTGATATAGGCTTTGTATCATATTCTAAAATATTTTTGTTCAATATAATTATTGTGATTGTTTCAGTGGTGTTTTGAGTAAAGTCACGCTGCGTGACGACATCTCCACATCTGTTTTAAGAGAATGCAGTAGGATGACCGTTCATTTCATTGTCTTGTCCAGGAGTTTGCATAGATGTCCCTTAGTCGCAGTCCTTACAACATTCCTTACTATGCATGCTCCTTGTTGCCATCTTGTAAACCACACTGTCAAAAGCAAAATACTGATCTACAATAATGATTGGGAAGGCTTCACCTCTCCTGTTTTTATGGGTCTAAATACTAATAAGAAACTGCTTAATTCTGCTATAGAAGATTAAACTATTGTACAACCAATTTATTTATCATAACCCTTTGGAATTGTGCATTAAGATGACAATAAATGTCCTGTTAGTACTTTAGTGTGAATAGGAAAAATGGAAAAAGATAAATAGAACATCTACAAATAATGTAGCTTGACTTATTTTGTTTCTAAACTGAAATTTATAGCAAAATTAACAACTAATGCAAACTCATTTAAGATTATTGCACCTTTTTTGTGTTTAGACAATTACAAAAGGTTGTCAATATATTGGATATTGAAGGCAATTTATTCAAGTTGATTATATTTCTTTTACCGTAGATATGTAGGTTGCAGATTGTCCTATTAGAGACCAGTTGTGGAGCACACACTGCACAGAACAGTACCTTTTAAAGTTTGGTCAAATGTGCCACATTACCAAAGCCAGGACTGCAATTAAAATGTATGAAAAAAAATATGCTATTTTTGTAAACCATGACCTCAAATTTCCATGCTCTTACCTGGAGGCTGCGGCTCTGGTCTGACCTCACTGCTTCTGCTGCTGTGTTGTAATAATTAGCATGCATAACAGCATATTTGAAGGTTCTCTGTAGACTACTGGGACTCTGTGAAGTAAAACCTCCATAAACTCACTCATCTGAAGCATGTCTTTCCCCCGTTGTCCTCATCGTGTGCCGGGAGTGTGTGTGACTGTTCTGTCTTCGAAAGTCTTACTTTGACTTACTGGTTATCTAGATGGAGTTCACTAATATCAGCTGTTTTGTATTAGCTAAGACTTTTGTTGAACAATTTAAGCTTTGGGAAAATTGTTGCAAGAAAAAAAAATTAAAATTTGAAAAAAGTGTGTGGTCTCTGTACTGATGTCGAAGTGAAATTAATAAAAATGCGTCAAAGGACCATATTTTGTTGGATTATTTGTGCACAAAATGTTAACCCATGAAGCGAACTCGGTGGGAAAAACACCAGATTCTGAAATTGTCAATGTAAATATGCCCAATGAGATGTTTGGGTGGGAAGATTATAGAGATCCAAATTTAGACTACACTACATTTCAGAATCAGAAAAGGTTTTTTGCCATTGTCCATGAACAAAATTCACAAATATATTACAACTTGGTCACACACAGACTCAATCTAAAACCAGTGGCGTCTTACATAATGACATCAAATCATAAATAATGAATATGCTTGTGCTGCAGATTAACTCTTGCCTTTGTGCATGTTTGCTTTAATTGTAAATGACTGTGCACAAGTCTGGTCTTTGCACCATAACCAAGAAAGAGTACAACACTATAATAAGATGGCTTCACGTGGCATAACATTTGGAACAGCCTTTAAAATTGAGATGGAGGACAGGTCAGAATTCAGTGGTGGAATTTCCATTTGAGCTGTCAAAATGCAGATGCTTTGTCCTGGTCCAAGGTTTATAGCTCTGTAATTACTTGGCCAATGTTCTTGTTCTGATTTAGATTTAAGGGTGCGATACAGGGTGCGTTCCCACTTGCACAAACACCACATTAAAACAGACTTAACTAGGACTAAACCCAGAACTCAACATGGTCAAGCCCGAGGTTAAACCAGGACTAGAAAAAGACCAAGTCACTTCAGAATTAAAGGGTACAAACAAACAAATGTGAACGCACACTCAGCGTTCTGTATGTGGGTTTTCTTCAGCACATTAACACACTTTAATTACATTATCAACTAAATAAAGATTGAAATATGATTGAAGGCATCTAGATAGAAGTGTATAATATTTATATATCGATTTATTTTTTTGACATTTGTCTTTTCGTTTGTTTAGTCTGTCCAAAATAACAATTCACTGCAATTATTTGTGATAATTAATGTTGATTAATCGTTGCAACCCTATTCTAGAATGTCATGTACACAACCCTTTTCAGTTTAGTATGATTAATGTAGCCAAATTATACATTATACATATTAAAGGGGATAATAATATTGTGTATTCATATTCTCAAAAAATGGTTTCCGATTTGGAGTCTTGTCTCAAGCGACTTTGAGACAGCGATGAGAATGAGCGGAAGGGAGAGATTACCAAAAATGGCAGTGAATTTGAGGACAGTTGAGTCCATCAGAAATAGCACAAGCATTAATCTCCAGGCTGACCTCCAGCTGAAGAGTGATTAGACTCCACATCACCGCTCGAGTGCAGAAGACGCTGGTTTTGGTGGAACATTTTTCATGTACATCATCACTTGTGCTGCCTTATTTCATTGGGAGACAGTGAAGTTGATGGATGACTATTTTTCATTTAGAAGACAGTAAAAAAAAAAGGCTTTAAAAGGTAACATCCTTTTTCATGTTGTTGGCACCAGGTGGACTGTCCCGCTGCCATGGCCCACCTGCTTCAACTAGCCCAAACATGCAAGAAAATGTGTGAAGCAGAAAAACAAAAGAAGAAAAGATAGTCTCCTCTAATCATACACATCATATTATATTTATGTAAACTGTAGCCTTTTATTCACTTGACATATTGAATAATTCATTGTCCGATCCTTTTTCCTTTTTTTGTTCATGAAGAAAGTGACTCCAAGAAAGAGTTATCTTTTATACATTTCTTTATTTAAACTATGGAACTAATAAATTAGAATTCATGCAGCAATGTGTTCAGGTGTAATATTCAGAAATATACAACGTCATTTTTTTGGAAAGAAATATTTTACACAATACATTGTAGATTAAGGTGCTGTGTTTTTATTGTTGCAAGTATGGTTGTTTAAAGATCAATGTTCCAATCAGCATTTTCAGTGATATAATAAATTAATTACCTTAAATTCAGAACTTATTCTGGCTTAAATTCATTGTGTTCATCCCTGAGTTAGACTTTTAGTTAGTTAGCTTCTCTATGTTGTTTTTGCATAAACTTTTTACAATGCATGAAAAACTGAAAAGTACCCATAGGAGAATGTTTGAATGTTTAACATAGAAAAACTGAATTTGTGCAGAAAAGTGCTTGTATAAAGTAAAATATGTACAGTTGGTCTGTGCAGGCTGTTGAGACCAGTAAATGAAGAGGAAAGACCCAAACGATGTAAACAAATAATAAATAGGTGTCACTGGCCTTTTTCAGCCATTCATTGTCTTCAGCAATAACATCATTCAGTTGTGGGTCACAAGGAAAGCTAGGGCTTAGTAGATTTAGGAGGACAAAGTGCTGCGTTGTCTTTAGCTAATTCTAGAAAACAATTTCAAAAGTTCCTGAGAGCACAGGATCTGGAACCATTCAGACACCAGAACTGTATTAGAATAAAACTAAAGATAAAAAAACTACATACTTAGCATTTTGAATAAATAGATAATAAAAGAATGAATTGCATCTACTTAAACATGTAGAGCATGTTTTAGTGACCAAGATAACACATATTAATAACTAAGAGAAGTATGGTCTAACATCTGGATCTGAGAGCACTTTGGCTTGTTCTATTAGCATTAGCCACATTAGCCTGTGACTAACAACAGGTTATTGAAACTATTGTGTCCATAGGGCATTGTGGGCAGACGGTACCGACTTCACATTCACATAAATGGGACAGACATGTCAAAACCTCAGTTTTGAAATTTCAGAATCACCTAAACTGAATGTGTGCTTAGTGCATCACTGCTGCACTATCCAACATCCAGATTGTTCCAGTCAAAATGCTCTCATATCAAGGTGTAGAATGCACAAATGTAAACGTGTTTTCCCTTGCTCTTCAGCTCATAAGCCCCAGTTGAATAATATGGAGATCTTCTTTGCAGTGATATTATCTTTCACAGTGGGTTGCAGGTGGTGATTGTATTACTCTCTTGTTCCTATTTAAAAATGGAACAACGAGTACAACTATATTAATTTTACAGGCAAACATAGCCATTTCTTATTCTTCCATGTATATATTATAAAAATAAATCCCACAATATTAGTGGTTCACCTGACACAGAGCTTGTTTAGCATCTGAGCCACACAGATTTTAATTTGGGTCAATTTGTTCAGTTTATTCTCTTTTTACCCTGTTTCCGATCCGTCTACACCGTGTCATGTAGAGGCTCAAAAGCCTCCGACACATCACTTAGAAGTAAGTAAAAGATTATTTACTGGCTGGTCAAGCACCACCATAACAACCCAACTGACAAACAGAACCACTACGAGGGAAGTACCGGTAAGTGCATTTCTGTGCTCCTGATTTGAGGATTTTGGAGCCCTTTAAGTGCCAAAGTTCTGTGGGTCGCTGTACACGTGGTCCAAGGAGATACAGTCTTCAGTGTTTCTGAAGTGCAGGGCACTCTGGCTGTAGGTGTCCAGGGCCTGCTGCTGCTCCTCGGGGCTGTAGACCAGGGAGTGAGGATGCACCTGCTGGATGTGTCTTTTGATGGTGCTGACCTTGAGCGTGGCCAGAGTGGCTCCACACACCATGCAGATGAGGCCGTGCCTGCGACAGTCGTAGTCCATCAGAAAATCAGCCCTCCAGCGGCTTTGGTAGTTACGCCGCTGGTCCTTCCCTGGGTAGTGGGTCTGTCGGGGTGGCACCACGTTGCCCGAGCCCTCGTTTACGTCCTCCTCCTCTTTCAAGCGCTTACCGGCTGTGGGACCGTCAGGGGAGCTGTCCTCATTCGTCCCATCTGGATCCAGGACATCAGCGGTGCCCTGAATAATTTCCGCTAAAACAAAAGAGAGTTGGAAAGAGAAAAAGGTTGCAGTACAGAGTCAGTTTTACAGTAGTAACTATTACAGTAACACACCTGATAGAATGAGCTATAACTATTTTGAGAACAATGTATTTATCTTCTTGAAGACACATAAAACCTTTTTGATCTTTTCCCTGGACATTATCAGCGGTGGTGATCTAATTACTAAATCCGTAGAGCCTCCAACTAAAGGAACGCCATTTATAGAGCAAAAAAAAAAAAAAATTGTGTTTTTGATTCATTTATTTGAATAGGGTGTGATCTATTTTAAATTACAAAGCAGTAAAACTATTTAACATATTTCCCCCCTTTTTATATGATCATAAATAGTTAATTTACATTAAAATAAATGAGTCATTATTTTGTAATTATATATTCTTATTGGATCTTACAAAGATTTCACTGCTTCGTACCACCAGAGCCACCAGGCGTACCACCATTGGTACCCGTACCAGAGCTTGATAACCTCTGTAGTTGATCTAGGAATAAAACATTGCTAAAATATCATGCAATTAACAAAACAATCTATATTATATAAAATGTGGTTTCCAAATGGTGGGTCATGAGCAGATTAAATACAGTATCTAGTTTTAGTTCAATTGGAAACTAGAGTTGTTTTATAAGATTGTAGCAAACTATTTATATATTTTTTTATTAGTGTAAATTATATATTATATATAAAGATGTGACTCCAATATCAAACCAGTTGGGAACCACTGAATGAAGCGCTAAAATTGCAGTCGGCCCACATACTTATTCAATTTCATTGTATACATTACTCAGCACAGTGAAGCTAGTGTTAAAAGCAGTGGCGGTCTTACCCTCCTCCCCCTCCTGGCCGTCAGCGGAGTAGTCTTTGGTCCAGGCGGCAGCCATGGCCTCCCGCTCCTCTCTGCTCAGAGTGGTGGTCTCGGGATGAGCTTCCTGGATGTGGCGTCGGAAACTGCTCACTTTGGTCTCATGCAGGATTTCTGAGCACACCATGCAGTACGTGCCCTTACCCTGCGGCCCATACGCCACCAGGTAGTCCAGTCGCAATCGCCATGGGTTGCCCCCACGTAATCGCCCCTTTCTGGGCTTACGTCCGCGTTTGCGTGGTGCTTTGGGTGGAGACTTTTGTGGAGGTTTTTGTGGAGCTCCGATTACCCCATCTTCTCCAATAAGACAAGTGTCCTGAGCTAAGCCACCATCTTCCAGCTGGTGTAAATCGGGTTTGACCAAGAGGGTCTTCTCATCCTGAGCAAAGAGGTCCTCTGCAGATTCTTTGGTGTTTTTTTCAGATATGATTGAATTTTCTAATTGTTCTGTGAAAAAACATGCACAATGATGATTCATGTTCCTGGTTTCTCAATAGTTATACAAATATTTGTATTAAACATTTAATTTTTGTCTAAAAAACACAGAAATTACTCATTCTTCAACTAGAAAACATGCACAAAATATTGACAATAAATAAATGCATTATGTCATGCTAATTGAACATACAGATTTGATGTTAATGAAATAGTCAACACAGTGTTGTCTCACCGTGTGTTTGAGCCCAGGCCTGCAGGATGCCATGCTTCTCCTCTGCACTAAAGACCAGGGAGTTGGGGTGTATGTCCAGCATGTGTCTCTTAATGTGCTCCAGGTGAAGCGAGGGCAGCTCGGCCCCACACACCATGCACTGCAACTGACCCGCCTCCCCATCATACTTCATAAGGAACTCCTGTCTGAACCAGGCGTGCAGAGAGTTATTCAGGTAACGCTCCAGAGTCTGAGCCAGAGGGTCATCTGTGTCCTGCTGCTGCTGCTCAGGCTGGTCCTCCTCCTCCTCCTCCTCCTCCTCCTCCTCCTCCTCCTCCTCCTCCTCCACAGGACAGGGCGATGGGTCAGGACACTGCAGGGACAACTCCTGGGAGCAGTCCTGTGGTGTCACTCCATCTTCCTCCACTAATGGATTCAACATTAAAGTCACTATTACATAAGAAATGACATTCTGAATAATGTGTCACAATTACACTACCAGTAAAAGATTTGCCCACATCTTCTCTTTCAATCGTTTTTCTTTGTTTACCAGTTTTTACATTGTAGTTACATAAGACATCAAATGGAACAAGATGGAATTATGTGGCAAAAATAAAATGATAAATAACAGTTTTAAATTTTAGACTGATTCCTCAAAGAAGTCACCCTTTGCTTTGAGCTTCACTGGTCAAGGTTCATAACTGATTTAAGCAAATGGGGGCTATTTTGAATCCACAATGTAAATAGATGGTAGATCATTACTGGGCTGTAGGCGATGCCCATTCACTACAGCAGTGGTTCCCAAACTGTGGGGCGCGTATCCCCAGGGGTACTTAAAGAGAGTTATGTCTCTATTTTATACAAAATGTACTGGTAATTATTCAGATCTCCCAGGCTATCCTACATGTTTTGAATTTAATACACACGCTTTAGTCCTAATTACAATTACATTAGCTATTGTATGATGTGGGCATTGTCCACTGCCATTTTCTTCAAGTGTGTTGTAGCGGGGTACGTGATTATCAAAATGTCACAGAGTGTACACATAAAAAGTTTGTGAACCACTGCACTACAGCATTACATCACCCAGACTTGTGAAACACATAGTGATAGTGCCACCTAGTGTGAGATGTGGAGAAAAGCAGAACCCACCAGTAGCAGGCTGAGGGGACATGAGCTCCTCTGGAGCTGTGGTCTCTTCAGAGCTGAAGGCCTGACCCCCAGCCACATTCAGGTGGCTGTCCCAGCCCGAGCGGATCACCTCTTTGTCTGCAATGCTCCACAGCAGGGAGTCAGGGTGCTTCTGCCGGATGTGCCTCTTAATGGTGCTGAGTTTTAGCGTGGCAAGAGAGCTGCCACATACCATGCAGACCATGCTCTGCCTCTGGGTATCAAAGTCCATCAGGTACTCGCTGCGCCAGTACTCATGGTAGTAGCGTCGGTGGTCCCGGCCTGGGATGCGACTAATAGTCTGTCTTGAGCCTCGTGGGGCCCTTGCTTTACCAGGGGAAATGGTGAGGAGGAGTGGGTGATCTGGACCCTCTGTGATGCTCCAGTAGCTTGTGCTCGGTGATTTACCTGCAGTGGTCAGGGCAGCCTCCGAATTCTTGTCAACATGGCCATTAGCAAGATGTTCTCCATCTGAAACACCAGATTTTCATTCCTTTAGATATGACTTATATATTTAGGCTATATTTGAAGATGGGTTTATATTCTGTAGTTATAATCGTTGTGAATCATATACACAGAGTAGCCTAATCAGAACCTTTAGCCGGATTGTCTAACTTCATCTTGTTTCTGAACGCGCTTGAGCACAGAATGTGGGTCACTTGAACCAATAATCAATGTGGCTCCGGCGTTGGCCATGACATGAGCCACTAGGTGGCAGTCCTGTGCCGTGGTCCGCCTGTGCTCCAGAGCCTTTGTTTATAGGAGCCACAGACATAGGGGCCATGCTGCTCCATGGCATTGTCCCTGACGCGGATTAACTGACTGACAATGGTTGTGCCTTGACAGCCACACACTCTGACTGTGAAACACTGTGTGTTTAAAATAGTGAGAATTACAACAGTTTACCTTCTAAGTCACTGTCCTCTCGCGTCGCTTCCTCATCTCCGCTTATTATTAATGAGAGTAGCTCAGCCTGCTCGGCACAGCGGAGATCCACGGGTCCTGTTCCGCCGGTGTCTGTCTCTTCCATTACTGCCAGGCTGCGGCTCTCACAGGCTCGGGTCCCTCCGTGCTCTACTGTAGCATACCGCCGGAGCGGGACATGTCATTACCACTGAAACATGTCGCTTGACTCGCATCTGCTGTGAACAGGCTCCACCACGATGTCCCCTCACACCAGGGCCGGAGGAGCCAACTTAACTTTTCACCAAACACAGTCAGTAAAAACCGTGCCGCGTCACTCCCGCACTGTGTGGCGGCGTTTAGCAGGCCTCCTAATGTATTTTAAGGCTCTTGCTTGTCTTCAGGGTGGGGAGCCGTACTAGGGGCCCCTGGGGCTCCTTAAGGGGCTCCTGGGTAAATTTAAAGAGACAGTAACAGCGTCGACATCGCACACCCACCCCGGGGGGCAGTGCCAACTGCGGGATCGACTGATAAGCGGCTCAGATAAAGCTGATCTTTCCACTAACAGTACGGGAGCATCATCGGGTTTGTTTCTGAAAAGAATCGGTTAAACACAGACGGGTCGCCTATGCACGAGGGCCCCACGAGCTGCTGCTGACAGCAGGCCGCATGTGAGAGGTCCCTCTGTGCTCAGTGCGCACGTTCAGTCCAAACCGCGCTATAGCACACGCATCTAAAGTCAACATGAAGAGCACTACAGCTGGAGCCTGCGCGGGTCACCCATTGTATACATACATACATTATGTATATGTCCTCCATCCAGGAGCATTGCATCACCTCGAGCGTTCACATTTGCATTCGAATTCGTTTTGGACCAGCCTATGAAGAACAGAATGAATAAATGGGCTGCGAGCCTCTGACCTATGGCTGGAAATGGCACGCATAGTATCCGGATACAATATTATCCGGATACAATAGTATCCTGATACAATATGCATCCCGATATAGTATCCCGATACAATAATATCCTAATAAAATAGTATCCTAATACAATAGTATCCCGATACAATAGTATCCTGATACAATAGTATCATACAATATGTATCCAGATACAATAGTATCCTAATACAATAGTATCCTGATACAATAGTATCATACAATATGTATCCAGATACAATAGTATCCTAATACAATAGTATCCTGATACAATAGTATCATACAATATGTATCCAGATACAATAGTATCCTAATACAATAGTATCCTGATACAATATGTATCCTGATACAGGGCCCACTAAATTAGAGCTGAGTATCAGGATACATAGTATGTATCTTGATACTCCTGTCCAAATACAATGAAATCCTTTAAACAGTGTTAAAATGGCAGGACATTAGTCCCCTGTTGGACCAATGCCACAACATGCACAACTCATAAGATACAAAAACTAATACATACATCTCCCACTCATACATTGTAAATCACATACTCATTTACCACATTAATATCAGAACACAATTGTCCAGTCAATAAGTCACCTTTTCAGCCCAGCAGGTTTAGCAGATGCTGCAGTATACAGTCACTCAGCAATTTATATTGAATTTATGCCGTTTAAAAGTATCACAATACAACATTTCTGTATCATGCGCAGTGCTACACAGGATATGTTTCCACATCAATATTTTGTGCACAGCCCTGTACTATCATGAAGTCAATTTAAAGGCCTATCCAACCATTTGTTGTTTAATTAAGACAGACTAGCATACACATTTTAGCCAGATTTTTATTTTTTACATTGCCCTTAAAAAAATTCACAGAAGTCATATATATATATATATATATATATATATATATATATATATATATATATATATGTCATCAGTTACATAGTGCTTGCTTGTAATAACAGCTTTACACCTTCTCTCTTACACACAGAAGCGTGTTGTAGTTCCACCTGAGCAGTTCTGGGGTCAGATTGTGCTGAAGCAGAACTCAGATTAGTGCCTAACTTGAGTAACAGAGCTCGAATGTAAATGATAAATGCCATAAGAAACAATCTAGTGGCTGCAGGTGCGACCCCCACAGAAGAGGGCACTGAAAGACCCTGACACGTCGCAGCAGGTTGGGCTCTGTCCTGCACATGGTCCGGCGGGGCATCAGGGGGTCCGACTGGAATCAGGGGGTCCGGCTGGAATCAGGGGGTCCGGCTGGCATCAGGGGGTCCGGCGGGCATCAGGGGGTCCGGCTGGAATCAGGAGGTCCGGCTGGAATCAGGAGGTCCGGCGGGAATCAGCAGGTCCGGCGGGCACCAGGGGGTCCGGCTGGAATCAGGGGGTCCGGCTGGGCATCAGGAGGTCCGGCGGGCATCAGGGGGTCCGGCTGGCATCAGGGGGTCCGGCTGGCATCAGGGGGTCTGGCTGGGCATCAGGAGGTCCGGCGGGGATCAGGGGGTCTGGCTGGAATCAGGAGGTCCGGCAGGAATCAGCAGGTCCGGCGGGCACCAGGCGGTCTGTCTGGAATCAGGAGGTCCGGCGGGCATCAGGGGGTCCGGCGGGCATCAGGAGGTCCGGCTGGCATCAGGGGGTCTGGCTGGGCATCAGGAGGTCCGGCGGGGATCAGGGGGTCCGGCTGGCATCAGGGGGTCCGGCTGGAATCAGGAGGTCCGGCGGGAATCAGCAGGTCCGGCGGGCACCATGGGGTCTGGCTGGAATCAGGAGGTCCGGCGGGCATCAGGGGGTCCGGCGGGCATCAGGAGGTCCGGCGGGCATCAGGGGGTCCGGCTGGCATCAGGGGGTCCGGCGGGAATCAGGGGGTCCGGTGGGAATCAGGAGGTCCGGCGGGCATCAGGGGGTCCGGCTGGCATCAGGAGGTCCGGCTGGCATCAGGGGGTCCGGCTGGAATCAGGAGGTCCGGCGGGAATCAGGGGGTCCGGCTGGAATCAGGAGGTCCGGCGGGAATCAGGGGGTCCGGCGGGAATCAGGGGGTCCGGCGGGAATCAGGGGGTCCGGCGGGCACCAGGGGGTGGGGGGGGACACACATCCGAGCGCACCGTTTGCACATCAATGCCGCCGGGGTCGTGTGTTACGAGCGGAGTGGTCGCGCGAGGGGCGGGGGCGTGTTCTGGCGTTGTCCTGTGTCCTACATGCAGTGTGCGCATGCAGGTCCCACACATCCTGGTACTTTGCGCGTTGTCAAGGCAGCCTCAGAGCGAGACTGTCTGGTCGGAAAGTAGCTGCAGTGTCCTGGCTGAATACATGTCCACAGCCCCGTTAGAAATAACTGTCCCGGGAAGTTAGGGCTACCTAAAGGTAACGGATGTGCATGCTTTCTACTGCGTGTTGTGGGACGGTTCTGCGGGGGAATGAGAGCTCTTTTGGGGAAGGCGCCGTCCGTGTGGACAACGAGAGGAAGCTTCCGTCCATTGTGTCGCTGCGTGAGACAACGCGTTACGCTCACTTTACGCGTCAAAAATGTTCATTGTTTGCTGTTATTCGGCTTAATATGCTTACACAAGATTTCGAAACGGGTTCTGTGGGAAAAATGACCCGGAATAAACAATGTAATCGCTAACGGCACAACATTGCAAAATTGTGGTAGAAGGGGACAGATTTAAAGAGACAGTACTCCTTCCTTCTTCCTGTACTGAGCCGCTGAGCTCTCTTTACGCGCTCTCTGAGTGAGTAAAGGGGAATATGGTTCCCTTCCATAGCGATACTACACTGGACAGATGCGAGGTTTGTTAGGGGACATCTGGGACATGTGTGAGATGTGCGCGCGTTAACGGTTGTCTTGTAAATGTGCCTGCAGGGGCCGCATAGTTTTAAATACAGTCAATGTCATATAGCCGTGTGTCTTCTTTTGAAAAAAATACTTTGTAGTTTGAAGACGTATTTTTTACATAATTTACACTGCATTAACATACCTGAACCTTAAACCAGCGTAGCATTTGATCCTGTGTTAAACCTCTTCAAATCGCTAGTTTAATTTATTTTTCTTTCTTTCTTTGCTTCTTTTGCTTTGTTTTAGGTCACTGATGCTATGACTGTGAGATCCAGGCCCGGAGGACGAGTAGGGGACTTTATACTTTTGGATTCATGGCACGAAGTGATCGAGCCTAGCTAGAAAAGTATACACTTGCAGCTAGAGCAGAACTTATGGGTTGTTCATGCTGGCTGAAGTATGCTTACAGTAAAAGGTAAAGGCAATTCTCCGGGACACCGCTACACGCCTGTCTCCGAATTTGACAATGCCACATTGGCTCAGAAGAGAGAGTACTGGAGGAATAAGAAGAGGGAACAGAGAGCTAGACGGTCGGAGAAGAGAAGGACGACTCCCAAACCAAACTCACTAGCTGTATCTCCCTTTCCATTGCAGAATAAAAATGGGTCAAATCAAGCAGTTAATAACGCAGATTCTTTGCAAATCAAAACCAGAACATCAAGTAGTTTTGCTGCCCTTCATTGTCAAAAACAGCAATTGCCTCACAATCCATCCCCGATTAGAAGGAAGATAGCGGTAAAATGCATTCCTCTAGAAAACATGACTGTCAATTCTGTGTTGTTAAACAGCAGCACTTCAGTACCTCCATTTACCAAAAGTCATTCTGCCCAGCCCTGTGTCTCTGTACAGGACTCACCTGTCCCAAAAACAAACCAGAATCCTCCTGTCCAAGTCTTCATTCTGCCCAAACCAACAACTAATATTGCTGTTGTGTCTTCACCCAGTAGTACAAAAAGCACACCGCAATTAGCAACAAAGAGTGCCTTGGTCATCCAGCAAAAGCCTGCACATATGTCACCAGCTAAAGCAGAGACTGAGGACGAGAAAGCGGCCAAGCGCAGAGAGCTATGGCGCATCAGAAAGCGGGAGCAACGGGCGAAACTGGCGGCTGGACTTGGTAAAAACAGAGCACAAAATGTTCAGAGGCCACAATCAAGTAACGGTGCTTCGATACATGTTCCATCTCAAAGTTTGATACAGCCTGGATTCATGGTGAAAACAGAACATCTACAAACCAACATGGAAACTTCATTCCAGTCTGCGCCCCCATTGGGTGTTGTGAAGAGGCCATTTGAATCATTCAGAAAAACTCTGAGCCCCTTTCACCTGTCTGGAGTCATGCGACCACGATGTCCAACGCCAAGGCAGAACGTTATCAAGCAAAAGCTGTTGAAGTTGAACTCTCCATCTATTTCCTACATCTACGGAAGCAAACGCCCCCCTCAGATCAACCCCAGCGACACCCCTGAACAAGTCATTGCCAAAAGACGAGAGAACTGGCGGCTGAAGAAGAGGGAGCAGCGTGCCAAATTGTCAGTGGATGTCAAATTGAGGTTGAAGGAGAAGGACGACTTTCAGCGTAGGGTAAAGCGCTACCATAAAATCCTGGAGGACATGAGAAAGGCAAGGTCCCAGTCCATTATGCATGCGTCTGAGACCATCGGGGGCTTTATCAAAGAGGACGGGACGTTCACTATTAACATTCCACAAGTTACTGTGAACTTCGGCATGCCAGCACACAAAAGAGATGAAGTGGATAATAATGATGCCTGTCCCACACAACTGCAAACAACAAGTAAACATCTCCAGCCACTTTTGTCCCATTCTGTTCCAGTAAACTGTTCTGTTTCACCTATGGGACCACAAACGGACAACTCTCATCACCAAATTCTGACAGATGCATTTCAAAATATAGCTTGTAGCAGTTCACAAATTGTTCCTTCTCGAACACAAGGACCACAGCTAATGTTAACTCCAGCTTCCAGCGTAAGCACTGGGTCAACAACAGGCGGGTGTGTCATGAAGATGGCTGTGTCATGCAAAGCGTCGTCTTGTGTCAAAGCTTATCTGGATCCGTCGCTGACAGAGGAGGAGCGGATGGCTAAGAGGAGGGAGTACTGGAGGGTAAAGAAGAGGGAACAACGAGCCGCCCGGAGCGTATGGCCAAGGCAAGGCCACTCACAAGCGAGGGCAAGTGCGGTTTTACTGAAGAGGAGAGCACAAAAGCATGTCGCCGCTGTGCCACTTGGCAAAAGGCATCCAAGGCTGTCAGGAAGCATCACAAACCACAATATGGCTTATGTAAATGAGATGAAAGAAGTGAGTGTGTTAATGCCAGCAGTTGACCTAAATTTGAATCAAGCCATCTGTCCAGAGCTCAAACCCCCAATGTCCAGAACGCCACCACCAGCTCAGGTCTATCCTGACCCAGCTTTGAGTGCAGATAACCAGGCGACCACGCTGCTCGCGGTGGCCTCCATGAAGAAACTCCTGGAGGAATCACTTAGCAGTGTATCCGAGTATCAACCTGAGACAGGAATTAAAATAGAGACTGAAGAGGAAAATGTGGAACAGGACGTGAAGCCAGATGTGTTGCTGGACAATGTTTGCGCACCAATTACTGCTCATGTAATGGTACAAACACAAAGCAGTCACGCAGACACAAAACTTGAGCATGTATCATTTGAGCAAAAAGACATGTCTCTAATAACACCTTCTTTAATCCCACATTGTGCTCCTGACAACACACCTGAAACCCTTCCTTTCATTGTAAATCCCAAAGTAGAGGCATCTGACTGTGTTCAGCTCCGAACACAACACACCAAACAAGCCGAGTATCAACACTGCTGTTCCCCAGGGCCCCCCAAACTACACCATCCTCCCATTGAAACACAAGCAGAGACTGAAGACGAAAACTACAACAGGGACAAGTGTCCACAAGTGATGACTTTAGAGCAGAAGAGGGAGTACTGGAAGCTGATGAAGAGACAGCAAAGGGCCCGGCTGAAGGCCAGACAGAGGAGCATCAGCAATGTGGCCTCCTTCAGAACTGTTCAGGTAACATGCATCAGTACAGATTTGTACAAAACATACTCATACTCATACTCAATATGCATGCTATGCATGCATATTAGCAACCATTTGTGGTAGATGTAAGTTAGTGTGGTACTTATTTATTTGTAACGGAGGAATATTGCAGTTTTACAGTTTTTGGCCCCATTCAAAACAAGTGTACATTTATCCAAGTGTATCCATAGTTTCCTAGCTGAAGATAACTATGATCACATAATGTGAACAAGCATACAAAAGGTAAACAATTGTACTATTTTTAAAATAAATTGTTCATAGAAGTTGGGGCCATTTATTTGTCTACATTGAATCAGTTAAAATCAGAAACAGTTTAAAACTCAAATGGTCTGGGGTTGTCACTAGTTCACCTTTAGCAGATGAGCTCTGGTATTTGACACTAAGACCAAAAATAGAGGCTCAGAGAAGTTCACTTACTTGAGCACTATAGCTTCATTTCTCTTAGTCTTACACAGGGGACATGAGCGGAGACGGGGAGAGGACAGGGAAGTTAAGGAAAGGAGATGGGTTAAGACAGATATAATAAGAGATGACAAAAAGACAGGGATGGGAGCGCTGAAGCCATAGAATGTCAGGATGATGATGTTTAACTTTACATTAACACTACTTTACCTCCTCCAGTCTTCAGGTTGTATCTTAAACAAGAGAACAGCGATAAAACCAGTCCTCCTGCCCAAGCCATCTACGGAATCTGGGACTGCAGTGACCAGCATGCCCACTGTCCTCTTGGTTAGCCCTACTGTGGCTGATGCAGGCCCACAGGGCACACTGAGAGTCAAATCACCGGTGTGCAGTAGAGACCGTGACACTCGCTGTAGGAGAGGGGACGAAAACACAACTGTGAAGAGGTCAGTCTTTCCTACCATAAAGCCCCCTGACAACCCACTCTCCAACATGAATATACAGCCCATTGAGCCTTCGCTGTCAAAACTGAGGTCCATCACAATTCCATGTCAACCAAAAAAAAACAATGTACAATATGTAGCCTCTCGATCGATTGGCACCATTGTACCACCCAAACCTATTCCTGGTGAGTCTGAAGAGGACTTCCAGAAGAGGAAGAGAGAATATTGGAGAGTCAAGAAGAAGGAGCAGAGGGCCAGGAAGGCCTTTCAGGACAAGGACAAGGACACTGACCCCAGCTGCTCCCAAAACCTGCCCCAGTACATGCCACCGGAACCCCTACAAGACCAGTGTGAGCAGGTAAACTCTTTTGAACTCTGATCCATTCATTCATACTATTTACGCTTTAGATTTAACTTTCATTCTGTATTTGTAGGAATCAAATGAGTGGATGGACCCTGTGGAACCAGAAGACCTAATAAAGTATGTGTAGTATGTAGTCTTAAGTGAGTTTTTTTTTCTCAATGATCAAGATAATAACATGTCTGATTGTGCTTTACAGTGACTCGACTGACTGTGATGTAGGCTCTTTCACATTCCCGAGTTACACCGTGCCAATAGGTGAAGAATAATCTTCTAAATTTGAGTTGAATTTTGCAGTTTGGTGGTCCACACACACTAAAATGGTCATTCTTTGCCCTTCAGATAGTGTTTTCACTGACTACGAGAGCCCGAGCGGTGAGGAGGCTGCTCTGTCAGGAGACTTCTGGAGGAACAACTACCTCATGGACCACGACCCACTGAACCAGCTCCTGGTGTGCATGGTGTGTGGGGAGCTGCAGTACGTCCACAGCCTGGAGGGGGTCCGGGGGCACATCGAGGAGGCCCACCCCCACACTCTGAACCTGGACTCCGGGGAGAGGCACAGGATCCTGCAGGCCTGGGATGAGCAGGTGTTCCACAGGGAACGCTTCTTCACCAACCAGCTCCAGCAACACAGCGCCTCCATGACAGGTGGGTCAAGCTGACTGGGTCAGATCCAAAACATACAATGAAAGCTTCCAGCTGCAATGAATGTTTGATTTGCATTACTGCAGTTTCAGCCTGTTGTTACATTACATTTTTAGCTCCACTGCCCAGTCAGGCCGCTCCATTTTGTTTCATAGTGATAGTGATGGTGGATAGTTTCATTTTTCGATTTGTTGATGGAGTCTCTTGTGTGTATGTTGGCCATGCCTCCAAATATATAATTGGTGGATCCCTTTGGAATTGTGTGAATTTGTTTCTGTGCCTTGAAGAAAATATACCGTAGTTCTTTGTATAACCAGTTTAATTGCATAACAATATATATGAAATATATATTCCTTCAATTCAAATATTTTGTTGTATTGATGTATATTTTACTGTATAAGTAATATTTTTCCAATATCTATTTGTATTTTTTTGCAGAAGCACATATGAACTGATCATGGAATCAGAGAAGACCCAAGTGCAGGGCCCATTGTCATATTTATTCATCATTTAAAAAATTTAGTCACTTATTTAGTCATGTGTTGTGAGGTCTTGTAATTTATTTTGCATCTTCTTTTAAGCATATCATTTAGCCATGTCAAAATAATCCTCAAAATTAATCGGCTTGATCTAGTATACCTATTACATACTATAATATTTATTTTAAGATGTAAACTAAGAGTTACTACATTTCTGTATTATTAATCACTTTATTGCAGTAGTGACACGTCTGCTATTAGCAGTAATCTTTTATAACATTCCAAATGCTGATGTTAAATGACATTGTTGCTGTGGTCTGAAGGCTGCTCTATTTTCTTGAATTTTTTTTACTGGAGCAATCGGCTCAAACGCCAGCATTGAAAACAAATGCACAGCGCACTGAACATCTGTCATTTTTACTGCACCACATCAGAAGGAAAACACTGAGATCTTTCCATCAATCTCTCAGAATTTGTAGCCATTCTAAAAAGTAAATCCAGTTATGATTAAAAAAATACTTTAACTTGTTCAATATTGTATTTCATATCTTCACTATGTGACAATGTTAATACTCAAACACATTTTGTGGTTTTGCCATGCCAAATACGTATTTATTATTTATTGCGTTTCATCTTGTGTAGTTGAAAATAATACAGTTCATTATGGATGTACTTCCATGTTCATAATACAGTCTTACTCTAGATCATTAAGTTGTTTGTGAATATGTGGCATCCAAAGGCTTTCTTGCATGAGTTAGTAGTTGTGTGTTTGAGGGTTCCGGTTGGATTGATTTTTTTTTTTTTTTTTTTTTAATGGACAGGGAAAAAAAAGACTAATGGTAATAGTTTGAGCACAAAGCATTGTACATGCATTCTTTAAGAACCTGCAAAGCCACATACAAGGTGTCGACATTTGAATTCAACTCGATGCCTCCGAATGTATTTGTGTCTTGTTAAAAAAAAAAAAATGTTTGCCTTTTCAAAAAATAAAACTTTTTACTGAAATGTATTTTTTTCTGTGTATTTCATGATCCTCTACTTAGTTATAATCTGACATCTTTTCATTGATGGGAAACTATAGCAACATAATATCAAATAACCTCCACACTTAATTAAATAACATTTTATTGTTTGGACAATAACATTAACAATTGTCTGTTTTTTTCTGAAAATAAATTTGCACTGGTAATTGTGTGAACAGAATATACAGTGAGTGATCTGTTCCTTTCACCAGTCCTGCTTTACTGCTTCACACTGTGCCGTTGCCGTGGTTCTTCCTCCACCTCCTCTGCTGTGTGCGCATCAGTCTCTGGGTCAGACTCTTGCTGAGCCTGGTCTGGGCCTGGTTTGGAATCCGGAGACGCCTGCAGTTCCCGAGGGCCAGGGTCCAGTCGGAAAAGTGTCGGGGTCTGACCCAAGATGGGATTAGTCTCCTGGAGGCCGGATATCCACTGGTTCAGAGCGGCCCGGTCTCCCTGGCTGGTCATGCACATAGCAAAGACTGGGCCCTCATCCACTAAACAAAACACACATCTGTTCAGTCCTGTACAGTCACAATAATTCACTTCAACACGATTTGCAAGATTCAGCTAAAATATGCAACGGTTAAAAAGGTATCCGTCTCAAAAATGGTCTTACGGTCTTCCACGTCAAAGTTCTCCTCATCGCCAAGGTCCCTCTCGAAGTCCAGGTCCAGCTGCAGTGGATAGTCAAGGCACCTTTCTGGATCGTAGGGCTCCTCCACCTGAAAATCAAACCCACAAAAGCATTTTAAAACTTTTAGCGCGGTTAGGCTCAACAATACGGCATGTAGCACTGCATTGTGAGCATGTTATGGCTTGCATATGTGCTGAAACCAGTGAAGAAAGGGAAATATTATGTAAAATCGACTTTCATGTGCTTTTAATAATGTTATAAAAGTATTCCCTCATCAATTCTCTACGCAAAGTTGTATTTTGATTCATTAATTTCGTCATTTTACCAAGCAAAACATTAAGAACTGACCTCAGCTTTGTGCTTATTTGCAATTATTCCAAAACCTCTGAATCAGGGTTATAAATGAAGGGTTCAAAAATGTTATATCACAAATTTTCAACATGAAAATCAGCTTGTTATAGTGAAATGCCACTGTAAACAGGCAGGGCTTATCAGTGCACTTTTGAGCAGGAAGTCAATGGACCCGTTTCTATTGTCCATTTCCAATATTATGGTTTACAATGAACAGAATGTAAAATTGTGATCTTCATAGGTTATAATTTAATACTAAATACCTGAAACAATTCATAAAATGTCTTCCTTTAATCCAACTACCGCCATGCGTCAATGAATATATTTTGCCTTTTAAAAATACATAATATCATTGATCATCTTTAAACTTTGAATGTTTTATCTGCAGCTAGGTTTTAGCAGTATTTCGTCTTACCTTTTCCTCTGGCGGTATGGGGTCTGCACGTAGTATGTAGTAAGACACGCATGTTTTTCTCAACCACAGGCGAAAAGGACCTTCAACAAAAACAGGTCTTTTGCGGTCATGTTTGGCCAGTAGCTCCATTTGACTGGGACTCTGAACACCTGCAGGACACACACAAAATTACTGTATGTTCAATTTCAAACTCAGGAAACAATACACACATAGCAGCATCACTTGATAGTACCGCAGTTTGCTTACCTACAATATGAGGGAATGTTATCTCTTGTCCGCTCTCAGTTACATCTGTACAGGGCATCTACAACAAAGCCATCTTGGTCATTAAAAGTCAATAAATAAATGTACTTTAAATGTACAAAGGCTTACCTGGTAGACAGTTATTTTAGCATCCAGATCGTCAGCGATGCGTTTGAGGCTGAACTTGGCCAGGTCTACAGGGTCCTCTGGCAGCTGATGGGGGACGGGGTAGGGGTTCACGTGCTTGAATCTGGGGAACCAGTACATGATGCGCTGATATTTCCTCATGGGGTGGCCTTTCGCTCCAAATATCTGCAGCAGGAGGACCTTAGTATCCACATTAGGCATGACACCTGAAACAAAAAACAAACATAAGGAAGGTACGCGACATATTAGTTAAGTTAAATATAGATTATACTATATTAGAATATATATCGACCTGGATATTTGCCTTATAGGGTGGCAAATAACCTTTTCACATTTACTTGACAACATGAAGAGACAAAGCTCATAAAAAATAACTTGACAAAACTTTGAGAATCTGTAAACATATTTTTTGACAGATAAAAGTAAAACATATCCTAACTGAACGCTTCAAGATAAAGAATACTTACAAATAAAGATACAAATTGCAAATTGTTTATTACCTTTTGCCATTTTGATTTAATAATTCCTCCGTCTCTGTGATGGAACGTCTAATGGCATGTGTTTTAGAGTCTGCATAGTGCAGCTAACAATTAACCGTTTTTAAGATAGTGACCGATTATTGCCTTCAAAATGATTTTGTCATCTCTTCTTACCATAGTTCTCTATCTGCTCCAAAATCTGTACTCCACACTCTTGTTGCCGTGGATAATGGTTGAACATGGTCTGAATATAATTCCTTGGGATAAATACTTCTTTAGGAAACACATCCAGCAGCTTGTTATAGACGGTGATATCTCTCTCCACTCCAAACTCAGGCATCTTCTTCAGCGCTGCATAGATAAACTCCACATGCCCCCGTCTCCTCACGTCTTGCTTGGTGAAAACGTCCACAACTCGGTTAAACGTGGCTTTAGTTTTGTTTTCTCTGACCAAGCGTTCAAACAGGTCATCTTGCACTATAGATTTCTTGTCCTTGTCTTTGTCTTGTACTACGTCTAAAGGAGCTGTGGGTCGACTTTTGAAGACTGTTCGACTGAGGTGGAAATACGTCAATCCCTGCAAAAAGAAAAAAAAAAAAGAAAAGATTTAGAGACCATAAGTTTTAGGGGTGGACAAAAATGACTAATTCAATATTTATTTGCGTCTTCTGTTAAAAATATTCAGATGATATTATGTCAATCAACAGAAATGTGTAAAACATGTCTTTAAATACCGTATATTAGTTCGGGTTTAATCATCAGACAAATGTGAAATGTCTGTAAATGTCATCACAAAAGTGCAGAAATATAGTATTCCCTTTTATACATTTTTAAATCAGCTCTTTTCCTCATCATTCAAATTTTGCATATCTTCAAAACAGCATTGACAATATTATAACGTGTCAGAACCACCATAAAGTTAACAATATAGATTACTTAAATTTAAGTTATTTGATGCAAATATTGGCAATAAAATAAGAAACATGACACTAAGAAACAAGTTGAGAATTCGCCTACATCAAACCTGATTCTTTCCTGAACTACAGGTCATATAACAGTAACAATTCTGTATTATCATATTTATTCTGTTTTTGTTTTTTTGTTACCTGTTTTTGTAGCGGGCTCGGCTGGAGCATCTGTGCCCGGAGAACAGCAGAGGACGGTCCCATCCATGATCTGAGGCTCTGCAGCTGGAGCAGGCAGCGGGCGCACTTCATGATCAGTCAAGAGACCACCTGCGCAATCACACGTTATGACCGTTTAATTACGCTATAACGACACTCTTTATTGCATGCGACACTACCTATAAACATGTCAACATAATATATCCATAGCCAATACACCATCACGTACCATTATATACAAAACAGCCCGAAGAGTTTTGTCTCCTTGACAAAAATCTCCTTCAGGACGGCTCCATGTTAAAATGCCGGTGACATCCGGGTGCTACATAATATTGCTTCCCTCGAAAACGACACAGCTAAGGTTCCGCACAGAATAATTCAATACCGTTTGGCAAGTTGTACCGTTATAGATAACCGGTATATAGAAAATAGATTTCATTTCTGTTTATTTTTGCCTCAATATCTTTTATGCTTTCAGTGCTTTCCTGTACCGTAAAGGTTATTAACGTATGGAGCAAAGATAAATAATTGTGGAAATAATTATTCGGCTGATTTAATTCTGATGGGTATTCAAACGGTTTAAATCATTACTATTTATCCAATGTATTTAAATTATCACTATTAATATTTATTTCTATTGTATAATAAAAAGTACTATGCCTGCATCACCACACGATGGCGACAACGTTTCTAGAATAAAGTTACTATTTTCAAATAGTCAGTCCTATAAAGTTTTCAGTTAATGATACAATGTTTGCGCAACAACATTGTAGTTTCAAGGTTCCGCAACTGAGAAAAGAAAAAAAAACTAAAGTATACATTGTTGTTTAGACTTCTTAAGAAAGCCTGGCGGATCCTGCACTTCCGGAGGTGACCAAACGATCCCACTCTATGGACGCATCCCACCTTGCGCTCCTCGCCAAGTCTGCGCACTCGTCGTTTACTCCCTCGGCGTCATGTCTGCGTTGGTGTTCTCAGAAGTGCGCGCTGCAGGATGCCTAGAAGGGGTTTGTCTGGTTCTCAAAGTGCGCTTTTAGTTACAGCAGGACGGGAGTTTGTATTTTTCCGGAGCGGCTCTTGTTGAATGTGGCAGCTTGACAGAAGCGTGTGAAGCGTGTGACACTCCTCTCTCTCTCTCTCAGCATGGAAAACACAGCACAGGACTGCGAATTTATCTAAACTCACTACTTTAACCTTGGATTATGGATTCTTCTACCAACAGCCTGGGTAAGATACCGTTTATCCCTTTGAGGTTGGTAATTAATCGTGCAACTTCCTTAAAATCAAACTTTTGCAGAGTCTGATTTGGGCAGAGGGATAATGCAAAGTTTGGTTTTGAGCAATCATTTCAATGGCAAACACACGCTGACATCATAATATAATCTCAATTGCATACTCTGTGGTTTTCATTGGAGTCTTTAATTATAGATATTTAGCTCTCCTCAGCTTCTAATTTAACCCCACATCAGTGAGTTCCTTTGGCACATGTGCAGTAGTGTGTACATAGTTGCTTGTAGCCTTTGGAGGACAGTGTTGATTTCAGAGCTCTCAGCACGAGGTAAAGGACCAGGTCTGTCTGCTGTAAACAGTTGCTGCATTTGTATTTTCTTACCACAGCATCCTTCTCTTTGAGCCCTGGATTTCTCAGCTGCCTTGAAGGAGCCATGCAGAATCTTTAGCAGCTTTTGTCTAACTAAATACTTGAATGACAGCTCACTCAAACTTTAGATAAGCTTAGATGACTTTAGATAATAGATCATAGGAGCAATGTGTTATGTGTGATTTTAACTGTGCCAAAGAAAGGCTCTGCACAACCAGTTCATAACCAGAAAAGTGCTTTTACCTGCTCATACCAACATGTATTATCATGTAAATACAAAGCATGTACTACAAAGTTCAATGTGCTATCAGTGCTGTATCAACTCGATGCAAATCTTGCAGTGTACTTTTAACCCTAACCCTTGTAGTATCTTTGCAAATAACTAGAACAATATATTTGTGCAAGCACGCAGCAGCAGGAAAGTGCTTCCCCACCGCTCCGCCCCCACATCTCAGCCTCTTTTATTGTACCCAGTTGCACACTGTTGCTTTTGTTGCCTTTCTGCAGGCTCGGCTGTCCCACCTTATGTGCTGATGTTGTGTTTACTTGTCTAGTAAAGCGATGGAGCGGTGGGCCGCTGGGGAACAGTAAATATCACAGGGAGAGGTAGCAGCATCTGTGGCTCTGGCCTTGTCTGAGGCAGCTGTTCTCCGGGGCCTCTTTAATGAAGTAATGTAATCAAAGTCATTACATGTAATTATTGTGTTTTCAGCGCACTGTAAGCTGAGGATGTCTGCAGTGATAAGTCATATCCTCTGGGCTGACACACTGGTGGTCCAACTCTGTGCATGTGTTGTATTGTATTTATCCATTGACATTGCCATTCTGTTGTAATAACATACCGCTATTTTGTACTTCATTTATAAACGTCAAGGTGCTGAGTCATTATGAATGATCGTGATTTTGATGGTGATATTATGGATCCATACATCACCAGTGCAGGACCAATTATGCAGTTTGAAACATGTTGAAGGCTCCGCAGTGAGAAGAATTCTTTAGGCGCAAATAATGACAACATGCTGAAACAAACTTGTCACAGATGAGGTAACTTCCACCTGTCTGACTCCATGGAAATACATTTGAAACATTCTCCATAAGTGAGCAGGTCATAAAAGATATTGATGATATTGTCAATGTTGCTTTGACTATATGCAACATTTGAATATTGAGTACCGGTTTATTGTATATGATGAATAAATATGGAAAAATAATTAAAAAAGAAAACTCATGTTATAAAAATAAGGGTATTCAGTGGTAATTATAGGCATTTCACATTTGTCTGATACTGGAACCCCCCAAAAAATGTAAACACATTTTGCTGGACTGACATAATATCATCAGAGTATTGTTATTGCGATACACCAAAAAATACTGATATATTCATTTTTGTCATTATCACCCACCCATATTCTAGATCGATTTTATGCCATTCGGTAACATCTTTCAATAACATCTTAGTGTTAGGTTGACTTTTTTTCTTTTTCCCATTATAAGGATTAATGTTGACTATATCTGCAAAGAGAAGGCATGTAATGAGTTTGGAGATTTTGGAGAGAATCATGAGTATAATCTTAAGGATCGGATGCAAAGGGACGCATTGCAGCCTCATTTGAAGCGGGTAAAGGAATGACACTTGTTGAACAGTGTCTTTGCACAGAGCACGTCTTATTAGTGCTTAATAAATGCCTTTTATCTGTATATTGGATAGTAAAACATATATATATATATTCATACTGTATTACGTATATTACAGATTCTATAAACATTTTCGGTGGTGACAGAAATAGTCGGCATAGTTGTGTCCTATTATTACGTGGAGTGAAATGTTTCCCAGAGCACCTCATTCCATGCAGTGGTTTGTAAAGAGTGGCGTTTGATAATGCGGCGTCAACCAGCTGTTTCCCATAAAGAGTTATTTGTGCTTCAGAGGCAGGAAAGCGAAATAGTGAAATCAGTGAACGTCTGTGTTCGTCCTCAGATAAACTCGCGTCTCGTGCTGGAGCCCTATAAGCCCCTCGTTCATGGCGATCACTGATCTGTTTCCTCATTTTGTCTAGAGATGGACCAACATGGGCTTTGTCATGACCGATGCCGATATTTTAGAAACCAGCGCAATATTTTTTGACCAATTTTTAGGGCCAATTTAGATAATTTCCCCCAAAATATATAACTTAAAACTCTGTCTACTGTCTGTCTATATAGTGATTTTGCTGGAAAGGAAAAATCATATCAATAGAAATAATTAGCAGTGCAGTTATATTTTATGTAGAGCCCTTTTTTGCACTTAAATGAACTCAAATGAAGCTTCATGTGTTTCCTTCACACCGGTGGGCACCTCAAACCAAATTCAGTCCTGGAGTTTAAGTGCTAAACTGACATTTATTGCAAATATATCACCAACCCATAGAATATATTGGTCTATCTCTACTTATAATGCACGTTCTGCTCCACGTGGACGGCATCGACGAGCAGATCTTCATTCCAATGATGTAGGAATAAACATTAATATTGCCGTTTCACTAAAAGTCTCGTCACTAAAACGATGTGCTTTGACGTAGATACACCTGATACTCGCCTGATTTCTCAAACCCTTTGCTGTTTTTCACTTTCAGCAAGTCATAAGTACAAAGACGTAAAAGATGTTGTGCAGGAGTAGAGCTCGGGTCAAAAGAGGTAGACAAGACAGTATTCCTCATTCAAATTCAGTGCCTATTAATAACACCGCACATCATCTGTTAAAGCGTTCTTCTGTATTTGACAAACACGCACCTTGACAACAGAGAGCACAACAGTGTCTCTTTCTGTTGAATTTGGCTGGTCCCATTGAAGAAAGGTCAATCTGTGAACAAATCAATGACTGGGTAGACATTGTGTGGTGATTTATGCCGACAGCCTTTGGTGCAGGGCAGGCTTGGTCTTGCATATTATTCCTCTGTTTTCTCTTAATGTGAACTGTTGCCAAAACAAACCATCTCCCTTTTCACGATGAGTGCTTTTAGTTGGCTTTATACCTACCTGTGTTTACCGTTTGATGGTTTAGGAGACTGGGCCAAATATTTATTGCATTTTGTCCTGGAGTGAGTTAAATCAATAGCAGTTGTGTTAAAAATGCAGCTTTATTTTTGATTTGTTCTTTCTACATTCTATAAAATTGATGAATTAGCTCGCCATTGCGCCACGTGACTATGAGTCTATGATCTGAGCTGATGTTGGCTGTTGTCACACGGCCTCATTTGCCTGCTGCAGCCGCCCACCGGTGGTTGAGCGTGGTGGATGGAAGTTGCGTGAGGTGAATGATACTGGGGCATGTAGGCCGTGCACGGGGCGAGCGGTGCATCCCAGGAACGCTCTGGTTCTATCTCAGATGTTTTGGTGTTCACACGGGAGAGTCGGCGCGCGGTGCAGGGGCGGACAGGATGTTGAGGCGCGACACACTACAAGAAACAGTAAAACAGTGACTGGAGAGAGCAGAGAGAGGCTGTGGACACAAACACATTCACAGGCCAGGCCAATGCAAGATTAGTGCATTGGGCTTTTTTGTAGTTTGTATTAAAATATAACATGCATATTGTTTTTTGTTTATTGTTAACTGCAATATTGATTAAAAAAAAGCATAATAATAGAAATAGAACGCACAGGCTTCATCGCTTCAAAGGAGAATTTCACAGTAACAACCAGTGGCTTTTTATGTTTTTTATTTCTGTGTTTTCATTTTATTTCAATAGCTACGCAACATTCTTGAACCAATGTATGACCCGGAGTCTGACATTTTCAAATAGATCACAATACAGGGTTGTGGGCGGAGATAGTGGGCAGGTGAAATTCTCAAATGCAGAACAATACAGGATACTCTTTGAGAATTTAGAGGATTGTTATTGTCATCTGGAGTCAGATAACACAGAAACAAACTGATGCAGAAACACATGCCAAAAGACCTTTTAAAATCAAATGTCAAATATAAATAATCAACATATTTATCGGTCTTGAAGCCTCCACTGGCAATTTTTCCAACTTTATTTGGTTGATAATTATTTAAAAATGTCAAAATGTACAATAGAAATAGTCATTTGTTGCCCTAGTAGTAGATAGACACATAGATATTAGAATTATAATTCAGCTGCAGAATTAAAGATCAATAAAAGTGTAGTTCTCGCACAAAAAAACACTGTGATAAGTTGCTCGGTTCCATTCAGCCTTGGTTTTCTATTAATTACCAGTTCTATCAGTGATTGGCAATACATTATTTAGTTTTATGAACCAACAGAATCTGTCGGGTTTAATTTCTGTGTATTTAGCGTAATTAACATGTATCGTAATAGTAATAGGCCATAGAAAGAACTATGAACTATGTTTGTGAGATATATTGTTGTTGCTAATCTGCTCATTTTGGCTGCACATCTGGCTCCTCAGACTCGTGTACATGAGTTCGTTACAGCAGAAACAGTGCGCGGCTGTGTCCTCCAGACATTCCATCAGAGAGTCCTCCTCCTCCTGGACCCGCCTCAACATCATGCAAAGTGGAATCACCCTCTGGACCACTGGACCACTGGGCCACTGGGCCACTGGACCACTGGACCACTGTGTAACTAGACCACTGTGTAACTGGACCACTGGACCACTGACACTTTAGCAGGTCAACTTGGGCTATTAACACATTCCCACACCTAATCCCCTGTGAATCCCATGTTACAAAATCTTGTAGTAATCCATTAATTAAAACGTAGTCTGTGCTATAAATTAAAGGATAGACGATTTTTTTCAGCAATTTTTTTTATCATATTTCCTCGTGGCGTGGATAAATCATTTGTCCTGCCACGTATCAATCATAAAACGCCTGCAGCCGCGTGCGGTTCGTCCCCACGTTTCCGCGTGCCTAAGCGCATGGATCTATCATAATATAGTTCCCTCAGTGTACGGGGCAAAATGAAGACGGAGAAAGACAGTTCGAGCTGAAGCAGAAGTGGACAGAAATCTACGGGAGACGAGACATGCAATGCGCTCCGTTGCGCTAATAAACAAACGCACGTGTGTGATGTATCGGTCCGCACGGGGGAGTGCGCATGCGCACTTCCGCCTGCGTTCTCAAATCGCCGAAAAATCGTCCATTGCGCCTTTAAGGCTGAAACAAGTTAATCTATTAAGCGTATCTAATTGTTTATTTAGATGATTGTCAACTAATTGTCATCTAATTTAGTAATCATTATTTGGACTAAATCCAAAACATGCCATGTGCTATGAAAAGAGGTTTTATGGCTCAAAAAAAGATGGATTTATACCTGAATGACACAGGAAACATGTAAATGCAAGTATACTTGATCATGATGTCTGCAAGCGGCATTACTTTAGCTATATCTGGGTCAAATTTGGTTAAAAAAAATCATGACTCTGGCAGCAATATATTCTGTTGTTCCTTATAATTTAACCCTGTTTAAAAATAATGCTGTAGGTTTTACTTACTAGTCTAATTAAAGCCAAAAGTCTGGTAATTTCCATTTAAACTATTGAAATATTTTAACTGTGTTTTCCAAATTTTCAGATTATTTTATCCAACTTAAAGGCACACTATGTAACTTTTCTGGTGGTCCACATCCTGCATGTTTCCATTGATACGTTATTGCATTGCCTGAAATATTTCAAAGCTTTTAACAAGTATTGTTTTTATGATCATTTTTATTTCTACCTTTATTTAGCGTGGAAGTCCCATTTCTCAGGAAAAACAAACACAATTCTCAATCAGCACTCTCCTAATGTCTATGTGGACGATCTGCATGCGTCCTGGCTGAGTAGTTCCCCGTGAGCCATGATCCCATGCCCGATGTGTAATAGCAGCGCAATGTTTTTTCTTCTCGTCACTGCTCGTCATAAAGTTGTGTAGCGAGCATGAATACGACCAGATTTGTGGAACAGTTGCTGTGAATTTGACACTACTCACACTCCTGCTTTTACAGAGGCGCTGCCAAACTGCTATGACTCACACTGGCTTGGCCCATTGAGCTCAGAACGACAAGGAAACCAGGCAGTCAAGAAAAGAGCGGGAATACACAGGCACATACCTCACTAATCCCCTGAAAACGGAGAATGTTAGGACGATTTTGAACTTCCTTGGAACTCCTTTTAGTCATTATTTTAATTTGCAATATGTGGAATTGGATACAGATTTTAACATTTAACTTTAACATTTTGAACCATAATCATCTGCCAGCCTAAAGCAGTAAGACTGTATGTATGACAGTATGAACACTCCTAATCCTGTGCTTCTGCTTTATTGGGCAGTATTTGTACATGTGAGCAGCAGTTAATAGTTTTCCCCTCGTAAACGGTGCCTTTGCAGTTGGTCCGAAAGGAAAACTTGAGCTTCCTGTTTGCTAAACCTTCCTGAAACGATGACAGCAGATGGAGCCACTGGTGGAGGGGCTTCAAACCTGCAGTTTCTTGTAAAATATGATCCAGTTAAATTATGTTTTTAAGGGTAATTTGACTTAACTCACAAGTAGGTGGCAAAGGGGCAGAAAATTCACAGGAATCTTTAGAAAATTCCTTTTTTCCTATGGGAATTTTAGCTTGAAATTAGAAGAAAAAAAAAAGGTCAAAATGCTTGAACATCATATATTTTGCATTTTTTTCTGTTGAATGTCAGTGACCAGTATTTCTCCAGTGGTTTGAAGCTAGATTCTCTTGAAAGTTTGGAACCTTATGACCCAGATTTAATACCATGTGACATAAACAATTAGAAATGCCATATTAGTTGGTCTGGAAGCCTAAAACGTCTAGTGATCACATCTGACATTGTCAACGTTTTTTGTGTGTATTTCCATAAATTCAGCTTGTTATGTGTCTGTACATCACTCAATGTTAAGAGATGACCTACTGAAGTGTTAATTCCCTGTTAATTCTCATAAAATCTTATACATTCTCATTAATTACCGTAAATTCCCCATAATTCCCATATACATTTTCCAAGTTTGGAAATTCATGGATCTTTGCTATTTAAATTCATTTTAATATGATTCAAGAAAACAAGAAGGTGTCTTTATATATACTGTATATTTAATGAATGATACCTAGATACAACTTCTTATTTTTATACTTTTGGATTTAAAAAAATAACCCTGTAAATGATCTGGCGTTCCACAAGGCACCGTTTTAGGGTCACCATTAATTTAATTTCCCCTTGTGTGTTATAGACTCTAAAGATGAGATGTGTTTTAACTTATAGCTTTTGTTATGAGATGAAGATGTTAAGGGTTATGTCAATTACTCTGTGAGTGAGTTAAGTTGTTTACTTGTGAACCCTTAACTGTAACCACAATATGTATTATGTAGACCAAGCTAGTTATTATCAACCCACATTTTAGGCTGATGTGATGAATTATCTTGAGTTGTTTCCTCTTGTTTGCTTGCCAGTCCAGTCAACATTTCCTTTATCTAACTAACTGGGTGTGACATTGTGACGGGATATGGTTTATTACGTACGCTTTAAGCTTCAGTCATCCATAACAGTGAATGTCTTGTCCCAACTAGTCTCTTTCACAGGGTCCAAAGGGACACACATCTCCCAATACAAAAGATTTGAAATTTGAGAACATAGGTTATAGTTTATGACTCATATTTGAAAGGCGTGTATGGCTTTCATCTGTTTTTGAATGCAATGCCACTATCAATTGAAGTAACAGTCTATTGTTTTATCATAACAAACAGCCAGTTTGTCAGCATGTCCTTCCAAGAGAGTTGCTAATGTTATGGACTTCTCCAGCACGTTCATCCATCACAGCAGAAGTTGAAGTCCTAAATTTGCCTCGTCTGGCATTCAGAGAGAAGCGTGTTTATTTGCTAATGATGTTGGCTCTTTGAAGAGGCCCCCAGACTGATGAAGACACATGAGGACTGGAGTGCTCTGGATTGTGGGTGCGTTCCTGCTCTGACCAGCGTTTTACTATACATTCAAGGCCTTGCTAAACAACGACTAGGATGTTTAAGTTGTTTAATTTAAGTCGCAAAATCTGCCGTTTCAGCTCGGGGCCAAGTCTACCTCCAACACTGATTGCGCAATAGAAACGGTCATTTACATGTTTGCGTTACTTGGTGTATTGACCACAGGTAGTATTTTTGGTCATCGCGGAGTCTAAATCCGCACACAAACAAATATATATATTTTTGTGGGGTCCGTTACTGGCACCCCACCTTATAAACAGAGATGTCAAGGGATCAGTGTTAGATTATTGTGAGAAAAAACACCACCAGTTTATGATAATTCACAATTATTAATAAACTGAAACCAACAGTGAAATCATCTTTACCATTCACGTCTGTCAACAGCTTTATGAAATCGAAGGCTCCGAATAAAGTTCATGTGACATAAACAGCAAGAGTCAGTTTTATTGAGCACTGTTGAGCATAGTTTATAGCAGTGGTCCCCAAACTACGGCACGCGGGCCTTTCAATCCGGCCCGCCAAGCTTATCCAAGTTATATTAAAAATTGAAAAAAAATAAAAAAAAATTGCCGTAGGCTTTATTAGACAGTAGATGGAATGAGAAAGAAAGGAAGGGGAATGATGAGAGAGAAAGGAGGACAGCAAATGTCGGGATTCAAACTCACGATACTATGGCTGGCCGTTCATTTTACCTTTCGCCTGTAATGCCCACATTTCCCCAAGAGATGGCCACTGTTCCCTCAAAGCTGCGCGCCTGCGCAGCTGCGCACTTCTTGCACATAGTGCACTGCTCGCACGCACATAGTGCACTGCTCGCACATAGTGCACTGCTCGCACATAGTGCACTGCTCGCACATAGTGCACTGCTCGCACATAGTGCACTGCTCCACTTAGTGCACTGCTCGCACATAGTGCACTGCTCCACTTAGTGCGCGCACAAGAAAATCTATGGCGCACAGAAAATAAAATTCACCACAAACGGCCACCGGGGCCAATCAAGCAGGAAGCGCAAGTGTTTGACACTGAAGAAGACTCTTGTGGACAGTAGAAGACAGTAGATAATTAATCATTATTTAATGCATTCTGAAAACAACAATTTGTACATTAAGCCTTGGATTTGTTTGCTATGTTAGAAGTTACAGGTCTAATCTTTCGTGTAATTTACAGTAATTCATTAGTTCACACAAACACACCATATTTTCCTGGCCTGGCCCCTCGGCCAAATTTTAGAACCCAATGTGGCCCTCGAGTCAAAAAGTTTGGGGACCACTGGTTTATAGTATAGATGCAATTAAAGTGACTTAATTTTGCTTCTAAAATGTTCACAAACCACACTTGTATTACAAAATGAGTTATTAGTTATTTCTAGTTACCAGCAATCAAAACTTTTGTTGTCCGTTACTGGCACCCCACCTTATAAACAGAGATGTCAAGGGATCAGTGTTAGATTATTGTGAGAAAAAACACCACCAGTTTATGATAATTCACAATTATTAATAAACTGAAACCAACAGTGAAATCATCTTTACCATTCACGTCTGTCAACAGCTTTATGAAATCGAAGGCTCCGAATAAAGTTCATGTGACATAAACAGCAAGAGTCAGTTTTATTGAGCACTGTTGAGCATAGTTTATAGCAGTGGTCCCCAAACTACGGCACGCGGGCCTTTCAATCCGGCCCGCCAAGCTTATCCAAGTTATATTAAAAATTGAAAAAAAATAAAAAAAAATTGCCGTAGGCTTTATTAGACAGTAGATGGAATGAGAAAGAAAGGAAGGGGAATGATGAGAGAGAAAGGAGGACAGCAAATGTCGGGATTCAAACTCACGATACTATGGCTGGCCGTTCATTTTACCTTTCGCCTGTAATGCCCACATTTCCCCAAGAGATGGCCACTGTTCCCTCAAAGCTGCGCGCCTGCGCAGCTGCGCACTTCTTGCACATAGTGCACTGCTCGCACGCACATAGTGCACTGCTCGCACATAGTGCACTGCTCGCACATAGTGCACTGCTCGCACATAGTGCACTGCTCGCACATAGTGCACTGCTCCACTTAGTGCGCGCACAAGAAAATCTATGGCGCACAGAAAATAAAATTCACCACAAACGGCCACCGGGGCCAATCAAGCAGGAAGCGCAAGTGTTTGACACTGAAGAAGACTCTTGTGGACAGTAGAAGACAGTAGATAATTAATCATTATTTAATGCATTCTGAAAACAACAATTTGTACATTAAGCCTTGGATTTGTTTGCTATGTTAGAAGTTACAGGTCTAATCTTTCGTGTAATTTACAGTAATTCATTAGTTCACACAAACACACCATATTTTCCTGGCCTGGCCCCTCGGCCAAATTTTAGAACCCAATGTGGCCCTCGAGTCAAAAAGTTTGGGGACCACTGGTTTATAGTATAGATGCAATTAAAGTGACTTAATTTTGCTTCTAAAATGTTCACAAACCACACTTGTATTACAAAATGAGTTATTAGTTATTTCTAGTTACCAGCAATCAAAACTTTTGTTGTCTTTGTACTGTAATAGCTTTTCTCTAGTAGACTTGTTCTTGGCTAAACATTTCCTCCAGTACCAGCTTGGACAAGTGCCAAAGATTTTGCAATAGCACTGATGATGATGAAATTCCTGTTCTAGTGAAATGTTCGTAGGCCAAACGTGAATCACTGCTTCCACGACGCCTTGCAGCACTGCTCTTGTGTCGACAGTTACCGACTTGAGGCAAACATTGGCCACTGTGGTTCCATGCTCTTATTTTGGTCTTATAAAAGGTGGCCAATGTCCCAAAATTGCAGCTAGCTGGTAGAAGAATGTTCTGTTTTTTTTATCCTTCCCAGACTGAGACGCCAACAGTTGCTTGCAGGAATCTCAAAGAGTTAATGTTTGTCTTCAGTTGAATGTTTGTCACAAATGGCTCATTGCCTTTGGTGCTCCGCCAGAATTCTTTGCTGGTTTAAGGAAGTTTGCATGCGGTGAGTCATTACAAAAACATGGAGATCTGGCGCGGGATAAATCATGAGATGAGTGATCACATAACATGGGAAATTCTGTTAGTGAAAGTAAGGACAAGGCTGCGGTTTGACAAGATTATAAAGCTGCTCTAGATGTATTTGTAAAGTGAGTAAATCAAGTGTTTAGTTGTTTATTACGTAGACAATTACTTTATGAAGCAAATTAAGAGCGAAGCAAAACAAAAACACGTACAACTTACTTTCCATTAAAGTTCAATATTGATGCAAGGGCATTGATTTTCTTTGCCATTAATACATGTATTATTTTAGACCAGAACATCACCAGCTTACTTTATAGTGTGTAAAATGGAATTATTTCTGGTGACATCTGCAGGTAAAGGTGCAAATAGCAACTTATCAAATCCAACTACAGATTAGAACAGTATGATCTAGGCTGATTAAAACAGTGCATCCATGAATTTCAAGTAGCGTAATGTGTTTTCAAGTGAGATGCCAAAAAGAACCCATTTTAAATAATTTTATATCACTTCTCCGGCTTCTGTTCAACTACATTGGATACAGTTTAATCCGATTCATCATGACCATAAGTCTTACAATGAGATAGTGGCGGTGTTTTGGATGGAGCTTTGTATATTTTGTAGAAAAGCAGCCATCCAGTCCAACGTTTTGTCTCTTTTTGGATGTGTCCGCAGACAGCGCCGAGTTCCCAGACCGGACGTCCTTAATGGAGGTGCGTCTCCAGGCCCAGGAGGACGAGATCACTCTGCTCAAGTCCTCACTGGCTGATGCTCTGAGAAGGATCCGCCTCCACGACCAGCTCCTGCCTCTTCTCAAACAGCAGCTCATTGCAGGTCTTGTACATTTGAAACTATCTTGAACTAATTCCAACCTACAGTGTCATGTATCTATTTTACAACACATTAAAAATAAATTGGGCTTCATTATTGGGCTTTGTTATAATTACATAGATCTGAACACCCCAAAATAAATATACCGTATTTTCCGGACTATAAGTCGCACCTTTTTTCATAGTTTTTGCCGGGGTGCGGCTTGTTCTTATTATTTATATATATATATATATATATATATATATATATATATATATATATATATATATATATATATATATATATATATATATATATATATATATATATATATATATTATATATATTATATATATTTTATATATATATATATATATATATATTATATATATATATATTATATATATTTTATATATATATATATATATATATATATATATATAATTTATATATACTTATACTTATTCTCCGGAGCGACTTATATGTGATATTATTTGTTATTTTCACACATGCAACCGCATTTCATACTCCAGTGCAACTTATATATGTTTTTTTTTTTCTCTATTATGCATTTTTTGGCTGGTGTGACTTATAGTCCGGAAAATACGGTAGTTATTTAGTATTTTCATCATATTGAACAGGTATGTCTAGTTGATGTCATAAATGTAATTGTTTCCATGTGTAGTTCCTATTAAGAGATTACAAAATATTTTAGAGGGTACTAAGTCACATATTTTTTTTACCTACAAATATGCATTTATTTATTTTATTTTTTCTTTAAAAAGCCTAACAAGAAAAGTCAAATTTGTCCATTTGTGACAAATACTTCTCTGTACACATTTGGTTTTAAATAAAATCCTGTGGGCTTTTGAGTGTGGGTCAGATTATAGACACTCATTTTGAGAGATTTCGCCAGCATCACGTCCAGCCCCCTTTTTAGTCGACTAATCGATGCACAGAGAAAGTCTTTATTTGACCCTTTAGTCGACGACAGCCTTAACTACGACTATAACCAACACTAGTGTCTTACACAGTGAACCCAGGGGCCGCTCGAGTGCTGAACCAAGTGTGCTACTCGGACAGCTGTAGTAACAACAGAAAAGCCTGCGTAGCCCATCAGCCCATCCCCAGGTACCTGAGTGTCCATACACATCCATAGTCCATATACTTCTGAATACATTTGACAGAGAATTTGTTTAGAGGAGCACACAGCCAAGCCATAAATGGAAAATGTAATGATTTACAGAGCACTAAAATACTGTTCTGTGCAGTGGCAGCTGAAAAGACTTGAGGTGAACTTTGGCTCCATAAAGTAGTTCATTCAAATTTCATCCAAACTTCATTCAAATTCTGAATTCCTGGTCCATTTTTTCTTTGCTATGAACCACAATTTATGGCATTATATTAACCACAAAACAACCCCAAAAATCCATAAAGCACAGTCCATTTGAATGGCAGTTCAATAACCAGTGTAGCATCTAGTAATTCTGTAAATTGAACGCCTCATTAACGTGCATTGTAAAGCAAGATAGTTTATTTTATATTATTTTCCATCTGTAGTGTAGTACCACGTTAAAAAAACATGTACAAAAGTGCACAGTAAAACATTAAAAATAGAAATAAACAAGCAAAGGATTTAAGTACCGGTAATCAAATTTAAATAAAACAGTATCAAGAGACACAAAGTAGCAAAGCAAGGACACTTTATACAGCAGAGGAAGTTGGGACCATGTTGAAATATACAGTAAATATTATATAATGATGTGACTCCTGTAAGTGTTTCACAGACAGGTTTGTGTTACCAAAGTCTGCTATAGAAAAGTAGATTGCCTCTTTTTGTGTACATTCTGTGATTGCCCAGTGTTGACTCATTTGTGAATTATGTCCAGCCACGTGTTCAACAGCAGTTCAGTGCGCAGTACAAATGGCCCCACAGCAGCCCCAGTGTCTGTGGAGCCTCCCACTCAGGACAGATCCACCCAGACTGTACTGACCCTGTCCGGGCTGGAGACGGCTCAAACCAGGCCTATGCTGGACCTGAGCAGGGGCTTGTGCAGCCTCCGCCTGGAAGACGCCCTCCTTCATGTGGACACGAGCCTGTCCGTCGAGAGCAGCCGCGGCAAGCTCCACCGCGTGTCCGGCATAGACGATGAGGTGGAGGAAGCCGAGGAGGATGAAGGATTAGGGGGGCAGGACAAGGATCCGGGCTGGTCTTCTTCCCTGGAGGAGCCCATCCAGCCCACCAGCATCAGGAGCCTTCAGAGGGAGGACTACCTGGACCGCAGCTCCTCTCCTGATGAACAGAGCCCCACCTCCACCCTGGGCCGGAGCTCAGACCAGAACCCACGCTCCACCGCTCTGCCCCCCATCCTGGAGGGAGACAAGAAGCCTCTGTGCGTCCAAATCGTCCCGTTCTCTGCTCTTCATGTTTTACATGACATGCATGGCTTTGCCTAATCACAATTTCTACTGTCTAGTGTCACTACAAACCTCAGTCCAACATTTACTTGATGCATACAACATTATCACTTCAAGAACGTTTTAGGGCAGGTTCCCAATTTCAAGTAATTACCTCCTCAATTAAATGAAATTGGACATTGCGGGAAGTTCAAAATTGCCAGGGAAATCCAAAAGTCTGTTTTTTTTTCGCACAGAGTGAGCTGTGCGAGGGCACTAGGATTAGCTCTACAGCAAACACATTTTGTCCATGTGGAAAATATGATGAGAAGCATAAACATGGTGATGGGTCTGAACTTGGGGTGTCTATGCATGAGAAAAGTATATATATTATTTAAACTTTCAATATTATTGTTGTTATATTTGTTCTTGTTTTTGAAAATACAGGTTCAGTCCCATTATTCTCAACTGGTGAATAAAAAACAAATGATTGCTTATGAGCATGTTTTAGAAACTGTAGAAAACATTACACATTTGGCACATTTTTAAACATTATGTTTGACCAAAGTTATTAACTTAAGTATCATATCAATATTTGGTCCACCCATTTATAATCCCAAAACACACACTTCAAGCTCAGAACAAATGTTGAAACTGTGGTTTGTAGAGACGCATTTTGAATCATTTAATCTTATGTTAATCCATGAATTATGTCTTGCATGCTGACATTCCATTCTGTTCTGTTGACAAGGTTCTTTTCTTTATTGTTTGGTTTCTACCTCTGTATTTTTACTAACACTCCTTTTTATGCAGATGTGTTGTGAAGGAAGAAGAGACAGATGATTCATTTTCACTTCTCATATTGAAATTCATTTCATTCTTTGCCAGAGCTATTTTTACCTCCTTGTTAAAACATTGCCCACATTACAGAATATCCTTCTCTAATATTTATCACATAGTCATTTTTAGCTATTAAAAGTACATCTAGAACTGAGTGTGCCCAATTACCTAGTGCAAAATAAGTGGCCCTCTCAAGCAGAAATAGCCTTCTATTTAAACAAAGGTGGCCCAAAAAGAGGGTATTTAAGAGCTTACTTCCTTTACTTCCTTTCTTTGATTCATTATTAAACCCACTCCTGCTATGTCTTTAAAAGTTGCATTTGGGAACTAATAACGTTTTCCAATCATTTAAAATAAATCCGACTCAGTGTTGATTGGTAACAGTAACGGTGCTTTGTCCCCTGCGGCTCCAGGGTCAGAATGAACAGTGACAAGCTGATCAGTGACAAGCCAAGGAAACGACTGGAGAAGAAGGCAGCCTCCTCGGCCAACCTCCTGATGCGCTCCCCCAGCCTGGAGAAGTAAGTGCATCACCACCACACAGCTGTCACCAAGTGTTCACTTTTTCCTCTCACATATCTCATCAAAAAGACAGTGCTGGAAAAGGGGGGGCCTGTGTGGATCATAACATTCCGTTCCCATGAAGAGCCTCACAAGTGTACGCTATTGACTGATCTGACCGTTCATATCTGTCCTCTCTCTCCACAGCCGGGCCAAGGACCTGATTTCCAATGCAGGTGACGTGTGACTCTTATTGTATTGAATCAAAAACGTTTTTTGCAACCTAAGAAGTCATCTGATTTTGTACTTGCTTTGTCCTCACCTTCGCTGATATACTCTTATTCTGTTATATTTATATTTACTTTGACTCAAAAGTATCCAAAGCAAATAGGAAAATGAATGTTCCCTCACATCATCACTTAAGTTTTACTTTACTCTTTTGAAATACATTTTATGAAGAAAACAATAAAATTAATAATAAAATATAAAGAAATATAATAATAAATGAATAATAAAATATCCTAGTTTGCAGAATGGACAATATCTTGTATGATCATGCTGAAAATGATCAAATCTTTTCTTAAATGCTCCTGAAGGCTTTTTAAGTATTCAATACAGTATAAGGTTTATTTTCATGAGATGTACGATGGTTTTGTCTCTCATACAATATCTATCGTACTGTACTACGCTGCATGCACTTGACGGTCCCTTCACCTGAAGTAGTGCCCTGTAACACAGAACATACCAAAATGTGTTTAAGTTTATTCGTGATTATAATCTCTACAGTGAACTCTCCCATGTTCCTCTGGTGTGTGGCCAGGACTGTTCTGGTGCGGTGCATGTGCCCAGACCCTCAGCGCTTCTCATATGGAGCCGTTTGAACGCAAATGAGAGCATTTCCCAACAAACCACAGCTGTGGTTAGGAGCGCTGGCTCAGTTTCAGTTCACTTAGCCCCCTTTAGGCCTCAGTGCTGCAGCTCAGAGAATTTGAGGACACAATGTGTTTGCGATGATATTGATATTAAATCAGCTATATCTTTTATATCGTGTACTCGCTCCTGTTTCAGTTGTCGATCGTGTTTACTCTGTCTCCCTCTTTAGAGCCCAAAAGACCTTCTTGCTCCCTCCACATCATGCAAGTCATTCTCCATGAAGTTCTTTGTCTTTTTGTAGTCCACAGATCTTCACATACTTGTTCTGATTAGTTCAGTGCTCAAATTACCTCTGTAAATCACATTTGTTTTAGCTCGTACAGACTACTATTAGATGCCAGTGTGGAGCGGATACGGGCCTGTCGATGTCTGGTGGCACAATCGAAAAAATGATCCTCAAGACTAAAGGAAATACAAAGGCTATGATGTTCAAAGCACTAATTCAAAAACATCATATTGGGCAAGTTTAAAATGTTCAGGTAGTCAGGTAATATTTAAACGGTACAATACTGTATAAATTGTCAACAGTCTTCTCCTGGCACAAGCTATGACTAAGCGAGCCAATGTTTCTCCTCCATGAATGTGCCATCAGATTTTATAAGCGTTCTTGGGAAGTTAAACACACCCTGGTGGAGCTGACCTGTGGTTAGCCCGTCTGCACCTCTTTTACCCACCAGGCTGATGATGGACAGTTGTGCTTTAGCCAAAAACCTCCTTCTGCTCTCCTAATCGGTGCCATGGTATATATGGCAATATGGAATAAAAATGAAATTTGACTGTGCATATTTATTGTTAATGAAGGTTATGCCAAGTACAAGCATAGTATTCTAAGTTTTACTTTTTGCTTCTCACATAGGGTCAGGACCCAGGAGAGGAACATACAGCCAAGGTATTGGACTGTTATTTTCTCTCATTACATATGTTTTTTTTTGTGCTTTACCATGTTTTTAACATCTTTTTCTGTTCCACAGAACAGTCTATAAAAATGTTCATCCGAGGTCGGCCCATTACTATGTACATACCCTCCAACATCCACAACTATGAAGACTTGAAGATGGACACGCCTGCCGAGAAGCTGGAACTGGACTGGGTGTATCCTCTCCATATTGGATTAAAGTTGTTTTCCTTAGGTTTACTTTTGACTATAGTCTCAGCGTAAAATGTTTGAGTTATAGAGAGCATAATGAAGTGGATGTGCTTGTACATCTCCTTGACTGTGCCTTCCAGTTACGGTTACAGAGGCAGAGACTGTCGTGCAAACTTGTATGTTCTTCCAACGGGGGAGGCGGTTTACTTCATCGCCTGTGTGGTTGTGCTCTACCACATAAACAACCGCACACAGAGGCACTATCGCAAACACACGGACTGTGTTCGCTGGTCAGTCAACACACCCACACTTTGAAACAATCCTCATAACATCATTTTTATCACCAGTTTCTGTACTTATATTGAAATGTTGTTTAGTCTCACCGTCCATCCTGACAAGGTGCGAATAGCCTCGGGTCAAGCAGCAGGCGTGGACAAAGACAAGGTAACTAGATACAACTCAATATCGGCGAATACTACAAGATTGTTTTGCACATGTTCCATTGTAATATATGGTATATATGCGATATATAAGTTACACAGTACTAATATTTGCCGCACTAGCCGCTCCTGCCTTGTGTTCACATCTGGGACTCCAGCACCCTGGTCACGCTTCAGCAGATCGGTGTGGGCACGTTTGAGAGAGGAGTGGGATCTGTCGCCTTTTCATTTGCTGTGAGTTGCACTTTCACTAAATTCAGATTATTATCACAAATTTAAAAAGGAAAAGTGTTAATTCTTTATTTATAGGACTCGGGTGCATTCTTGTGTGTGATCGACGACTCAAATGAACACATGCTGTCGGTGTGGGACCCCAACAAAGGCACCAAACATGCAGAGGTCAAGGTGAGGACCTCATCATTTCACACATACAAAAGCAGCTTGAATTATTACTACTGAGAAGTGTAACTTTGATTATATTAGACGAAAATGACCCTAAATATAAACAGACCGTAAGTTATTGATATTGGTCTAGTAAAGGTTTATGGTCTGGTTTAGTTCCAGTTTAGCTCCTATTTTGATGTAGTGTTCATGCAACTAAATTAATGACCACCAGTAATCAAGTGTTCCTTACGAGGCCATAGATATATCAGTCTTTTTATAATGAAGCTGGGAAAAGATGGTGAAAATCCTTTAGCTTTAACATGTCACACTTTTCAACTCTTTGCCAATGACGCATCTCGTGCTTACATTATGTCCGACTCCACACAAAACGCTCCTTCACGGTGCTGCTGTACAGTGGCAAATTATGGACGGTTCCACTGCTGCAAGGGGGTGGGGTACAAATTATGCTGTTCCTGTTGGATGGACTTGTGTGTTTATACAGCGTGCCTTTGACCTGGCCCGTCCACCATTTGCTGTACTCCACATGTGCCACATCAACAATTGGACCATATTTTTTCTTATCATAGCCTGCACATTTTACAAGGAAAACTCTATTTGGATCGTGTTGTTTTGGTTTTTAGACCTATTGAATCGACGCTGTACCTACTAACCCTCATACATTACATGGAAGGAGGACCATACCAAACATCTTGACTGTGCTCCAGTTCATGCGTTGCAGATTTCACTCTATAAAATATTTACACCGTTGCCTCGACAACCGAGCTGAAATTGTTCTCCGGGCAGCTTTTGTACAGAAGCCCGTCAAAGTACCGCCAAAAGACCCTCCAGGTTCTCATGATGTATATGTGAGGGAGGTCGGCAAGAAGGCCTTTTGCTATAAAGCTACATTTGATTGGAACAGCCTGACTGCAGAGTTAACTGTGATAACTTCATTTCAACTATATAAAGCAGCACTGTAGGTCAAGTTAAATAGTCCATGTACCATGTACACAATACCGCATCAACATTTGGACTGAACCTGGGACAAAAACAGGACTGGACCAGGAAAAAACCTTGTCCACGTCAGGAATAAAATTGGCTCTCTTTGGGAACAGATAAAGAAAGTGTTACTGCACCCTTTATGTTCTTAGAAATGTTAAAATGTTGTTGTATTCATATGTTCTGGAGCTCTGGAGTGTGGGTCGGGTTGTGAAGAGCAGGATGTCTTGTGTTTACATGGGATTGTCTGGTGGTTGTATGTGACTGTAAATTGCTTTGTATGTTGTCATGTAATTCTTTGTTACATCTCAAGGGGCTGTCTTTAAGAAATAAATACATGTGGTTTTAATAAGATTACAATTAGTTTTGATAGATATTTGAACAAACAAAATTGAAGTAATTGTAATTGTTGTTTCTAGAGTACCAATGAGGCTGTGTTTGTCGTGGATTTCCACCCCAGCGACAGCAGCAAAATCATCACTTGTGGAAAATCTCATGTTTACTTCTGGACCCTCAGCGCGGGGCAGTTTACTAAGAAACAGGGCATCTTTGGAGTAAGTCCATTTTTACTTTATTAAATGTATTTGTAGCACTCAAACCATTGCTGTTTCCTCTGTTTTAAACCAAATACAGAAGTATTGATTCGAAACAAGGAACTGGCAAGGGAGAATAGAGGCTTGTTTTGGGAAGTGGGTGAAATGTATAAACGCTACCATTTTTTTTTTTTAATTACCATTTTAGTATGAAAAGTATAACGTTTTATGCCAATTAAATAAAGATATTTTAATAACTCAAAAAACATACTTTCATAAAGAATGCAATGCATTATAGGATGATTTTGTCCACATTTCGAACGTTGTAATATAAATATGTACTTTTCTTTTTGGATCAGAAATATAAGAAGCCCAAGTTCATTCAGTGCTTCGTGTTCAGTCTGACTGGGGATGTCCTGAGCGGAGACTCAGAGGGGAACATTCTGACGTGGGGCAAATCGGCTGCAGACATCAAAACCCTCGGCAAAGGAGCTAAAGGTCAGTGAATTCATAATATATGGATAATTTTAGATTTGATCCGAGAAACACTTTTTATATTGCGTATATTGCACACATTCCAAAGTGCTGCACATCAGAAACAAAATCAATAACAACAATAGATTTTTCTATTTAGAGCCACATGTTCACATAAAAAAAGGAAATATTTTTTTTAATCTTACAATAATAATATCAATAATAATTGTATTAATAATAAATATTATTATTATTAAAATTATGATAATAATTATTATTTCCCAGAGACCTTCCAGATTATGCGTCAGACCAAGGCTCATGAAGGCAGCGTGTTCACCCTGTGCACTCTGCCTGATGGAGGTCTGCTGAGTGGAGGGGGCAAGGACCGAAAAATAATCCGTTGGAGCGCAGACCTGGCCCCTGAGAGGGAGTGTGAGGTGAACCACATCTGGATACACATTCGATATTTGCACGTTCACAGTGGAGGAAGTCTTGATGAAGTCTGTGTCTCCTTTGGCAGATTCCAGAGAAGTTTGGAGCAGTTCGGACTCTCGCCGATATAGATGGAGTAGAACTTTTAGTGGGCACAACTAGAAACGCTATTCTCAGAGGGAGCTTTTCTGATGGTTTTGTGGTCATAGTGCAGGTGAGGCTTATTATTATTACATTGTTATTACATTGTTAAGTGGTACTGTAGTCATAGTAACAGTAATGTGTGTCAGGGCCATGTGGATGAGATGTGGGGCCTGGCCACGCACCCCTCTCAGGACATCTTCCTCTCCTGTGGGAATGACAAGCAGGTGTTTCTGTGGAACGCGGAGGAGCACAGGATGGACTGGTGCACCACACTGGAGGTAAGGACACGCCACAGCTGAAGTCTGCACAGGAAGCTTCCAGAAATGTCTCAAAGTATCGTAATAACACTATATCTTTCTGTTAGGAGTATGGCTTATGTGCTGACTTCAGCCCTGTAGGATCAGTGGTATCAATTGGCCTCAGCACAGGAAGGTAACATGTGATTTGGGTATTTTAAAACCACATAACGCTTTTAAAAAACAGTTGTTGTTTAGCGGCGTAGTAACATTTGTTCTCTGTACTTGTACTGACAGGTGGCTGGTTCTCGACCTGCTGACGAGGGAGGTGATCTCCGAGTCCACCGATGGGAACGAGCAACAGTCTGTCATGAGATACTCCCCAGGTTTGTTCGTGACAACACTTTCACTTTAGACTTACTGTCGTAACACAGGCTTGTTTCTTCTGCTTTGGCAAAGAAAGCCAAAAGCAGAATCTTGGCCTTGTGCTCGACTTCACAAAAGACAAAGTGGAAATCCCCTCTAAATGTGAATGGCCTGTTGTATTTTCAGACGGCAGCTTTCTAGCGGTCGGCTCTCATGACAACTTCATCTACATCTACAGTGTGACCGAGAATGGCCGGCGCTATTCACGCTTTGGGAAATGTAATGTAAGTAGAGCTGCAAAACGAATTAAATCTATATGTTTAAACAAATCCATTGAGATTCATATTCCGCATATAAGGTCACACTTCATATTTCCTATTGATATACAGTATGTTAGTAATTGTCCAATTGTTGAAAATGAAATAAAAAGTTAGTTATTTTGACCTATAGTTTGATTCATGTTTCCCTCTTACAGTAGATGTAGTTATTTTTCCCCCCAGTGGACATTCATAAGTGCAAAGCCCAAAGTTTTTGAGTTGGGTTGGAGGAAAAGGTCACACTCGTTTACACATGAAACAGTGGAAACAGTGCTCAATTGTAATAATGTTTTATTTTTCTTTCATTAGGGTCACTCTAGCTTCATAACTCACCTGGACTGGTCTAAAGATGGAAAGTACATCATGTCTAATTCTGGAGACTATGAAATCCTTTACTGTGAGTGTGTCGACACGTGGCAAGACTAGTTTATGCAAATGTTCTGTAAGCTGAAACTGCCTGTGCTCTGACAGGGGACATCGCCGGAGGTTGTAAACTCTTAAGAAACCGCTATGAAAGTAAAGACAGAGAATGGGCCTCATACACGTGTGTGCTGGGCTTCCATGTTATTGGTAAGAAAGTTAACGTTTTTCTAAGAATACAAAAGGTTGTGCTCATGTGACATTACAACGTTCTAGAATCCCTATAGTTTTAAACTGAGCTGGTGGGCAGTTAGGAATTCTCGGGTAGAATTCACTGTTTAACTGTCAGATTGCACAATTGTTGACCTGGTTTATAGGTCATATCTCTATCTGTAATTACTGGGCCTATCTAACGTTCTATATATTTTCTGGCGGCAGAAATAAACAAAAGTGACATTTTCCCCACATTTGTTGCCAGATTGTTGTCAGTCAAAAGGACTTTTAGATGAATATTGCTGGTTTGTGGAGCCTATCCCAAACAAACAATATGATTCAATTGTAGGATTTCTATTTGGAGTTGGAATTAGGAACTTGCCCACCATCTGAGATCATGACTTCAATCAATTCTAGAACATGAACACCACCTACAGAATCATATGTTTGATTATTATTGGCTGTGTTCAGGCGTGTGGCTGGAGGGCTCTGACGGCACCGACATCAACGCCCTGTGTCGCTCTCACAGTGAGAGAGTTGTGGCCGTGGCAGATGACTTCTGTAAAGTGCACCTGTTCCAGTACCCCTGTCCCAAACCCAAGGTGAGGCTATGTAGGTTGCATGAAGTCCCTTTGGGTAAGACCTTCAACTCGGTCTCTACATATTACATGCAAAAGAGCAGCTGTTTAATTCTGGTGTTCCTAATAAGAAAAGGAGCAGTCTATATTTTAAACAGCAAATGCTCTTGTGTTTACCATGTGAAGAAGTGATATCTAAATGTTGAATTGACCTGTAATAGTAAAAAAAAATTAAATATTCAGGTCACAGTCCATGGGTTTGAGTGATGAAAGCATTGTTGTCATAGCATTAGCAATAAACAATTCAAAACAGATCATTATATATTTTGAATGGGCAAATGTCCTCATGTTACGTATTGTAACAACTAAATATGAATAATTGTGACTAGTTTAGAAGCAAATTGACGGTACAATTCAGTTTATATTCCCAAATGGTAAATAAATCAGGCTCTCTAGAATTTCTCACATGTACTTTTATTTATAGTTCAGAAGGTTTGGTTTCATAAAGCTTGTCTCATTCTGGAGGAAATGTGAATGAAAGAAAATGAGGAATTTCACTGTTGTTCATAGTGTCAATAATTGTAAATAATCCTAAAATTGTGATGTTCCTTCTCACAATAATAGTAATACAAAATGTGTTATTGTGATATCCCTAATTTAAACGATACATTTGCAAAGAGATTTGACTGCATACTAATGTATTTTGTTTTGCAGGCACCAAGCCACAAGTACGAGGGCCATGGCAGTCATGTGACCAACGTTTGCTTCACCTACAGCGACTCTCACCTCCTTTCTATGGGTGGCAAGGACACCTGTATACTGCAGTGGAAGGTTCAGCAGGTGGGGGACAGCAGAGAGAGGCTTACGTCTCTGTCTTCTACTTCCACCAGTTCTCCAGAGCCTGCTGTCTGCTAGTACTAAATGAAATGGTTTACCGGGAGGCGATCTTTGCATGTGGACATTTTGCATATTGTGGCTTGTATGGACTGTTGACCTCAAGCAAGTTTTAGAGGCCTACATACTGTGCCAGAAGAGGAGGAACTCAGGTTTCAAACTAAAGAGAAAGAATAACAAAGACTTTGTAGGTGAACATTTTTTTCATGTTAATTGTGAACATTCCTGTTACTGCCTTATCAATCCTGTTTATCATACTGTATGTGTTTATTGTATGTGTTGGACTTCACAGCTAACATTGATGATGTATATTCTTGCCATAAAGACTGTGACTGTTTTACTCTTTATACATCATGATACGCCCAAGAAGGAGTTTCATACAATTTGTGTACTGTATTTTTAATCTTCAAAATAAAAGAACTGGAAATTGCATGTGTTGTGTAGTGAAGTCCACTAGTGGGCAGTATTGCTCCACAATTTGAGATGGACTATTTGTCCAACTCTTCCTCTCGCTGATACAATTATGAACCATTTTATATTGTACAAACGAGGAAAAAATAATAAACTTAATCACATAATAAATTATACAAATTACCTCCAGAAAATGTAAATCAATTATGGTCTGAAATAGGACAAGAGGCAAATCCAGTGTGGGTATCTGCGCAACCAGTCCCTATGGGTGCACCTTGATGGGCTACAATGTATACTTGTGTCATCTTGTCGAGTGGCAATTATTTAAAATGGTTTAAATTGATATGGTTGACATCAGTGAGTCTAATTTGTTGTTGGGTCACTGGTCAAGGCGGGAAGAAGATATCTGAATCCTGGACGCACATAACTTTTCTCCTCCTCAAAAACTGACAAAAGTTATCAATAAAGTCTTTTAACTCCTCACGCGTCTATTAAAAGAATATATAGGCTCGCGCGATGCCGGTGATTGTCGAAAGTCTCCGAAGATGACGATTTGCACACGAACGAGCCGAAGGGGGCCAGTGAGAGTGTGTGCGGTTTGTGTGTGCGCGTTGAACTGAGCGGAGGTGAAGAAGAGGAGGATGAAGCTGGGAGCGGAGGATGGGAGGAAGAGTGGAGTAAGAGACTGGCAGCGGCACTGTGTGAATGAGTGAGTGAGGAAGAGGAGAGGAAGGTCGTCTGGGGGCCCTAAAAAACAAAGAAGAAACTGTTTTGGAACCGTAGTATCGGAACTTTTAACTTTTAGCCGCCACTCATCTGCTTATGCCCGGAGCCGGCTTTGTTTCGCGGCGGGGGTGTCTACGATAAATGAAGGAATAAAATATACACACGTCGACTTTTGTTCAGCCCAAGCCGACTATTCCCTGGGATAGTTTTCCAGAAGGCCACGGGATAATGGCGGCTAACATGTACCGAGTAGGAGGTAAGGGTTGTTTTACGTTTTTAAGACACCCCCACAACGTGATTGTTCGGTTCGGGAGCTAGGGGGCTAACTAGCCGTTAGCTGTCTGCTAGCCGCTAACTCGAGCTAATGGTAGTAGCATCAGTACGTTCTGTCCACTCCTGCAGAAGCACGTCAACATCCATGAGACACAATATGGGCAAACAGGAGTTGAGCTGTCGGCACTGCAGCCCGTGTACCGAGTTTAATTGTGCACATTTATACCAGTGGTGCACGTATAAACTTTGACTGACTCTCTGTATTTATTTATATATAGCTAAATGCTGAACTTGTAACGCTGACCCCGGTGAAATGCCGACTCCTCAGTCAGTACACGGCTCGTGGCGCTGAGTCCTAAAAGTTAGATAATATAATGATTAGCACATATGTTTTGAGTAGTTATGATGTTATTACACTATTGTATATAACTGTGTTTGAGTAGAGTGATGTGGAGCTTGTATCGCAGATAGGGGAAGTCACAATGCTAATCGTTAGCAGTTAACCTAGCAGCTATCCAGCAATCAACGGACTGACTAACCCTGTGGCTGCGGGGCGGGTTAATGTCATTATCCCGCCGCCATATCTTTGATACGCTCTCATTATCCGGGCTGGCTGTTTGCTCGGGCTGGGACATTTGTGGCTTCAGTGACGTTGACAGTGAGCCTGACAGACGGGCTTTTAGTGCGAGCGCTGCAAAGTTGTGCGCACGTTTTGACACCGCTTTAGCCAAAGGTTCAGTGAAACAAGTTAGTTATTTGGTTTATTTAGGTGAGACTTTTGGTTGAAATCGTACACAGTGGATAGTCCCAGGTTGGTTTGTAGTTCTGTCCCAAGTGTTTCTGCACATCATATTATTTGACAGGCTTCACATGTGCGTCTCCTGGCTGGCAGCTGGTGCTGGATCTGGGGCAACTGGGGCTGGGGCAGCTGTGTCTGGGGCAACTGGGGCTGGGGCAGCTGTGTCTGGGGCAACTGGGGCTGGGGCAGCTGTGTCTGGGGCTGGGGCTGTTGGGTTTGCTGGGTCTGGGGCAACTGGGGCTGGGGCTGCTGGGTCTAGGTCTGGGGCAGCTGGGGCTGGGGCTGCTGGGTCTAGGTCTGGGGCATCTGGGTCTGGAGCAGCTGGGTCTGGGGCAGCTGGGTCTGGGGCAGCTGGGTCTGGGGTGCTGCTACAGTAGGTCCAGGGCTATTTGGTCTGAGCTTATCCTGAGTGAGGTCACCGTCTGAGTCTGTGGCCTTTAACTCACAAGGAACTCTTTATTCCTTATCTTTGAATTTGTTGTATTAGTTTATTTATTGCATGAATTGTACTTTCCCAAATGTTATTATAATTAGAGGAAATTTCAAGTTGTATTATCAATTCTTTAATCACAGATTCATATTCTATTGGGGTTCACTTGGTGTACGTCTTGTTTCCAATGTTCCAAAGTTTAGGCAGCTGTGTGACAGGTGTGCAGGGTGCACTGCTTCAATTGAGCTATGGGCACATGCTGCATTGAGCTATGAAGAGGCCTGTGTTTCAAAGTAACCAAATACTTGTATTGGGGGAAAAAATACATATTCATAATACTAGTTTTAAGTAGTAGTGTTACTCTTTCATTTGGTTGTTTTCAGAATACAGTTACTTTCCTAGAATCAAAGGAATACCTTGCAGTACTGGATCAGAAAATAGTGAAACAAATAAGAAAAAAGTTTTTTACACTTTAATATGTAACTAAATGTGAAATATTCCAAGTATTCAGAACAGTACTCTGATTGGGCTATGTATTGGAATACGTTATAATAGAAAATGGAAACGATGAGAAGGTTAAAGACACTCTTGTCTTTTGAATTTGCCTCAATTACACCAACATGTTTCAATACACGGTCTTCATTGGGGCCAAGTGAAAACCACCAGGTGCATGATGACTGCATTACAAAATACTTTTTAATGCCGGCATTCTGTCTGTAACTACATTTTCAAAGTATTTTACCCCAACACTGGAAGAGAGAGATTTTATATCATGGTGTAATTATGTAATAGCTTGCAAATGGCTTGATTACCACTTAAAAGCAATATTAATTAGTAAAGCAAATTTCAGATGTATTTCCTAATGTATGCTGTGGCATCTCTTAGGGATCTTGTTGTGTGTTGATTTGTATTGATTTGAGGATGGAATCAGGTTTTCCTTTGTTGCAGGCAGCAGGCTCGTCAGTGAGAGCAGGGCCTACATTAGCAGAAGCACACAGTGTTCAGCTCGCACGTAAGATCATTATCCTCCCCTGAGATTAGTCAAAGGGCTTCCTCCTCTTCATTCAGCCCGGAGCGGCCGCCACACTGCGCCACTCGAGCTGCCTACCACCACACGCCTCACTCCAGTGTCAGGCCGGTGCTGTGATCCAGGTCCACGAGCGCACGCCTTCATTATGAAGGACACAACAGGCAAAGAAGGAGCAGGAGAGAAACACCATTTATTTATTTGGCCGACTCGGCTCTGTCCTGCCGCGCGCGTCACTGATCAATACACCCTCAGCCAGCTCTAAGGAGTCATCAGTTAATTTGCGCCTTGGTGCTGAAAAACTATGTGGAATGCGCTAATACTAAAACCACATTTTCTCCAAGCATCTCAAAGCTCGCATTTTAGGGATTTAAGTTCCCATTTTTATCACTGTGGTTTGGTCCTGTTCCAATATCAGACGTTTCTGTAATATTACCATTTTGACAACGTTACAACATGCTCGATAAAGACGTGTTACTACATTTTCGGTGGATATCTTTCAAAAAATACCAATAACACCACCTTTTCCATTCATAAAACTGAGATCTTCTGACAGGCTTCTTATTCTAAGCCTGTCTTCATGCTGTGCTTCTGGATCTAGCCCAGTGTCTGCCTCCCTGATCAATACTTCTGCCTCCAGAGGAATAGTCCTGGCCCTGGCGCATAGACCACACGGGGCCCTTTAACATGAATAACATTATTGCCCCGCTCATTCATGTCAGAGGCATGAGCGAGCACTTTCCCTGCTGCTGCTTCAACCCGACTGTCTTATGTAACGCAGAGGTGATGCTGCTCCCCCTGTCCCTCCATCACTGTGCTGCTGCTAAGTAGAGCACAAAATCCCATCCTTGTAGGAACTCTGAAGCGGCCCGTCCTCCGCAGGCTCTGGTAGGAGCAGATGGAGCCGGATGGGAAGGCGCTGGCACAAGCTCCGTCTTGAGCAATAGACAACGGGCTTTGAGCTTTGTTTCACTGCCATAACATCTTATCTAGAGATCATCAAGTGTCATTCTGTCTGCGTTCTAGCGTTGAAAATTCAAGGTCATCTTTAATGTACAATTGGTGATGTTGTCTGAAGAATTATTTGACTTGTTTCATCCCCGTGCTCACCCCATGTTCATAGGGTCAGTTTTGCAATTAAACATTTTTGTACCAAAAAAACCTCAGAAATATTCTCGTTGTGTCAACGCTGATCCAAAAAAGTATTTGGCTTTACTAATTTAATTTCTATTCTATTATTCTGCGAGTTGGTGAATGTTTATTTTAGATACAGGACAAGGGTGGCCTGTATTTTAAATCGTTGTAATACTGGAATTAGTATTGAAATTTAATTAATTTGAAGTAAAATGTTTTGCTTTATTCAACAGAAGTACAAGTATTCATAGTTTACAGATACAAACACACTAATGTTTAGAGATGGTTTGTACTAACAATATTGTGACAATAAGGTGAAAAGATTTGCTACAATAATGATTGTGAACAAACAATGCTAATGGAGTCATTTAGGTTTAATACAAACACTATGCTTCCACTACAAATGATCAGCTGCTAAGATAATTGATAGAACGTGTGTGTAATTAAATGAAGGCTCACTGTAGTGTCAGATACACAGCGGAGTGCTTGTGCTGCTCATGTTACTCCAGTCTGTGAGTGAGCTGCCTGGCTGCGAGTGCACCTTTCACAACAGTCGAGTGTTTGAATGACAGGCCACAGGTTAGATGTGCTCTAACTTTACCAGGAAATACAGTATTTTGGCCATCACTACCACTTCCTGTTTATTTCCAGTCAACCTAAAAGATTTGTGTTGTGTTTCTCTTTCAGATTATGTCTACTTTGAAAACTCTTCGAGTAACCCGTACCTAATTCGGAGAATAGAGGAGCTCAACAAGGTACTGTTTTTGGCTCGTTTGTTTTCATACACTGGTGGGTCTGAAATCCCTCCCATTCCCACTCTTTTCAGTCATATTCATTCCTCCGGCTTGTTTTAAAAATGGACTGGAATTCTTTGTCTAGCTTTAACTCTTTGTACAATAGATCTAAACAGATTACACAAAAATGGACAATAGAGAATCAGAGCCAACTAGAAATGGTGTAACAATTCCTTACACGACCAGTGTTTCTGAGGAGTCTCAAAGGATTTTTAGATCGGCCTATTTCAAACATGCCAACATATTAGGACAAAAACTGGTACATCCAAAGGCCAGAACTCCATGTCACAAGCAAACCCTTTTCAGTGTAATGAAGACTGCTGTAAACGCCACACAGATGAAACCAAACAGCCACTCACTTAGAGAATGTACCACCATCATTGTAAGAGCTGCTCAAGACCATTTTCTGCTGTGCATCTCCATGTCAAGGCCACTAACTATTCTTTGAGAACAGTGAGGTTAAGATCCAGGCAAAGGAGAGGAGGTGGTTTGAGAGAGGAGTCATACAGCGTGTTAGGGTTCACTTTGTGCCGTGGAAACACCACAGGACAGTTCTGTGCCGTTCTGCTCCAATGGAAACATAGCTAAAGGGGCTATATTAGTCAGAAAAGACAATCCATCTCAAACAGAGTTGGTGGCATAAACACCATCAGCCAGATTTTCACCTTAATCCTCAAACCCAAGCCAGGAAACACTAGTGCTAATCAGACTATGCTAATGGGAGTAGGATGACCCATTAGGGGCATGAATGTACGGTATAAGCTGAATATGACTGTGATGACAGTTCACACCTTAGGTCAATAGACTTAACAATCAACAGATACTCCTTACTGCAAACTACATGTTTGTGTTAGTTTCAGTGTAGTTAGCTCCTCCCTTCAGACTGATAAGACTCACCAGTTTTCTGTCAGAGGAACTGAAGAAGCTGCTCTGATGTGCTTTTGCTTTGGAACCTACCTGGACGACTGAGGGTCATCCCAGACTTTGAATATCTGAACTTCTTCAAATCACTTGTCCCTGTAGCTCCATGTGGTTACAATACCTGATTTCTGATATTTTTCTATGTAATAATCAAATCTGTGTCTGCTGCGTCTGTTTACTGGAACTGTCTGGATTTTAAATTTATTGACATGGCTCTGTAGAAATCTTAAGCACATGCAGCACCTATCAAATTAATCCTACGGTTTTCAGCATTCCGTGGCCTGTTCACTTTGAAGGTTTCTTTTCTCTGTTTTTCCCTGTAACCCATTTAGATGTGTTTTTTGCATCCACATTGGAGGCACATGAGTGTGTTGTATACTTGTGCCTTGGAGCTGCCTGTGGAAAGCAGCTGTACTTGTTGGATGGAGAGTGTTAATTATGGCCAGTGTAATGACAGTCGAGTATGGCGCAGGCTGCTCTATAACACACAGCACCAGTGACACAGTCTCAGGATCAGACCCATTTATGTAACTTTATTGGAGCACTTTGGCCTCGTCCAAGCTGCCAATCACATGAGTGGAGTAAATGAGAGCGTGTCAAGTAATGTATGAAGTCTAAATGTTAATTATATTTCAAATGATGCACATTGAGGAAATTTAGATTTGTACAGTACTGACTATAATGAGCGTGTTATCGTGTGATTAAACTAAATGATCAAGCATACTAAATATGAAACTTAAACCTATAAATGAATGTGGGAATGTCCCTAAACAAACACAAATATTGAATAATTGGTATACAACTGCATTGTTAATCACATGATTCAAGTTTAATCTTGTATACAAAGATGTCCAGTATTCTGTTTGCTCTTGTTGGTTATCTGTTTGAAAATGTTTTTTGACTAGTTTCTTGTTTTCACAGACTGCCAATGGCAACGTGGAGGCCAAAGTGGTGTGTCTGTTCAGGAGGAGGGACATCTCAGGAAACCTCAACACTCTGGCTGACAGCAACGCAAGTGGGTATTACAGCCAGACACTGTAACAAAGGACTAATGAAGTATGTGTGGAATGAGGGGAAATGGTTTGACTGAAGGATTGCTCATGGTATGGGGCCTGTGGTTTTGTCTGATTACAGAATATACTAATCTAATCATTGTCTGTAGTTCACTGTGAATCCCACCTTTCAGTCCAAAAATGCTAAAAAAAAAAAAAAAACAACAACTTGTTACTATAAAAATGATAATTTGAGGCCATTTTCTAACCAGAGACAGATCTAAGAACATTGTGACCATGAGGCTATTGTAAGATGTTATTATATTATTATAGATTACATTCAAATGTAGTGTGTTGGTAGTGACAGGATTTTCTGCCCAAATGTCATTGTTGTGTAGTGCACAGTGGCGGGCTCCGTCCCGATGGCTTAGTCTGGGCTCAGAGGAGGAGTAGGGCTGTGGGGGGACTGGTGCTAATGGTATGCAGACGACTGATGCCTGATCAGACACTCCCCACACCCCACCGCAGCCCGCCACCTTCTCTTCCTCCTGAGGCTCCAGACAAAGACGTCTACAACAGTGCAACTCAAATCAATGCGGCTTGCAGTCGACCGGACACTGGCATAGGCCTCCTGAAACGAGGAATTCAAACCATTTTTATACCTACTGTAACATAATCTAATCCTATCTGAATGGCATTAAGACAACTTTGAATTAAAACACAATTTACACAATTGCCTCTTGCTAAAATGTTATTTGATTTTTTTCGCGTATACACATTCTTTGCATCAACAAATCCATCACCAGTTTTTTAATGCTTATACCACATATATTAAAATATGTTATATCCCAGTGAGAAGTGTGATGGTTAATGTGGTTGCAATTACCAAATCACTTAACACAAATGATTATTGAAGTAACATGATTTCCTCTGCCAACAACAAAATATACAGCTGCTAGAACTAGTGCTTGTTCTGAAATGCAGCTGAATCTTGTATTTATTTAGCAATACATTTTTCAGTCTTGTCTCAACTGTTTTTGCTGCTGCTATTTGGTATTTAATTTGCACTCTCAACAGAATCCTGCTTTTAAAACCTAAATGGGCAAAATCTGTGTTTTGTTTCTCCCAAAACTCATCCCTAATTCAGTGTGTGCCAGGAACCACCGAATAAGGTCTCGATCATCTGGAAGGGCATCTGTGGTCATTTGGAATGACCTTGACTTATGCAATCTTATTTCTAGTAACCCTTTTACTGTACAATGACATGCAGATAGAACAATGCTCCAAAACATGTATTAAAATGATTCATTTCCCTTTGAACTTTTCCCCCTTTTGCCATGGTTTCTTTTGCCCCTTTCGAGTGCTCTGTTTCAAAGTCCACCCAGCCCTGAGCGGACACAAAGTAGCGTTTGTGCCCTGCTCCTGTGGCAGAGGCAGAGCTTAGCGTGGCACACTCAAGACGTGTCCAGCGCATTCTATCCATGTTATCACTAAACCTGGCTCTATCTGCATCACAGTCACTTGCATTGATTCCCAGGCAACAAAGAGGCCCCTTGATCTCTGGCACAGAATGGGTTAATTCTGACTCGCCTGGCTTTGTGAGGAACAAGTGTGTGCGTTTCCCCCTTTCTTTGTGTGTGCGTGAGTGAGTATGTAGAAGGACTTGTGGGGATACATGTTTTGGGGGGGATGGGCGCCTCAGGTTTGGCACACAGGGTTTCCTACTTAGTCTGGCAGGGACTAGCCGACAGGGGGGCGGAGGGAGATGTGTGTGGGGGGGTGAGAGGTTAACAGAAAGGGGGCGTGGCCTGAGGTGGCGTCCCTCTCCACTCCGCTGCTATCTGTGCTTTTCTCTCCACCTTGGCCTCACTCACAGGGTTTCCCGTGGCTGAGTGCAGGGGCGGAGTCCTCGCAGATGGAGCCCTCTAAATCCCGCCCCCACAGCTTGCCACAAATTACTCATCCGCCTTGAAATTAGGAATGCGCAATCTAGTGGCCAAGCACAAATGTACAGCATGTGTCGATATCTACTGACAGGCCAGTCACATGGGTTGACAATAAGGGAACTGCAATTATGTTCTGTTAATAATAACGAGAGGAGGAAAAGTGTCACTCCACTAAGGAAGTTATGTATTCAACATCAGATATTTTGTAGATATTAAGTTAAGAACAAAAATATATGTTCGCATCATTCTAATGGACAGTTTCAAATATGTTGCCTGTTTGTCACGATCACTGTTCGATGATCTATGTTTTTGTTTTTCTCAGGAGAGTTCGAGGAAGAGTCAAAACAGCCGGCTCTTCCAGAACAACAGAAACACCAGCTCAAGCACAGAGAACTGTTTCTATCTCGACAGTTTGAGTCTCTACCGGCAACACACATACGGTATTTCCCATACCTACCATATACCTACTCTGAATTATAATTATCCAATTATTCATACAATGAATGGTGTATAGTGTAATGGTATGCAAATTCTTCTCCATGTGCGCTGTCCTGTCTCCTCAGGGGCAAATGTAATGTGACACTCCTCAATGAAACAGACATGCTGTCCGGGTACCTGGACAAAGAGGTGAGTGGCGTTGTGTCTCAGAATTTCTCAAACCTCCCCAGCACCAGTGTGTTTGAGAGACTTTGCTCTCTGCTCAGGACTGCTTCTTTTACTCGCTGGTGTTCGATCCTGTGCAGAAGACACTGCTCGCCGACCAGGGGGAGATCCGAGTGGGCTCCAAATACCAGGCAGAGATCCCAGACATGCTGGCTGAGGGTATGTTGGACCAGCAGGAGCCTAAGAGTGATGCACTAAACCTTGAGATATGTCATGTAGTTGAACCAGCTCCTTTGTCTGGCAGATGAATCGGACACCAGAGTCCAGGAGAAACTTGAAACAAAGGTGTGGGACCCCGACAACCAGCTCAAAGACTCCCAGATTGACCAGTTTCTGGTTGTGGCAAGGTACACACTCGTGCCATCTGTCCCCCACTTGTGTAATCAGACCAGCCTGTTACCATGGAGATCGCTGTCACTTAACCATAGACGGATTTTTAAAGACCAAATAGTAGTATATTCCTATACCAACATGTTTGTGGTGCTCCTACACACCAGCCTCATAACAACGTCTGGCTTTGGTCATAGATGTGAGCGACAACCTTTGGCAAACAAATGAGAATGTACAATGTCACACAATAGCATGTGTCTTAAAAACACCCTAAGCTCCACGCCTTTCCTATCACCTCCTTTTATCTCTCTGTGTTTGTGTGTGTTGCAGGGCTGTGGGCACCTTTGCCAGAGCACTGGACTGCAGCAGCTCCATCCGACAGCCCAGTCTCCACATGAGCGCCGCTGCAGCCTCCAGAGACATCACACTGGTAAGAACAGCAATAACAACTACTGTATGAAAACAACTGAAACATTCACAAATGCTTCAAATCTGTTTCCTCTGCAGTTCCATGCCATGGACACTCTGCAGAAGAACAGCTATGATCTGGCCAAAGCCATGTCCACACTGGTTCCTCAGGGTGGCCCTGTGCTCTGTCGAGATGAAATGGAGGAGTGGAGTGCCTCTGAGGCCATGCTGTTTGAGGAGGCCCTCGAGAAATATGGAAAAGACTTCAATGACATCCGCCAGGACTTTGTAAACGACTAATTTACTCTGTGCTGTGTTCTCCTGACTGAGAGCACTAGATAAACATTTGTCTTCCTCTCCAGCTGCCCTGGAAGTCACTGGCTAGTGTGGTGCAATTCTACTACATGTGGAAAACAACAGACCGCTACATTCAGCAGGTAAGTAACAGGGCAAATGTTTAGTACTTAGCGCTTCAATATTAAAGTCATTTTATATCATCTGTATGTTTCTATCAGAAACGCCTAAAAGCTGCAGAAGCAGACAGCAAGCTGAAGCAGGTGTACATCCCCACCTAGTGAGTATGACAAGAATTGCAACACAATGATCCAGGCCGTCTGAACTATGGCTTTAATGTATTTATGTCTATTCACAGCACCAAACCCAACCCCAACCAGATCATGGTGCCAGGCAGCAAACCAGGAATGAACGGAGCTGCTGGGTTTCAGAAAGGCCTCAGCTGCGAGAGCTGCCACAGTAAGTCATTTATATCTTTTACACTATTTCAACTAGATTTAGCTAAATCAGTATGTATTGCTAATGTTTTGAATTGGTGTATGTCACCCACAGCTGCTCAGTCTCCTCAGTGGTATGCCTGGGGGCCTCCTAACATGCAGTGCAGACTGTGTGCCTCATGCTGGATTTACTGGAAGAAGTATGGAGGTCTCAAGACGCCCACACAGCTGGAGGGTGCAGCCCGTGGAGGCTCTGTAAGTATCATCTCCGAATAACATTCAAATCCACAGGTGCCACAGTGCTCCTTTACTTAGTTTGTTCTTTCCATAAAGGAGTCAGGGCCCCGAGGTCACATGACTCGCCAGGAAGTGCAGGGCATGTCACCATTTACTCGAAATGAAGGTAGAGCCAAACTTCTCGCCAAGAACCGTCAGACCTTCATCCTCCAGACGACCAAACTGACGCGAGTTGCCCGGAGAGTCTGTGATGATATTCTACTGCCACGACGAGCTGCTCGACGGCCGTACGCCTCAATCAACGCAAATGCTGTCAAGGCCGAGTGTATGCTTTGTGATTTAAAAGACTGCATTGCAATCTAAATCACTGTGGTCTAAACAACTGTGTCTGTTTAGGTATGACCAGGCTGCCTAAAGCCACAAAGACCCCTGTCAAGACTAAAATCATCCCTCGACCGTCGCTGGCGTCCATCGTCAAGGACCTGGGTATGACTTTCTAAACAAGGACTTCTGCTCCTCTTTGTCTTGTATTGACTAACTCTGAGCTCCTCTCTGCAGCTATCTCTGCTCCCCTCAAACTCAAGGCGTCCCGGGGACCACCGACCCCCATCAACAGAAACCAAGCCACGCAGCCGCGAGTTGGCCAAGGCCTGCTGGGAAAGAGGGGCTTTGACAGTGTAGGTTTTCATTTAAATTAGGGTCCACGCTCAGTTTTACGGTTTTTATGTAGACATATATACGATTAAGTATAAAAAGGTATTCGGGTTCTCAAGTTACTATTGTGTTCTCACTAGTTGTATATTATCTGCTACAGCACAAGCACAGTACTTGAAGTGGATGATGCGAGTGCGTACTGCTTCATTAGCAGTTTAGACTTTTAAACCAAACAATCCTAAATTGTAACTCCGTATGCAGCTGCTCCTGGCTTGTCACGCTGTTTGTGGCCATCAGTTATCAGATGAAAATATCCAAAAATCAAACCCTGAATTTGTGGGAATTAAATATTAATTTGAAGTTACAATTTAACTTTGTTGGAATGTTCTGTTTTTATATTATTTTTGTCAGTAAAGCGCCATTATGTAACTTTTTTTAGCCAAACCATTTTTCATTTTTGATGTTTTATTGTACTAAACCATTGTAAAACAGGTGTCCTGACACAAAACTTATCGAGCGCCATGGAGAATGTTTCAGTGGTTTTAACTTTCAAGTTTCATGGATTCATGCTCGTGACATACCTTCTCCAGAAGGCTACATATTGTCCTGTTTTCTTCTCCCAGGCGACAGGCGTTCCCTACCCAGCCAATGGAAGGCCATATACATCAGGGTTAAGGACCAGTTCTCAGTCTGTCATCAAGCGACCAAAAATGAACCAAGGAGAAGCTCCCAACCCTGTGGTGTTTGTGGCCACCAAGGATACCAGGTACTTCCATTTTAACGTACAGCAGTCTCCTCGTGTTTGGCGTATATTTATCTAATAAGAATGTGCTCCGTTGTCATGGCTCTAGAGCGCTGAGGAAACACCTGACCCAGTCTGAGATGCGGCGAGCAGCGAGGAAGCCTCACCTCCCGGTCAGGATAAAGCTGCCCCCGCCGCCGCGCTCACTGGCCATGCCCCTGCTACCCTCCAGCACCAGTGAGCCCATCGTCCTGGAGGACTGAAGGACAGTGTGAACTGGACATGGAGCACCATGCTGTGCTTCTTGACTTTGTTTCTTTTCATTGTTTTGCCCTTCACTTCTGTTACTCCCCAAAAGTTGACTTTGTCCAGACTTTTATTCACACCCTAAATTGTCTGCCCTTTTTATAACACCCGTTTTTTACATGTGTAATTTAAAGCAGATATTTTCATCCTAATATGATGACAAAGCACATAATGTTCCCCCATGTCTTTATGTAAATATATGCATCTTTGCGGGGTCATACCTCCAGTATTTGGAGTGGGGGGGACAGTGTGCGCCTGTCGGAGCTGAGGGTCTGATAAGACTTACTTTGCACTCCTCACTTCAGCTGCAGGGGCCTAGAGCCCAAGACATTCAGGCAGTCAACAGCAGAGTATGAGAGTTCATTTGCAGTGACAACTCGTTACCTTTTTAGTGATCATTTTTAAGCTACAGGGCCTCCTCCCCATATGACAAAACAATGTATAGTTTATATTTACTCATTTATACTCACAAATCGTATTTAAATATAACAAGATAAGTGTATCCAATTCAAAATCCCGTCAGCGTTGTTTTGTCTGAAAGTACTTTTATAACTACACATATTCCATTTCCTAACATTGTTCTTAGGAATTGAATGATGCAGATAAGTGGTAGTAGTACGTACTTCCACCTGGTGTAAAACTGACACAACCTGTTTATCTAACTTGCTCACAAGAGAAAATTGGGAGGTGGCCCTGTTGCTCAAAGAGACCGTAGATCTGTAGAACAAAATCTTGTGTAGTTTTGAAGACTCAACTCATGCTTCCCATGGATTTGCACAGCTGACTGTGCTATGACTGATCACCATGGTGAGAAACACATTAGGCGTTATGTATGTTTGCATATGTACAAGCCATAATGTGTAATACACATTTAAAAATGACCAGAGAAAAAGCAATGAAAAGTTGGATCAACAATCTGACCAAATCTGAATAAAAAAGCAATATGTGGAGTTTACCGAAGAAGATTAAGGCATGTGAGATTAAGTTAAGACTTATTTTATCAGAACCGTTTTGGGTTTTCATTTGGCCATAATCTTCTCTGTAAGAGACCAATGATGTCTAACTTAAGTGAATTGATTGTGTATGAAAATACAAAGAAATGTCCCTTGTAGTTTCACATATATTTTACTTTTGTTTGTACTATAATAAAGGTGAGCACTAAAATGTTGATTGGCTAATTATAACTCCATAATTGAAGTGGACAGTGGAGTCGTAAGAAAGTTTGGCCCCAATCGGGGCTTTGTAATATTTCTAAAGAAAGGAAATTGAAGTGTTGACTTTGTAGCAAATGGTGTGTAAAAAAGAGCAAAACTGGTGTATTGGAAACATTTGTACATTTGAAGTGTGTAATTCTTCTCCCGAGTGGTGGAGATGGCCCTAAAAACTGCTCTCCTACATTTAAAACTGGGGACTAAAGGGACGGAGCTTTGTTTTTTTGTATGGAGAGACAAACATGCTAAAACTGAAGCTTTCTCAAATTGTTTTTTTTTTTTTTTTTTAATTCTGATGTCTGTATCCTTTAATGTATCTTCATAAAAAAATAAATACAATTTTCTGTGGTCACCACGTGTAACTTTCTGGGTGTATAACGGAAACCTAAACATTTAAATTGTAAAATAAAACAATGTAGATGGTGCAGGTGTATGATCTGAAAAAATCAATTCATTTTTTGTTTTGTTTCAGACGGCTTTTAATTAAAGGGCTGAATAATCACTTCCTTCACAAGTGTGACTTTTTACAAATCGGTAACGTGTATTCACCGTGATGTGGATTGGGCCCCTATGAGGTCATAAAGGCTGGATAGGTTATCTTAGCCATGGAAACCATAATGGAATCTTATAGCTTAAGTCAGGCGAACTTGGACTGTTTATCTGATATGTTCTATCATTATATTCTGCAAAATAGTAATAATAGGCGTGAAGTAAACAACAATTGTATTGAAACACAAACAGAACATTCATTTTCATAATTCAGAGGGGAGGAAATCCTGACAGGTGAGAATTATTAGGGCCACATTAACATAGCAGCAAGTATTAATCTATATTTATTCGGTCAGATTGTCATATGCGCGCGCACCTCCCTGTCACGTGATCCGTCGGCGCACACCTGAGGCTCGTTAGTTTGAAGCTGTGGGCGCGAGACGCAGCTGGCTCAGTATAAAAGCCCCACACGCGCTTCACCCTGAGCTCGTGACTCCATAACAAAGCAGCGGTGTTTGGGGCCCTGCCGCGCGCGCCTGTCATCACAAGCCGGGTCTAACTGCTCCTGTGGGCCTTCTCAGCGCACTGCTTTTACTCTCTGCGCTCCAACGCGAAAAAAAAAACCTTCTACTGCAATCATGTTCGAGGTGAGTGCTGTAGGAAAAACACGTTTTAAGTCTTGGTGGTTGCAGAAAACGGTTAGTATCGCATGCAAACGTCTACTTGAGGCAAAGTCCAGAAGTAGTCTAATCCTTTTTAAAATGTAACTTGGAGTGAAAGAAATATACAAAAACAAACTTAATACAGGTGTGAATTTGATCAAGAATTGTGCATTTGGGGAATTTGAAGCAACTGAATCAGTGTCTTTAATTGGGCCTTTATATATTTCTAGCATTACACTTTTATATTTTTAGACCAGCAGCGATGACCTGATCCTGCCTGCTTACAAGGAGCTGGTGGACAACCTGTTGTCCAGTGAGGAGTCTGAGGGTGAGGCCCTGTCCCTGGCCAAAGCCCTGCTGCCCCTGGTGGAGTCTTCCTCTCCTCCGCTCATCCCTTTTGTCTGCTCCACCCGCTACAAGACAGAGCTGTGCACCAGCTACTCTTCCTCTGGTTTCTGCAAGTATGCTGAGCGCTGTCAGTTTGCCCATGGCCTGCACGAGCTCCATGTGCCCTTCCGACACCCCAAATACAAGACTGAGCTGTGCCGGAGCTACCACACAACCGGTTACTGCTACTACGGCAGCCGCTGTCTGTTTGTGCACAACTCTGAGGAGCAGAGGCCCTGCGTGCGCCGCAAAAGGAACATCCCCTGCCGCACTTTCAGGTCCTTTGGTGTCTGTCCCTTTGGCACCCGTTGTAACTTCATGCATATTGAGGGTGGAGAGCGCGGAAGTCTTACTGACTCAAATGAGACTGCAGCAAAGGCCCCTGACCCTCAAACTCTGACTCCTGCCCAAGTGCCGCCTCTGTCCAAGGACTGGAAGCCCAGAGGTGCAATCTGCCGCACTTTCAGCTCCTTTGGCTTCTGTCTGTACGGGACTCGCTGTCGTTTCCAGCACGGCCTCCCCAACAAGATCTCTGGTGCTGAGCCCACTCCAGGCCCCTTCAGCTCTGTGTCATCCCGGAGCAGCAGCGGCCTGCCTTCTCCCTGGTTCACATCTTCTCCAGGCTCTTCAGCCTCCTCTTCACCTCCCTCCACTCCCCCACTCACAACCCCCACTCCAGAGGCAATGGCCAATAATGCCTTTACCTTCTCCAGCCAGCACCTGAGTGAGCTGCTGCTTCCCCTGGCCCTGCATCTACAGCAGCTGGAGAGCACCAAGGCCCAGGAGATCTGGGACAACCGGGCACTCTGACAAGGCTCCCGTCACACAGCGGCACTCGCAGGCTTTTGTATATTAGAATTTTTAAATATTCCTCAGGACTTGTGAATTTTTTTTAACTTGAGGTTGAGTGCTTCTGTCTGCAGGTCAAGCTGGACTTGAACTGTTCAGTTATAGACCATCAATCTAATGTTTTGGATCGGTGTAAGTGTCTATGTAAAATTTTAACTATTGTCCATAATCAATGCTTTTGAGTGCATAATGCTTGGTCTCAACATTATGAATAAACTAAACAACACTATGCTCGTTATTTTCTATATTTGGCGTTATAAGGCTGATTGAACTTCAAAAAGCTTCAGAATGGGTTTATTGTCAATGAACATCACAAACAGGACTTAGCCTTGGTGCTCATGCAACACAAAGGTCAAAACAAGCTATCAGGAAAAGGCTTAATGTACACAAATGTAAAACACCCTGAACACTAAATTGCCTTGACTAGCTTTATGCCACGGAAGGGGTCACTTGCCAATGATCAGTTTTTTTTTTTTTTTTTTTTGTTACCGGAAATGCCTTTGCCCGTGACGTAATAATTGTGCGCCATGGATACACGGCTTAAACTTTCTCTCGCATTCCGATGACAATGACTAGAGTTTTGTAGTTTTCGGGACACTTAGGCTCCAGCTTTTGCAAATAAGTCTTAAACGTTTGCATCGGGCATATAATTTAACAATCCAGATCTTGCAACTCAAACGGGTTCAATGCTTTCGTTTAGCCTCCAGTGGCTGCAAACCTCCAGGAGTCTCTGGTCCTCTTAAACGTCGGTTTCTCAGGTTGTGGCAGCGGTCTCCACGAGGATGGCGGACCGGGAGGAGCGTCGTTTTGCCGAGGTTTCCCGGGACTCTGTCAAACTCATGGCCGAGAGCGCTGGCGCGGAGCTCGGCGACGACTTGGCGGCTCTGCTGGCTGAGGACGTATGTTATCGACTTAGGGAAGCCACGCAGGTGAGGGACAGTTTTAGAGCCTCAAAACCTGAAAAAAAATACAAAGTCTCCCACACCACGCGCTTTTAGCTCTGGAACACTTTCCACTCTTTTACCTCAGTCCCAATTTACATACTTAAACCTCCTCTGCCTGTTCGGGTTTATGGTTTATAATATTACATGGGCGGTATTGTAATTGAAGTAGCTGGGTGCATAGGTTGATTAACATGACTTTTTCTGCTATTTTTGGCACGTTACAGAGCAGCTCCCAGTTCATGAGACATGCCAAGAGGAGGAAGCTGACAGTGGAAGACTTTAACCGAGCTCTGAGATGGAGTAATGTGGAGGTAAATGCCTGGCCTCCATTTACATGATTTAGGACACATTTTACATGTTTACTCTTATGCTCCCAGGCCATTTGTGGATATGGTGCCCAGGATGCTATGCCTTTTCGGTCACTCAAAGAAGAACTCTTTTTCACAGAGGACAAAGAGATTAACCTGGTGGAGCTGGCTTTAGCCACTAACATACCCAAAGGTTGTGCAGAAACTATGGTGCGAGGTAAGAGTTAAATTAAAAAAAAAGAAGAAATATATACTCGGGTACATTATTTTACGCTTCTCGTAGTGAACGTCTCGTATCTTGATGGAAAAGGAAACTTGGAACCTCAAGGAACTGGTAAAACATTTCCCTTTGAACAAAATGATGTATCTTCCAAGTTTTAGTATTTTTTTTTTTTTTTTTTTTTCAGTTCCCACTGCAGTGCAGTCCCTGTCTGATGACCTGTTGAAGTATTATCAGCAGATCACCAGGGCCATTCTGGGCGAAGACCTCCATCTTATGAAGGTACAATTCCGTTTATAACGGTAAAGCATATGGCTTCTTTATTGAATGTACTTCTCTGATCTGCTTGTGATTCTCAGGTGGCTCTTCTGGACCTTCAGTCAAACTCTAAGATTGCTGCCCTTCTGCCTTACTTTGTTTACGTCATCAGTGGGGTGTGTATTACTTTTACCACCTCTAAAATGTATTGTTTATAACCACTAGACTGAAGTTTAAAGATGCACAATGCAGCTTTTCTACATGGAGATTTATTGGTTTGCCTAATGACACAGCACAGCGTTAAACTTTTCTCATGGAGATGAGCTGGTTACAGGTCAGATCTGTTTTTCTGGAAAGTGTCCCTTTTATAATTTACCAAAACAACCTATATTTTCTTTCATTAAGTTTAGAGACCTCACACTTCCATAGCACAGATTTTCAGTTTGGGCTTTGTTGTAAAATATATGTATCTTTTATATTCATCCATTTCCCATTTGTTTTTTTGGCATGCGTCACATTTTTAGGTAAAGTCAGTAAGTCATGACTTGGAGCAGCTGAATAGGCTTCTGCACATGGTGAAGAGTTTGGTCCAGAACCCATATCTTTACCTGGGCTCGTACGTGCGCAGTCTGGTCTCGAGTGTCATGTACTGCATCCTGGAGCCGCTGGCCGCCTCCATCAACCCCCTGAACGACCACTGGACTCTCCGGGACTACGCTGCACTGCTCCTCAGCCATATTTTCTGGTTTGTGGGGAAGATAAATTATGATTGTTTGCATACTGTGTGTATTTATTGTGAGTACCGGTATTTGATTTTTGAAGGACCCATGGAGATCTAGTCAGTGGTCTCTATCATCAGATTCTGCTGTCACTTCAGAAAGTCCTGTCAGACCCTGTGCGCCCGCTTTGCTCACACTACGGAGCTGTGGTGGGCCTTCATGCTCTTGGGTGGAAAGTAGGTTTTTTGGTTTATGTAAATCTCCATTTTTCGTGTAAAGTGTTACATTTCTTACAGATTTGATCGTATTGCAGGCTGTGGAGAGAGTGCTCTTCCCACATCTCCCTGCATACTGGGCCAACCTCCAGGCTGTTCTGGATGACTACTCAGTTTCAAATGCCCAGGTCAAAGCAGATGGGCATAAAGTCTATGGAGCCATTTTGGTCAGTATAGTCTTCTACTTGTTAGCATTAATTAATTTGCCCTAAATTGAAGACTAATTCATTGGGATAATCTCCAAATTAAAATAAGGATTGTTATTTGACATGAAATCCTGGGCGCTGAATAACTTTAAAAATACCTACTTAAGTGTGTCATGTTTTATCTGGTCAGTCTCTCAAAGTATTTGGCTGTGTACTCCAGGTGGCAGTAGAGCGCCTTCTGAAGATGAAGGCACTTTCTCTGACCCAGCCTGCAGAAGGAAGCTCCAGTGGACAGCCAGGTTCTATGACAGGAGGCATGGGCTACAGGGTGAGCTCCCCTGGTCTCAGCCCCCCTCCAGAGCCATTGTCTGATGCTGCTCTGGGCATCGCCAGCCACCTGCAGGCCGGAGGAGCAGGCTGCCCTTGGGAGAAATGGACCCCTGTGCCGCTTCCCGACATGTACTCTGAGCTTTACTCCTTCTTTGGAGACAGTCTGGCTGTACGCTTCAGTACAGGCCCGGGGTTTGGAAGCTACCCTCCCTGTGCCCCATCTCAGACGACTGACGCAAAGAAGGAAGTCCCAGGCCCGACTTCAAACACAGACACCACACGGAAAATGCCACAGCTTACTGCTAATCTCAACATCAGTCCGAGGCAGGACGGGAGTCCACGCACTGACCCCCCTCCTCCCAGTCTGGCTGCCACCGGTGCAGGAAGGTGAGGAAAGGGCTTTGTGTGGGGATGCTTTTTGAACAGTCTCATTGGGCTGGTAGATTACATCTTGCATGACTTCTGAAGTCATTTGACTTTTAATTCCATAAGTTTTTTTTTTGGTGAGCAATTTTGAAGATAATTGTGAAAGATAAATCTCTGCTCATGAGAACTTGGTCTGAACACAAACATGTGATTGTTTCTTTGAGTGTAAAATGTAGAGCTGGGTTGAGAAAACGATTTTCCGATTTTTAATCGTTTCGATTTTTATTTTTTAAATTAAATGCTCAACGTTTACATTTTATACTTCAAGTTTCAGTACTGGCAATGTGTGAGCAGTTTTAAAATAAAATTGCTTTTGGTAGCAACCGCTTTTGGGTGAATTCTTAATTATTTTCAAGCAATAATAATGCACTGGTTAGTGTCCCAGTAGGAATCCTGTTGCAGATGTAGTCACCAATGATGTCCATCTTTCTTGAAGGTAGATTGACCCTTAACCTTTTCATCAGTCTTCCAGCCATCAGTTACCACCAATACTTGTAAGATTTGCTGTTTAATATTGATATAATACTAGTTTTAATATGTTGCATCTATACACAGTCATGAAGTGAAGGAAACGGTTCAATTACATTCATTTTAATCACATTAACCCCCGGATCGAATCGGAAATCAGATTGAAATCGGATGGGATCTGAGAAATCGGAAAAAAATCAATTTTGAAACGTAAAAATTGGAATCGAATCGATTCTTGAAATTTGAATCGAAACCCAGCTCTAGTAAAATGTGAATCTTCTGTAGCGTCCTGCTAGAGTAGAGTATTGACCACATGCTCGTCTCTCCCTCAGATCCATGGCCCGCTCGTCCTCTGTGCAACGCTCCAGGTCCTCCTCGTCCCGCTCCAGTCAGCGCTCGGCTGGACCGTCCCGGGACGTCTTTCCCAAGGCCCGCTTCACCTCCTCTCAGAACACACCTCCGGCTTTAACATTTCTGATTGGTGGACGTCAGATGGGCCGGCACTGCCAAGGCCGACGACCCTTCCAGACTACATTTGCCCCAAACCCTCCCCTCTCTGCCATCCCACCGCGAGCTTATGCTCACAAACTGTCAGTGATCGGCAGAGTGGGCAAACCTGTGCGGCGCTGGGCACATTCTCACTATTCACTTCACCTTCCTCTGTAGAGAACTGTTTCAGCAGAGCCTGACATTTTTGTATTGTCATTGTATATATGTATCATTTTCACAATTTTTGTGGTTAGATTAAATACTTTTTTGTGAAACTACAGTTTCAATTCAGTACAATTTGTTTTATTTTTGTGAAATTCATGAGTTTGATCCTACTCCTAGTGGCTTAATTTAGAATTTCTATTTTAGCTTTACAACAAGTGTGGAAGATGATTTGCATTTACTAATGTGGCGAAAGATTACACAAACTAATAATGAAATTGACATTTGACTAAATATAACTCCTTTCACTCAACTATTTTCAGTGCCAAATACAAATTAGTTTAAAGGATTGGACACCTAAGTAAAACATTTCAGTTGGCGTTGATGATAAATTAGACCAAAAAGCCTCTTATGACTAGTTAATTATTTTTACTGTTTTTTTTTTCTTAATTCTACCATACCACACAATTCCAAATGTCATTTTTATTGTTGAGCTAGCGGAGTTCTCCAAGCCATCCAAAAGACTAAATATAAATATGTATGAACTCCAGATCGGTCAAGATAATTAATTCTCATAGCCGTACTTTGGAAACACTTAATCGATTTCTTTGTCTTTATTTAGGCCTGTATCACTAACCCACTCTAAATATTTAAAGACACAGGCAGAGTGTCTGGTTTCCTTCAGGACCCAGCCATCCAAAAACAATGACCCGACGGCGTGGCTGCTCCGTGGGCTGGCAGACTGCGGCCTTCCCCTGCCTGGTGGTCTGCTACATCCTCTTCTTGGTGCTGGGGGCGCTGGTGTTCAGGGCGCTGGAGATGCCCGTGGAGAAAGCGCTGCAGGTGGAGGTTGAAGAACTGCGGAGGACGTTTCTGAAGGACAATCCGTGTGTCCAGGAGACCAAACTTCAACATCTGCTGGGGAAAGCCCTGTCCGCGCATCACACCAATGTGGCTGTGCTCCTGGCCGAGGAGGACGAGAGGCACTATGACTTCACCTCGTCGCTGTACTTCGTCATCGTCACCCTCACCACGATGGGTAAGGGTATTTGGACAGGGTATAGTTTTTCTGAATGGGAAATTAAATGACATGACGCATGGTGGGAGAAACAAACGCATACACAAATATTGCCTCATGACAAATGCTTAGAAAATGCGTTTTACATTTTAGTGATTTACTCAAAGTTGTATTTTGATTGACTGATGTCCTGCAACTGAGGCTGGAGTGCTTCACCTAGCTCCGCCCACATGCCTGCACTTGGATAAAAACATTTAAATACTCAGACTCTGGTTCAAAAGGGATCAAAAGTAGATATTTTGAAACAATAAGCGTGTAAATGATTATCTGCTGCTGGGGAAATGTCACTGAAGAGGCGGAGCTTATCAGGAAGTCAATACGCCCATTTATATTCAGCCGTTTTAGCCCAATTACACAATTTACAATGAACAACATGTAGAATAAGAAAAGCTCACTTAATTTCACATTTTAGGCTATTTACAAGAAATACACCCGCTGAAAGTGTTCAATACTAAATACAGAAAAAAAAAACTGTTATTTAAAGTGACTGCATGTAACTTTCTGGAGGTGGATCGTCATCTGCATATATTTCAGCTTTTTATTTTTAGTGATTTTTTTTTGTCTCGTAGGCTTTTAGACTGGACAGCTCGGTGTGAAATGGGGAGGAGAGAGGAGGGAGGACGTGCAGTACAATGACAGAGCCGGGATTCGAACTCACGACACTGATGTAGAGACGCAAGCTCGCTCACAGTCCGGCCTAAATGTTATGTATTAACGTAAAAATATTGACTTAAAATGTAAAACCTGGAATTTCTCGATGCTGGCTGAAATAAAAACAACAACAATGCATTAAAGCTTACCATTTGATGTCGTCCACAATCATATTCTTACTGTTGTCCATCTTCAGGTTCCGATGTGTACTACCCTCAGTCAGACGAGTCAAAGTTCTTCTGTCTGGTCTACTGCATTATCGGCATCCCCCTGACTCTGTTCCTCTTGGGGCTCCTCTCAGAGACCCTCCTCCTGCCTGTGCTCACCTACGCCCCCGTGCGACACCTCCACACATTCTGGGGCCTGTCTCTGTCCCGGGCCGCCCTCCTCCACGCCTCCCTGCTCTCGGTGCTGGTGCTGAGCCTGCTCTTCCTCCTCCCCGCCCTCCTCATCTCCGCCGTAGAACCAAAATGGAGCTTCCTGGATGCTCTCTTCTTCTGTTTTGTCGTCCTGAGCACAGTGGGACAAGGCGGGTGCGCTCTGGGGAGGAGCTGGAGTCTGAACGCAAGAGAGGCGCTGGAACTGCTCACTACGTGTAAGGAGAACCATGTTCAACACTGATTTACGCACAGAAATATTTCTAATTATGTAAATTGAGGGATATTTTTAGTGAGTCCTGTTTTGGTCCCGGTTTAGTTCTGGGTTTAGGCACCAAATAGTCCCATTTTTATGTGCTTGTTTTATACAAGTGAAAGCACCCAAAGTGGTAGATTTGCCTGGTAAATGTGTTGGAGGACATTTACTTAGAGAGGTCATCAGCCAGTGTATTCTGTCCTTGTGTCCTCGGGCAAGAAACTTCACCTCACCTGTGTTTGAATATGCAGTGGTGGCAACAGTTGTAGTTTACACCAGCAAGTGTGCAGACTATAAGTGAATGAATAATCCAATGTAAAGCGTTTTTGAGTGTCCAAAAAGTGCGATAGACATCTTAAATCAGTCATCTTTGTTCAAACTAAAAAAGTAGGAAATCTTGTTGGAGGTTGCTAAAATAAACAAATTGGTGTCATCGGGTCAAATCTTTTTCTGACTAACTAAACCAAAAGTGGAAAATAAGCTGTTTCTTCTATTCATACATAGACATTAAATGTGACCTTTTTTCTCCACAGGTTACCTTCTGCTTGGTTTAATAGTGATTTTTACTCTAAAGAAAACCGTCTTTGAGGTGCCCCAATTCCAGGCCCTGCTCCGGCTCCTCTCTGGGCCTCAGTGCTCGGAGTTGGACAGGGTCAGTCTCCATGTGCCGAGCCTGGAGGGTCCAGAGAGTCTAGAGGGTCTGGAGGGTCTGGATGGTCCAGAGGAGGAGCTCCAGTACTCTACAGCCATCTGCACCATCTCTTCCAGTGTGTGTAAGGCAAAGCCAGAGTGAGCCACAAACCTTTCATACTCGGCTAATATTATTTTTGTATGAACTTGCAACACCAAATAAATATGTTGACTTTCTTATGTAGAAGTATCTTTATTTATTTTCAGAATGTAATATCTGCAATTGTTTCCTCAATAATAAACATGTTCTCTTGGTTTTACTGATGTGATAAACACATTTTTACATTTAATTTTTTGGTTAATTATCCAAATAGAAAGACTAAACTAATTGATAAACCCAAAAGGGCAATAATGTATTTTCAGTGATTGATAGCTAATGAAATCCCTGTTGTGATGAGAGTAATTTGTCAGGGTGTTTTTTTTTGTCATCATACACCAACACAACCAACTAAAAATGACCAAATTTGATAGTGAGGACCAATAGTTGCCCTACATACGCTGCCACGAGAGTACAAGCTGTTGACTGTGCACAGGCCTGGTGAGTGTCATCCTCATTGTGCCCAACAGTGCCAGCTCTGAGCAAACACACAAGGGCAAACGCTGAGCTCACGGTGAGGTCATACGGTCCTGTAAGTCCCCGCCTTGTCCTCACTTGACAACTACGTTCTGAACCCCAACTAAGACATTTACAGGCACATTTTAGCACATTCTGATGCATTGTTAACATTTCGTTATCTAGATCAGTGGTTCCCAAAGCGGGGGTCGCGAGGCCTGAGCTCGGCGTCGCGAGATGACTTGGAATACGTTGATTTCATAAATACATGCATGACACTGAATTTTAATACATTTTTAAATTGAAAACTGTATATTTTAGTGAAATTGTGTCAAATTCCAAGTAAGTCAATCAAAAACTATCAAACCTTAAATATTTTGGAACTTGAAATCAACACTGGCGATAATTTAATTTAGCTGTGGGGGGGTCCTGGATCGGATGCACAGTTATTTTGGGAGTTGTTTGGGAACCCCTGACCTAGATAATGCAAAAAATAACAAAAATATTTATTTATGTGGCTATGACATACATACACCACAAAATCTTAGGTAAGTAATATAATGGTTTAAAAACAGACATGATATGATGTTTCATATATTTTATTCCAGTTTTATGGTACACAAAAGGAAGGCTTTAGCAGTTGTTTGTGTTGTTCTAACCACTTACTCGTTCACCTTTAGACGGCAGTTGCCTCGACCACTTGGTTTACTGTAAGTGGGCAGAGTCATGTCGGCGCTCATTTGAATACAAAAGCTCTGTGAGGGCTCTGTTGGCTCCAGCTGAGTCAGAGCCGCCTCTGCAGCGCTCTGTCATTGTAATCTCATGACTGGAACCCGTGCCACACAAATATTGACATGAACACGCCTCATTGTAGCTACACCTCATGTTTGTAGAATCTATTAAGCAACTAATAGATAAGGTAAAAATCAGACATATCCTGCAACTTGAGCTTTTGACATTGTTCCAACTGTTTTCCCCGTTAGTCTACTCAAAGTTGATTGATTCCTGCATGTTTGAGTTAATCTTGTACTGTCCTGCAACTGAAATTCCAGTTTACACCTATCCCATATCCCCTATAACCCACTTTCCCATACTATCTTGCATTTATTAAAAGTGTTTTCACTCATACACGTAAGGGTCAGGAATGTTGTATAGCCATTTTTTAACAATCAGTTCTGCATATCTTAACAGGAAGTCAATTGACCTTTTAATTACAAAGTTGTTTCAGATCAATTTAGCAGTTTACAACAAAACAAAATGTTAAAAAGAAAAAGAATGTACTTATGTTGTTGTTTAATTCAGACTTGTAAAAAAGTATACGTCTCCTTTAAACCTCTAACTTATAATAGCAGCCATTTCCCAAATAAACGCAGGTTCAGTTGCTTTTCAGTAATTATTTTGTGTTCTTTTTTAAGATTCCTTTCTTCCTGTTCTCTTAACACTAAATTCCTTTTCAGCACTGTAGCTAGGCTAACAAACTGTCACAGTGCAGTAGAGCCCTCAATCCCAGCTACACTCAGCTCTGATGATTTCCTCCTATTTTTTAATAATAAAATAAAAACAATCAGAGATAAATTAGATGAAATTACCCCCGCTATTAGCCCTGAACTAGCCCAAGCTGTAAATCTAACGTCCCATATAAATCCACCTGTAAACCTAGAAAGGTTCACAGCTGTTGATCAAGCAGAGATAACTTCAGCCATTATGTCCTCTAAAAGCTCAACTTGTGTCCTAGACCCCATTCCAAGCAGACTCCTCAAAGACATTCTTCCCCTAATTATAGACCCTATTCTTAATATAATAAATACTTCACTCGAAAGTGGCTATGTTCCACAGTCCTTCAAACATGCAGTCATTAAACCTCTTCTGAAAAAGCCTAATCTAGATCCCGACCTATTGGTAAACTACAGACCTATTTCAAATCTTCCCTTCGTCTCTAAAATCCTTGAAAAAGTTGTAGTAAAACAGCTTTGTCGCCACCTGCAGGACAATAACTTATTTTAAGTTTTCCAGTCAGGGTTCAGAGCCCACCACAGCACTGAAACTGCACTAGTTAAAGTCACAAATGATTTGTTATTAGCCGCTGACGATGGACTGGTCTCAATCCTGGTTCTGTTGGACCTCAGCGCAGCGTTTGACACCATTGACCACAACATTCTACTGCAGAGGTTAGAATGTGATGTAGGTGTTGGAGGAACAGCCCTCAGCTGGTTTAAATCCTATCTATCTGATAGGTTCCAATTTGTTAATGTAAACCAGAGCTCCTCACCAAGCTCTAAAGTAATTTACGGTGTGCCACAGGGTTCGGTACTCGGTCCAATTCTGTTTACTCTTTATATGCTGCCATTAGGCAACATTATCAGAAAGCATGACATTAACTTCCACTGCTATGCAGACGACACTCAGCTGTATTTATCAATGAAACCTGATCAGAGCGATCAAGTAGACAGACTTAGTACTTGTGTGAAGGAGATAAAAACCTGGATGACACTAAACTACCTGCTTCTTAACCCTGAAAAAACCGAGGTCATTGTGCTTGGCCCTAAGCATCTACGAGACGCTCTATCTGAGCAGATAGTCACACTGGACAATGTCAGTGTAGCCTCCAGTTCTACTGTAAGAAACCTTGGAGTCTTATTTGACCAGGAGCTCTCATTTAAAGCTCATATAAATCAAGCTTGTAAAACAGCCTATTTCCATTTGCGCAACATCGCCAAAATCAGAAGAATCCAGCCTAAAAGTGATGCCGAAAAACTTATCCATGCATTTGTAACGACTAGATTAGACTACTGTAACTCCCTGCTTGCAGCGTGTCCTAAAAGCTCCATAAAAAGCTTTCAACTTGTTCAAAATGCAGCAGCAAGATTACTAACAGGAACAAAAAGAAGAGAGCACATTACGCCAGTGCTGAAGTCTCTTCACTGGCTCCCCGTCGAGTCCAGAATCAAATTCAAAATTCTACTCTTGACCTACAAAGCCATAAATGACATGGCCCCATCCTACCTCAAAGATGCTATAGAACCATATCATCCAAACAGAGCTCTTCGCTCTCAGAATGCTGGCCTTCTGGTGGTGCCAAGAGTCTCTAAAAGTACTGTAGGAGGTAGAGCGTTTAGCTACCAAGCTCCTGTGTTATGGAATCAGCTCCCGACCCATGTTAAATATGCTGACACAGTCTCTTCATTTAAGTCCAGGCTTAAAACGTTCCTCTTCGAAATCGCTTATGGTCAGAGTAGTTAGGAACAGAAAGATAAACCCACAGCTTCAGCTACGCTGCCCTAGGAGTAACTATGCTGGGGGAAGTATGACAGCTTGAGCACTATCCTCTTCTTCTTCTGACTACTTATGCTATCAAACAATATTTATTTTTTGATTCCACTTGCAAACTGTTCACCGCCTTCTTTTCTTTCTCTCACTCCTGAGGACCTGTGGACCCAGATGCCCCTCCCCTGGTGAAGTGGTCCCTGCCCTGTGTGGACGGTCCCTCATCTGCCTGAAGAGTGGCTCCAGTTCGCCTCAGTCGGTCCCTCATCTGCCTGAAGAGTGGGTCCAGCTCGACTCAGTCGGTCCCTCTTCTGCCTGAAGAGTGGGTCCAGCTCCAGTCTCCCTCGTGTCCGTCTGTCCGTCTGTCCGTCTGTGAGAGTCGGATCTCTCCTTCACTGGAACTCCTCCAGGTTTCTACGCTTTTTTCCCAAAGAGGTTTTTTTTGTAGTTTTTCCTGGCCGAGAAGGAGAGTCTAAGGACAGAGGACCCTGGGACATCGTCCCTCGCCACCACAGACATTGTCTGACTTCATCGCCACCACAGACATTGTCTGACTCCATCGCCACCACAGACATTGTTGATTCATTTCTCCCTGTGGCCCTCAGAGGCAACTGTTGTTGTGATTTTGGGCCTTACAAAAATAAATTGATTTGATTTGATTTGATTTGATTTGATTTATCATTTTAAACATAATTACTACCACATAATAGACACTTGGTGGGTGCCCTTGTCTGCATAGAGATTTTCTTGATTTGCCTGGAATATTCCGCAGTGTTACATTCAATTTAAGTGTCAATTACAGGTACTTTTATAGCTTAAATAATAAAATAAAATAAAAACTTACTGTGTGCCTCTTCACAGATCTGACCTCATACTGCTTGTCTCCATGGAGAAAGATCAGAGTAATGCTATTCTGTGGAACAGTTCTAGGCAAAGCAATAACACCTTCATGGAGACGAGCAGGTGACGGACGCTCCACCTGAAAAGCTACATAGTACACCTTTAATATAGGTCACAACATTAGAATAGATGAGCTAAATAAATAAATAGTAGATGGATTTACCCCAATCAGAACGTGTGGTAACATAATAGTTTAGTGCTTTGTAACCTCAGTAAATAGTGACCTTACTAGAGGGCATGTTGTTGCATCGGTGACCCAGTGTGCATGTGACAGTCGCCAACAGGTGCCCTTCTATATTTGCCCCGGTCCTAAGGAACAAGATCGTATTACTGCAGCGTGCTCCTTCTTCAAATGTCTCTGCTGTTTGTTCATACTGACTGAAATATTAATTGTACTCAGTTTTTGATCTGAGAGCTTTGTTTTCACCCAGCCAACGTAGTATTGAATTACATTAGATTTCATAACCAGCGCTGCCAAGATTGAATAAATGGGTCACTGGGTCAATCGTCATGGAATTGCCTGTTTTTACTCGTCTGTGTAATCCCTCATCTGTCCAGGAGTGTTCCATTGTAGAAAGATTCAGTTTTATCATCTGGTTTTTGGAAAAACAAAACATGTCAACTCTCAACAGTCTGGGAACTCAGGTTTTTATCCTACTCTGTGTGGGATGAAAACCTGAGTTCCCAGATACAAGATACGTACAGGTTTTTGTATCTTTTAAATGCAAGTGATACCCATTTCGAACGGTCTATATAGCTCTATATTAACGTTTATGATAAGCATTTTACAATACTTGAAACATGTTTTAGATCTATGATTGATCCTGTGGTGCACGTGTGAAGTGCAATGTGCGTGCCAAAACGGGACTGTTAGAGAGCAAAGTCTAGCAATTTCTTATTATTTTGTGTTATGAATTGATGATCACTGGTCTCGATTGTGAAACAATGTTCTAAACTAAGAAGGTGTTTGTAAGAAAGGGTAAAATAAAAGCAGTAAGATAGCATTTAGACCAGAATTTAATATATTTATGGCTGTCTAATTATTTATATTTAATATTCAAACAGCAATAGAACCTGTGTCTTTGTTATTACCATTCTCTTCATTACAGCTGCTACCACCAAATGTTTTAAGTTTCCCTTTTCCTCGCTCTGTTCTAATACATGCTGACAGTGGTCTTGGCGGATTTGCCTTAAATTTAGGCACAGTGGAGTGACAAGAGAGGGCCCCTAGTTTTAAAAACAGGATACTCACTCATCAACGGGTGGCAGAGGAAGTTCATTGTAAGGGAAAAAGCTGACTTATTACTGCATAACATCTAGCCAATTTTAAAGTACTTTGTGAGACTGCATTGTCACTGCTGTATCAGTAGAGCAAATGGAAAGCCCCTCTTAAATGTCACATTCATTTATGCCCAAATTAAGATGTTAAACCAGCTGGAAACAGGAAGTCAAAAAATTCAAAATAGTTCATAGAAAAACAATCCCCTGAGGAGTTTTGGCAAAACACCAAATTAGAAAAACTTGTATTCCCTGGTGCCCAGTCTCCCCGTGTTTCTCTTGTGTGTTATTTTTGACCTTCCCAAATGCAGCTGCGTCCAGTGGACACACTGAGCGCACTGATGGGAGACAGAGGATGGCCGTGAAGCCGGACACATCACTTAGCAACAGATTGGGACATGGACAGTATGTACCAAGGCTTCAGTGTGAGGAAGAGGCCTGGTTTTGGCAGACTTACAAGTTTTTTATATTTGCTCAAAAGGTGAAGTGAAAGTACCGAAGAGGTTTGTCTGCAGCCATGCCCCAAACCAGTACCTGTTTTTAAGCTGTTTTAAAAATCATGTAAAATGAAAACAGAACTATGATTTATCGGCTGTTTGTGTGTAATTGGTGAAGAAATCAAGGACATTGTTGAGGTCTGACATTCTCAATATTGTCCTTGTGGAGCTCCTCATCAACAGATTGCATACACTTTTGGGTTCAAACTGTAAAACTTACAAATTAAATTAAAATCACATGTTTAAACGACCCTGTAAAGCCATAGATAATAGACATGGACCGTGAATAAACAGAAGCCTGATGTTTGACCCCCACTCACAAGTTTTTTAGCATCTGATCCATCCTGCTACTTTATGTCTTAATCACACAAACACAATAATGTATATTTCTTCTCACACTCTTATGTAACACGAGGCACCACAAGGTTCAATACTTGGCCCAACTTTGTTGTCTCTGTATGATCCAGATTATGGGCCAAACACAATAAGTTATTATGTCTGCTCTATAGCTTTAGAAATGTCCATTGTATGTTTTAACAATATCCTCTTTGTTGATAGTCAAGATATCACTGACAACTTCCTGCAGCCCCTTCAAAACAAAATGTTGACTATGCGATAAATGAAAACGATTCTACAGTACAATCTATGTGAGCTTTTATTTTCTCATTCAATACAATCACATGGAGGAGGTTACATTTTTTGTTGGCTGTAATGTGATGTCTTGTTTAAAGCGTGTCCGTCTTGTGTTCTTATTTACAAGCTGTTACATCCCCAGCTGTTCTGTGTGTGTCAGACAGTAGTTATAAATAGACCCAGAGCTTAACTGGAAAAGTCCCGGTCCTGTTAGAGGAGACTATTGCTCTTGTTTATCCTTCATTTATCAGCTCTTTGTCCTATGATACGCATTTGCTATGCCGACTTCATAAATGATTCTGGTCTGTTTGTCTTCTAGTGGGCCTACACAACTGGTCAAAACACTAAATTCTTACTGTTACATTAAGACTTCAGAAAAAATAATGACAATTAGAGCTGAATATAGTCTAATGGTAAGCTATTAAAGTGTATGACAAGATGATATTTATCTGCCTGGTTTCCTCGCACATTTGAGATTTGATGATGTATGATTTACTCTGTAGACTTGAGCAGCAGATATTACAGATGTAGAGGTAATTCCATAGCCTGTCATGCAGTTTAACTTCAATAAGTATTTCCTCTTTCAGTATTTTAGTTCCATACCAAATATATATAGATATGTCGCAATCAAAATATTATGTTTTCGGTTTGTTTGTATTATATACAACAGCGGAATACAACGTTAATAGCCTTTCCAGTTTTATTTTGAAAAGCGTGGTCCATTTCCGTCGCGCGCGTCACGTTCAGCTTGACGCGCTCCCCGAGCCTGCGAGGCGTGTGTTTGTTTTGGAGGCTGTGTGACGGACTGAGGCGGGCGGACCCGGGTCAGAGGGGCTTTACCTCGGCAGCAGGTGGACATCAGCCCGGCCTCCTCGCTCATGTGGACTCACGGCACCGGGCTTCGTCGCGTTCATCTCGTTTTGCCCAGAAAAAACGCCGGACACTCGGACTAACCATGACTTCGGTGTGGAAGCGACTGCAGCGCGTCGGGAAGAGGGCGTCCAAGTTTCAATTCGCGGCGTCTTTCCAAGAGCTCATCGTAGAATGCACAAATGAATGGTAAGTCATTGTAATAGCCAATTAATTAACAATGAACGCCCTGTACATTTCAGGTTAACATTTCTAAAGTCTTTCAGGAAGAGAAGTGGCACAGGCAAGTGCATGTCTCATGATACTGATAATATCTGTGCTTAGGCTACAACAACTATTAAGCAAATACGAATTATTTCACTTCAAATACGTGTCAAAATATTGTTTACGTTTTTTTTTTTAGTGTTATACCTAATTTATTACATGATCAGATGAAGCAGAGGGCGAGGTTAAAGCGTGTGCTCTTATTAATTTGGAAGTGTCCTGCAATTAATTTAAAAAGCAACAATAACAACACGTATTTCTAATTATTGCATCTGCTTTCTTTAACTTTAAAACGTGTTATTATCAATGTGTAAAATAGATGGGCAATGCAAATGTCAGAACTTGTTACATGTAGATATGATCTGCGTGTCTGGCACTGGGACACGCCCCTCCACTTCCGTCTTTTTATTTAGAGCCTATAGTGTTACGGATTGTGCAGGACCTGGCACTGCACAGTCATGCTAGCAAAGGTCTGCAATCCAAGTGTTCCTCGTGCAGACTGTGAGAGGAACACAATTAAGTAAGGCTGGGTGATGTATGACAACAATGTAATCACTATTGTTGTTCATATTTATAGGTTTCAGAATGATAACAAAAAAAAAATCCAGCACCGTTGCCAAAGCAGATGACACTTCAAAGCAAAACAGAATATCTTTTGAACGAGCAAAAGGTGTCATAGGTGTTCACGCTGCAGGTCTTGAAATTCGAATCAGATTTTTCTTTCTTTCTGAGAGCCGCTTCACATTGAGAATAAAATGTGACTCGAATCCATTTTCATGTGTGAAGGCAACAGCCCTGAAGTGTCCCATGTGGGAAAGAAACAGGGCAGAACCAAGAGTGGAGCTTGTTGTCGCATTATGAGCCATTTATTCAACCTATTTTGTTGCCTGTTTGCAAAAAAATATATTTCATCTTTTTCACACTTTACAAAACCATTTCACATTTTTGCTCTTTCTAGCTTTGTGGCACTTATTGTAGAGCAGAAGTCAGATAAATGTGATCTGTTCAGACTGCAGTCACTTTGCAAAAGATCACATTTGAATCAGATTCAGTACAACATATGAAGTGGCCTGGGTCGCATTTGACAAAATCTGAATTGGGCAAAAATATCAGATTTTTTGCCAAAAATATATAATAAACGATTAGGGTGTGGAAAAATAATCACAATAAACGATAATTATTTTTAAGTAATTTCAGTTTAAAATGTTATGGCCCTGCGACGAGTTGGCCACTGTCCAGGGTGTACCCCGCCTAAGGCCCGAAGTCACTGGGATAGGCTCCAGTCACCAGCGACCCCGAAAGGGAACAAGCGGTAGAAAATGGATGGATGGGATAAAGTTCTATGTATTTTACTAATTATTTTATTTTAAGTAAAACATACAACAATCTATGCAATTACCATGCAATTAATTAGGCCCGAGCGCCACAAGCTGGCGAGAGGCCTATTAATCTCGTAAGGCCGTGCGAAGCACGGCTGCGAAAGTGCGCACGTAGTGCGCACAAAATCGAGCGCGAAGCGCTCGCCCACTTCCAAACACTCACTAACGCACTCCTCCACTCATGCACGCCCCGTGCATACTAATTAGTTGTAGGAAAATGGAACATTACCGTTGTAAACGGGCGAAGCCCGTGCAAAAGTTCGCACTAAACGAGCACTTTACATTGGCGTCATCCCCATATAAAGCACTCATTTGCGCTAAGTAGCTCACGAATACGTTCCCCATCTCTTGCATGTTCCGTGCATATAAGCATGTAAGGCAAAAATTGAACATTATTACTGTATAGAGGGCCAAAAACACAAAGTGGGCGGAGCCCACTCAAAATTATCGAAAGTACCCGTCAGTGACCAGGGACCCACACCATGAGGTAGGAAAGCGCGAGCGCTTTCCGAAAATGTATAGTTTATGATATTTGAAAAATGGGAAACATTGTTTTCGCATCGGAATATTATTCTTTCTTTCTTTCTTCTTCTTCTTCTTCTTCTCGGGACCAACCCCCCTATTTTTCACCCAGTGAACATTGACGAAAAGTCACAAAAATTTGCACGCCTCTAAAAATCGTGCCTCTCTACATTCTGGCTATTTCCCTTTTCTAAAATTAAAAAATTGGCGCGTCAGCGCCCCCAAATGTACCAAAAATGCATTGAGAGATGGGAAATGACCCAAAAAAAATCTGATCGTAGAATCATGAAATTTGGCGCAGAGGTAGATGGTGACAAGAGAAGTAAAAAATATTATTACGGCAACGCCGTCCGCCCAACCAAATGTCGGCCATATTGCTTCAAAAATGGCTAAACATGACTTCGGAGTTTTTCCAAACGTCGTACTTTTACGAACTCCTCCCAGGGCGTTGGCCCTAAAAAGCTGAAATTTGGTGAAAATGCTACTGAGGAGTGGGACATCAAAAGTTATCCAAATTACATTGATACCTCTCACGGTCTCTGTGCGGCGAAGCCGCAAACTGTAGCTAGAATTTCAGAAATCTCCCATATTTAAAATTTCTGCCGTTTGTGCAGATAAAGTCCGAATTGCGTCAAATTAGAATCAGTTGTTAAACTCTTTGCCCTAAACCTACTTGAAGTGAAATAAATTCATTTGGCGCCACAGCGCCCCCTACAGATTTTATATGGAGGTTAAATGTTTAGTTTTGCGAAATTATATGAAATTTGACACACAACTCAATTTTAGCATCCCCATCAAAAAAGTCAATGACTCATGTCATAATTGTTATGGCGTTGCCGTAACGATGACCGAAACCTTTCATGTTATTCCAATGGGGAAATCGCCAGAACATGTTTACACTTTAGACTTTCACAAACTCCTCCCAGGGCGTCAGCCCTATTAACCTGAAATTTGGTGAGACTCATCTTCAAGACCATCAAAAGTTATCCACATTTTCATTCAAAGAGTCACGGTGTCTGTGCGGCAAAGCCGCACATTTTGCCAAGAATTCAAAATAAAATTGCTTTTTGATGGTAAAACAAAGGGGAGAAGATGTGACAGCGTCACAGATTCAGCAGTAGGCGTAATAAAAGGACAATTGGGGCGCGTTAGCGCCCCCTCCTCTTGCGGCGTGGCGGCGGTGTGGCGGCGGCGTGGCGGCGGCGTGGCGAGGGCCGATCATTGCCGCTTGCGGCTATATTTATTATTATTATTAATTGCCATTTAACACAAAAAATGTGTTACATTTCTTTCTCTGAGGTTTGAACTCATTAACCCATTAAAAATGACTGAAGTAATGTAACGGAAGTAAGCAAAGCAATTGCATTTAATTACTTCTGTCCGATTATGTGATTATGGAAACTTGATTAAGACAGGAAACAGCCAGTGCCTCTCTCTGTTTTAACACAACTCTATCAACCTGAAACTGCCAGGACCACATAAAAAATCAAGACATATATATTATAGAAGTCATTGGTGACGCTTGTAAATGTTGTGTTTATTGAATGAATAAGCACTGAGTATTTCTATCGTTTCCACAGAATCATTTGCATGTCGAAATCCCCAGTGTTCCTTATTATACAGCATTTGTTTCTTGGTTCTTCAAACTGACTCCATTTTAATTGCTTGTTTGTTAGAAATACTCAACTGTGTACGTCTTGGATAAACATGCATATTAGGCCAGTAATAAAAACATCATTGATTATTGACGTTTGTCCTAATAGACCTGTCCCTGTCCCCAGCAGGACACTTGGCTGCGGGACAGTCCGAGTGCAGGAGTGCCTTTAATTCCATTATGATTAGTCAGGGAGCTGCAGCATGTGTTTCCAATCGCCGTCCTGGTGCTCTGAGGCCGCGCTCGCTCTGTTTGTGTGAGTGTGAATGCATTATCCACAGTCACCAGTATCAACATGCCTCATGCCTGTTACGCTCTGTTCTCTGGCTCTTACGAGGACACATTTACACTGTGAATAAGGCCTTTGTGGATCATGTCGTTGCACAGTTATACTTGAACATGGGCCAAGAAAAATCAATTCATGCGTCTGCTTCTTCTGAGAGTTCAACTGAAACTGGTTGACCAATTGGGGAAACGCGTCCGTGTTCAAGCTTAGAGTTGACCGGAGCATTCGCCGATCAATCACCATGTGGCGATTCGACCAAAAATCCTCAGATTACAGTTTGATTTTCATCACAATATCTGAAGATTCAAAACCTCTTGTACAGGGGGGGACGTGACCCATATCGAGACACAAATAAAATCTTACAACATTGCATCATTTGTTCTGTTGAAATATAGAAGTGCAGCAAAAAAAACTATTTTAGGGTTGGATCAATGTCAGGCTTGTGTTGTTTTTGCCTGATTATTCAAACATTTTTTAATTTTGTAATGAGTTGAATTAGGAAACGTGCAATTAGAAATGAGTATTAACATTTTTGAAGTGAAAGTGAATTCACCTGCTGCTCACAAACCTGGATATGACATCATCTTAACATGTATTTGTAGAATGCGTGTTGATAAAGGAGTGTTTGACATGCAGACGAGCTTAACTGGCTTCTCCAAGCAATACGCAGAACATTTTCAACATTGTAGTGAGTTTATACACAGTAATATCGCACCGTTATCCAGTTAAGCCCAGTACAATCATCAATTAAGCGTTCAGTTGATGATTGTGATTATAAAGTTATATACAGTATATGCAGTATATATATATATATATATATATATATATATATATATATATATATATATACACCTACCTATATCTACCTGCGTTGCATCAATGAAATTTCCCCATGTGGGACATGTGGGACAATAAAGGATTATCTTATCTTATCTTATCTTAAAGGTCGCAGTATAATCATCAGAAGGTTGAAAGATAGTCATCAGAATGAAGAAAGAACAAATTATTGATCTAATCAGGACTGCAAATAAACCAACCTATATAAAGTGCATTTAATGTCAGATTACTGTTCCATTCAGAAAGTTGTACAAAAAAAACAGACAATACTCAGAAACTAATCGATACTAAAACTATTATTAACACTAGAAATTAATTTGTATAAGTACAGGACATTCAGTAGTTTGACCTTCCCTGAATAGTTTTAAAATCTTTATCAGAACTAATAATCCAAAATTACATTCTATTGCCTTTTCCTTAACATTGGAATTGAGCTTGACATTTTAGTATTATGATTATTATAATATTACAATGCAGGATTATATAGTTAAATGTCAATAATTGCAAATAATCTTAAAATTGTGTTGATTCCTTCTCAATAATAATAACAACACAAATTTGACATTGTGACCTTTTTACCATTGTGTGTTCCTCCTGACACTACTTCTCTGTATTTTGCTGCGACAGTCACTTTCTACGACTTATAAAGTGTGATATAGTACGGCTTGAGCTCCACTGATATCATATACTTTGGCACGGCTCCTATTCTGTAACATAGCAGTGTGCTGACTGTACTCCGCTCGCATTTGTAGGTCAGTGGAGCATGGGATAAATTTGCAGCAGGTGGAGAATGGATTTATGTAAAGTTCATCAGCATCTATTTGTGTTCTCTCCGTCCCCGGGCGCCAAACACTAATCACGCAGAGACACAATTTAATGCTCAATAACGTTTGTTCGTCCCGTTATGTGTCACAGCATTTACGTTTTGTCCAGTTTTTCTTCGCTGCAACGACATTCTGTGGTTGTTTTTTTGAGGTCAGAAGTTGAAATGTGGCGTTGTGTTGTGATTGCAGGCAGCCAGACAAGCTGAGGGTGGTGTGGATCAGGAGGAACAGACGACACAGCACAAAGGTAATGTGGAGATTCTGTTGAGTCTTCAAAGTAGGAAGGAATTTTGGTTTGATCAGATTATGTTTTCTGGAGTGAAAAGCTGCGTCAAGTCTCGTACCTCCACGAACGAATGAGCTTTACAAATGAAAGATGTGTGTTTGGTTCACTTCACTATCTTACATTTCTTGTAATTTATTTATTCTGAAATATATATAAATAAATGCAAGAAACAGGACCACAGAGCAGGACAAAAAATACTAAATAAATACAAAATAATATAATAATAATAGAAATATTTAAAGGTGGTAAGGACGATTTTTTTCAGCAAATTTTTTTATCATATTTCCTCGTGGCGTGGATAAATCATTAGTCCTGCCACGTATCAATCATAAAACGCACCTACCGCTCACCTGCAGCCGCGTCAGGCTCGTCCCCACCTTTCCGTGTGCCTAAGCGCATTGATCTATCATAATATAGTTCCCTCAGTGTACGGGGCAAAATGAAGACGGAGAAAGACAGTTCGAGCTGACGCAGAAGTGGACAGAAATCTACGGGAGACGAGACATGTGATGCGCTCCGTTGCGCTAATAAACAAACGCACGTGTGTGTTGTATCAGTCCACACGGGGGAGTGCGCATTCCGCCTGCGTTCTCAAATCGCCGAAAAATCGTCCATACCGCCTTTAAAAATAATGGTAAAATTAATATGACAAACATGAATAAAATTACGGCACAATAAGTCCAACAGTCAAGTTCCATTTAGTCCAAAGTTTAGTCCAAATCTGTCCATTTCCCAGTTAAGTCTGATCTACTCTATTACACTGTCAGTCCAGTCCTTGATTGGTGAAGTTTGTGTCAGCCGTTTCCTTGTAACGTTAAAATGTAATGTAAGTGTTTTATCTTGTTTCCACTTTGAAAAATGTGCCTAAATTATATCCAATAAGTCCACAACATCCACAAAATAATTAATTATTGTTTATTTTACGCATGAATAAAGTTGTCTGTGAAACCTGTGTTCACATCCTTCAAACCAAGCTGACGTTGCCTGTACCGCTTTGTGAGAAACATGTGAACTACAAGGCCTTGTGCTTGTGTTTCCAAACTTAAATGTCATTACGTCACTTTGTCTCGCTTGTTTCCCTGTCATAAAAGCCTTATTCACTAAACTTATTTCCTCTTCCAGCTCCACAGTTGGCAGCCTGGCATCAAAAACCCGTACAGAGGCCTGGTGATGTGGCAGGTCCCAGAGAGTTTGGACATCACGGTCACTCTATTTAAAGTAAGTTCTATAAATATGCACTCTTTTATTCATCTTCTGTCACGTTTTGATGCTAATGCCTTTTTGTTCATTACCAGGAACCTACAGCCGAGGAGTTTGAGGACAAAGACTGGACGTTTGTCATTGAGAGTGTGAGTCTATTAAATCCTCTTATACAGTGGTACAACTACTACTTTTGCTACTATTTCTTTTTTTTAAATCCAAGTCCAGAGTAACCCAGGTCGCGCAGGTTATTCCCGTTCTCTGATCATTTACTATAACTAGTAAATTAATATTTCTGTGTTTATTTGAATTAGGACAGTGCATAATTAATCATATAATATAATGTTTCAGCAGCAGCTTCAAGATAAATATGTGGGAGTTTGTCTGTTGTCCTAAAGCCTGTAAAAACATGAAGCGTTCGGTTAGACAAGAACAGACCCATAACTTGACATTACAACACTGTACATTAAATCTAATAGACCCAAAGATCCAACATGGCCATATTTTGACCCCGGAGGGATCATACCAAAATATGAGGTGGAGTAAAGTAAGCGTGGGCGTGGTCTGGTGCATTCTGTGAATGGCCAGAATTGTAATGGCCAGAATTGTAACTAATAAACTTCAAAACTAGTGCACTGGAGTCATGTTACATTCCACATATGGAGAGTCATAATAAAAGAACCTTCACGGGCATGAATAACACAAATTATGAGTTATAGAATAATGAATACAATCACATTTTATGTAGTGTTTTATGTGTAATTGTAATTTGGTTTGATTTAGCCAATCAGAGCCAATTGAAGCACAAACTTCTGCTCAGCTGATGCATCAAGAACCAGCTGAAACAGATAAAGGTGGATTAAATAAAGAAACAACGCTCCGAGGCTGCAGCTCAATGATTATTTATTAATACATTTTGTTTAATTTTGGGAACACTATAACAGGAAATCAAACAATCTTATTGCTCACTTCTTGCCTGTTTGTGAGGCCATGATGAACATCTCCCACAGAAAGTGCTTTGGATCCCACAGTTCTCAGTCATTGGATCAAACACTATCACCATATGTGGACGGGGCACCATCCCACTCCAGCGGCCAAGTCCAGCCTCTTTACGCCAGCGTTAAGGTTGGCAAGGTAGCAAAATACCGCCCTGGCCCCGCCCCCTGGTAAATAGTAAAGTTTACATAAAGTAATTGACCTCCTATTTCTATATTTACTCATTAGTTTGTTCAAAAAGTCTGATGCACTGAAGATGAAGATGTCACGAGCAGATAGAGACTGGGGAAGTGCCGAAGAAATCTTGGTGCCTAATATAGCCGATATACCATCCCCACTACTACTACTACTCCTTTTACTAGTGGGTAGTATCCCTCATTTATCCAGGATGGACTGTGGTAGATAAGGTTTCAAAGGTCATCTGGACAATGTTTTTGAAATAGAGAATTCTATTCCAAAGAAATATTTCAATCTGAAGGTAGTCTGTTTTGAGAAGCTAATATTTACACTCTCTTCTGTGCAAGATTAGTCCTGCCCTAAGGGCGGAATTATAACTGAATCCTGGCCTGCCTTTGTTTACTTGTGAGGTTAATTCTTGGGTTGGTCTATCCTTTTGTTCCCTGGCAGCCTCAGCCTTACAGTTTAGGGCTTTTAAAATAATACAATAGCACAACAATAGGATATAAGAACTACTACTACTTCTGCTAATAGTTCTACTATTTCTACTACTACTACTACAACTATTTCTACTTCTAACAACAACTAAGTTCTATTTATCCATCCATTTTTTTTTTCTATCTGTTGGCTTTTTTACTAGTGCTACTACTACTACAATGACTAGAGGAAATAGTACTAATTGTACTTCTACTGCTGCAACAACAACAACTACAAAAACAACTTCTATTACTGTGCCTTACAGTATGTCTGATTTTCTATCCCAGGAGAGTAAAGGCCGCAGAAAGATACTCGCCTCTGCTGATGTCAACATGAAGAAATACGCCAACGCCACTCCAGCCCAGTACGACATCACCCTCACACTCAAACCTCTCTCTGTGAAAGTGGTCGAGGCTACGCTGAAACTCAACCTCTCCTGCGTCTTTCTCAAGGAGGGCAAGGCCACGTAAGTCCCACTATACGTCTGCCATGTTGTTTTCTGTTTAGTAATAATACAAGTGGATCTAGAAGGAGATATAAAGAGCCCATAAAGAAAAGTGGTGTTGCGTTGTGCAGGGATGAGGACATGCAGAGTCTGGCCAGCCTCATGAGCATGAAGCAGAGCGACATTGGGAATCTAGAGGACTTCAACGACAGCGACGATGAGGGCGAGGAGCGAAAGTTCAGCCACGGATCCACGCACGCTATCTCGTTTTCAGGTGAGAGTGTGCGACGTTAAGGCCAGACAAATAACCCCTGTCCCTAGACACAGAGGGACACTTTTCTTCACATATCTCCCTCCTTTCTATGCTCTGCTCCGTCATCTTTTCTCTTGTGTAAATTTTGCTTTCTTTCTTCCTTTTCGTCCCTCTTTCTTCTCTTCCCATCCTTACACCACTAAACAGGCTCTGGTTCCTCAGTCAGTAGAATTCATGATATGGCTTGGAGGTCAATCACTCAACCAGGCTCTACAGGTAACCATTTTCAGACGTTTACTCCAAGTTCCTGGAGTGTTTGTAGTCGCAGCAGTGATGACGGTGTTCAGATGTTAAGCCTGCAACTGTAACTGGTGTTGTTGCTGTTCATGGACCACAAAGAAACTTAACTGTAAAACGAATCACCTGAAGTATCATGCTTTACTTCCAGAATCAATGGAAAGCAGACTTTGGTCTACCATCAGCAAAGTTTTAGTGATGTCGAGGCATTTAAAAATACATTCATTCCTTTTTCATACATGCCTTATTCCACCAGTCATAACAAACTGGTAATTAATCACATATGCATTACTTTACCATGCTTTCACTGACTCATTTTCTGTCTAATGTACTTTGTGTTTTTTCCATTCATTTCCGAACATGTTGTCCCTCTCGTGTGTGTGTGTGTGTGTGTGTGTGTGTGTGTGTGTGGCTCCAGAGGTGGATCAGAGCACTCCTCCATCCTTTTCCTCCATCATCTCAGCTCCAATCTCTCCCCCTCACCCCTCGGCCCTCCCTATCTCACCCACCGGCCCCGAGGCAGCAAAACCATCTCTCTATGACTATTCACTGCCCGCATTCACCCGCGCTCATCCCCCCGCTCTGCCCCGCATCTTCCAGCCCGGTGCCACTTCAGGTATCGCTCAGGAGAAGAATGTGTCACTACATTAGGGCTGTCACAAAAGATTATTATAGGAGTCGACTAGTTGAAATATGGCGACTGAAGGTATTTAGATGGAGAATATTTACAAATATAGTGTATTATTGATACAAATCAGGATTTTTCAATATTTATTTTTAACTGTCTTTGTTATAAAAAGGCATTTTTAAATGTGTTTTATAGTCTGTATAGTCCAGATAACGATGATCAAAAGAGTACAATACTGTTATTTTTTACAGTCGACTAGTCACAATTAGTCAATTCATCGCTGCAGCCCTAGACTTATGTATTGACTGGTTGATTGTTGCTTTTATACATTTTTATTATGAAGACATATTTATTGTGTATGTTTTAAAGATTTTTGGGTCTTTGTTTGGACAGAACTTTGTGAAAAATTGTGAAATGGGGTGAAGAGAAGGGAGAGACATTCAGGAAACTATTATTCTTGCACAGGAATAATTTGCTTTGTGGAGATTAAGAGCTACATTCATACATTTCACTGTTGTTTCCTCTTCTGTTGTTTCCTCCTAACGTTCTCTCACTCTCTAGTGCCTCGGCCCGCTCCACAAAGGCCCCACAGCTTCCACTGTGACTGGTCTCCTGCTGAGGACTGGGAGGTCCTGGGTCTGTCCTCCTCCACTCCTCCCAAAACTCTGCTCTGCTCTTCTCTGTCCACTGCTCCTTCTGACCCATCCCTGCGTCTGCCTACCTTTTCTCAACCCCCGCAAACAGGTAGCCCACGTCAACACGGACATTTATTCAATCCATTGTGATTGATAAGAAGAAAAAATGAATAGTTCAATATTTTTTGGAGTATCCTGATAACAATGCTCGATAAGATAGTTGTTTTTAGCGCTTTCATTATCAGACAAATGTGCAATTTCAGCTAAATTAATCACAAAAGTGCAGAAATATCTCCTTCTGAAGTCTAAAATATAACCTTTTTCCTTTTTATTTTTAATCAGCTCTTTTTGTTGCATTTTTTTTTACCGTACTATAAGAAAATATTGCATAGCTTCAAAACAATACTTGCAATATTATCTAAATTTCAGTATCTCTTTAAATCTTTTATATCAAGTTTTTGATTAGGGTTTTAATGGATTCAAAGCTATAAATATAAATAACAGGCTCAACCGGAATTTTAACAAGCATATTTATGATAATTGTAACACGGTTTATTTTCAAATAAAATTATAATTCAAATTAAATTATAATTCAAGTAAAAAAGCCCTTTTTTAAATCCAAATTCAGTATGTTTATTTGTTTTCTGTTTCATTTCCATTAACCCCATCTGTGTGACTCCCCCTCTTGCAGCTAATCCCACTTCTTGGAGAACTCAGAGCGTTCCTTCCATCGCCTCCCTCTGCTCTCCCCCTTCTTCCTCATCAGTTCCTCCTGTAAACATCCCTCACTTACCTCCACCCCCAGCTGTTCTCAAGAAGCCCAAAACCCAGGGCTCCTCTGTGGGGGACACTCGATGCGCCCTCACTCGCCCCACCAGTCTGCCCTCTGCCCCTGAGTCAGGTAGAGCCCATAAAGAAAAGAGAGTGCTTTTATCTATGGTTATTATTATTATTGCTCATTTATTTCATGTCACTCCTGCTCTCTCCTCCAGCCCCTTGGCAGACTGAATGGATGCCCCCTAAATCTCAAGCCCCCCTTTCACAGCCCGGTCTCTCCCCCAAGTTTCTGCATTTGTGTGCTGACGACCCGGGACAGACCGCTGTGGGGCAGAAAAAGCTGAAAATAGACACGACATGTAATACTATGTCTCTAGACTCTCTTTTCTTCGTCTTTTTAACATTTGCTTTGTTGTGGTCTAATATTCTCTGTTCTGTGTGAAATACTCACATTTGTCTTTTGAGATTTTGATTTGTCAAATAACAAATATTTACAATTTCCACATTTTATTGGCCGTTATGTATCGGTTCCGGTATCGTTATATCAGAAGGCTTTCACAGGTATCGGTTGATGTTGTAAAATTTAAAATGGGCAGATATTTGGCAATCATATTTTTTGCCGGTGCCCCAGTCTGTGTGGGCCCATGCGTCAGTCCCAGTTTGTCTTCAGTGCATCAGATTTGTCTTTTTAAAGTGGATGGAAAGAGAAGAGAAATTAAACTATTTGTGATCTTTACTTCTACTACAACTTCAGATCGATTTGTGGTCCTTGCTATATATTTTCTAAACATCAGTATCGGCAAATATCAGTTATTGGCCACAGCAGCAAGTCCAATATTCAATATTAGTCCTATATCAGTTCAAAATAAAGTAAAATACTTTTACAACTCGCATGGATTTTGATTTGTTTTTGTGATTGTACATTGCTTTAAAAGTTGGGACTAGAACATATTCTTTTTCCCAGTTTCTTTTCCATTCTCCATCCTTACCTTCACCATCATTCTGATCTATCCTGTGTCTGTCCTGTCAGCTTCCTCCTCTGGATTTGTCCCTTCTTGGAGACCTCCCATCCCCCCTCGAGTAGAGACATTGACTCAGAGCAGCCCCTCCGCTGTATCTGGGCTTCCCCCTCAGCCTCTCTTATCCCATGCTCTTGTCAAAGCTTCTGTCAAAGACCAAGATGCAGGTATACCTGTAACATCATCAACAATTATAGATGGCACAGATATGTTAGAGGAGCATAGAACTATTATACACAAATGTACACAGCTGCAGAAAGTACACTCCCACAACTCTTCATGCATTCCATTTGCAGAGGGAGTTAAACATTTTACATACATGCCGTGTTACGCTGCTTTCCAAAGGATCATTCACTCTCACTTCTGGCTCAGCTTTTCTGGATTATGTTTCAAATGACTGAGCGCCTTTTCCAATAACTTTACTACACTGAGAATGAATATATCGAAGAATAATTCACAGAATTTTTATTTTTCAGAGGTCCACCGACAGCTGAGCACTCTGAATGAAGAGGACACACTCTCTACATGTTAGTATAAACACTCCCCTGCACTTCATCATTTAAAGAAGAGATTATGCTTTTTTCTACAATACAAGTACCCATAGATGTCCCTTTTACGTTTTTAAAATGCAATATTAATCTAAAGAGGCTTAATATCTATGTGTATAACTCAGTTTTGTTTTTTCCAAAGAATTACAGCTATGTACACGGATGGGGGTGGTGATAGGAGATAGCTGAAAACAGACATTACTCACGACTCTAACGTTGGACAATGCAGGATTACTCAAATGTATGTGTGTGATACATTATTATCATGTTTTTCAGCTGCTGAGCACAAAACCTCTGGTGTCATATCTTTTGGAGTCGACGTTTTCAAAGCTTCACCAGGGTTAGTCTTTACTTCTTTCTACTTTTTTAAGAAAGCTCATTTTGATAACGTGTGTGCTTTTGCTTTGTTTGGCATGCTGGATCCTTTTGATAATCTAATGGTTGTTATTAACATGTGAGTTACAGCAAAAGTCTGTTTTGAGTGATGTTTGGGTAGTGGCTACAATGTGGTATTTAACAATAGCAATAAATCTGCTCTCCAGTTAGTGCTCATTCATACTGACAGTTCAATCCAAATGTTTTTCCCTGACCTGGGTTACAGTTAGCAGCCTTTTGAACTGTATATAAATGACTAAGGGATACACCGAGGCAGAATTGGTGCTACTGTGGGATGCTTGTAGTTAATGTCACTATAGGCCAGCATCTGCTTCTTCTGCTTCTTAGTTGTATCATTGCATTCATAAACACTGGTGTTGACTGTGAACTGATCTGATCTTTGTTGGAAAAGTAAAGAAAAGAATATCCAGAATGTGTACTAAGTAATTAGCATTGAGCCGTGTGTATAAGTTAGTAGTTGTCTCATATTATTGGCTGACTTTAAATGTGTTTGAGTTTGTGGTTTTGTTCTTCAATGCTCAAATGTTAAATGTCAATATCTGTGGTGATCTGTTGGTAAATGGTTTGCAAAAAAATGTGTACAAACTAATAGTGAAAAGCTTCTACCCCAATCAACTACATTGATATCTTGCTTTAGTATACTTTAAAATGTATGTTGTCTTTATATTGGATTTTGTTTATTCCTTAGACCTCAAAACATGGCCTCTCTCCTGCCTCCTAATCCCAGAACATCTTTAGACCCAGGACCAAGCCTTGCAGACATCACCAAAATGCAAAAGGATCGATCAGTATCCAGGAAACCCAGGACATCTCCTAAAAGTCTTTTGCTAAAACAAGACCTCTATGTTAATGGTACAACAATTTCTCCCAATAATATAGCTCTGGACAAAGTAAGTCACTTATCGACAATACCCAGAGTAAATCCATCTTTAGAAGAGGGGGGCCTCTGCGCTCCTCCCACACTACCCAAACCTAATTTAGGATTAAACCCAATTGTATCACTGAATTTTCCAAAAAACACCCCTACAAGAGTGACAAAATCAGATACCCATGTAAGAGATTTGGGGTAAGTTTACTGTCTGTTAAATCATGATAAACTAGAGTAGACTCATTGCCTTAATTATACAGTAATTGGTGGTATTTTCTGCTCCTTTAGAAATAAGACTGCTCTGATACCTTCATTTGAAGACTCTAGTCATTTAATACTTGGGGATGCAAATTTAACCAACAGTAAGCCTAGTGGCAAATTACAAACCAGGACAACAACTGCTGAGACCAAATTGGCTGAATCCAAAGATACCTTATCCAGCCTGACCTGTAGTCAAGAGACCCATTTGAAACTGGATCATGGGTCTCCATCAAAGTCAAGAAGTGAAGTCACTATGGAGGATTTATTTATTTCTAAAGTGAAGCTTGGGCCGCTGATTCCAAAGGAGAGATCTGTTTGTCACATCCAGACAGTAACAAAGCAAGAACGGATCTGTGAAGAAACACCAACTAAGATGCTTAGAAGTTGTCCTCAAACATCCATTGTCCCTGGGATGCCAACATTGCTCCAGGTGTCGATTATCACTTGGTCTGACGATAATAAGCAGTTGTTCACAAAGTTACCCAGTAAAAGAACACCTATACTGTTGCAATCACACAATCTGGACACGCTGGACATTGCTAGCGAAGGTTTTCCAAAAATGGTTGCAATGACTCCATCTTGTGCAAGGTCTGCGAGCATTCCTGGCTTTCCATCTGCTTTGAAGCCAAGTAGAGTCTGTCTTTTGAGGACATGCCCTAAAGTTTCCACCATTCCAGGATTACCATCTTTGGGTTCATACACTGAATATAAAACACATAGCTTGGAGGAATGCATTCTGTGGAAGAAACCATGGACAAAAAAGCAGATATTTTCTGATCATGTCCATTACAACATTGACCCCAAGATGACAGCAGTCATGGTTTGCCTTTTGCCAACATGTTCTAAAATGGCAAGTGTACCTGGGTTCCCCTCAGCTGGGCAGCATATTTCGCCAAAAAGTCCAACTATGACCAGTCCATACCCTACATGCTCAGGTCAAACCAATATCATAGGCAAGCCATCCAGACAAAGTCAAACAGACACATACAATTCACTTTTTCAACAGGAATTGGTGCCTCAAAAGAAAAATTGGTGTGATTTTTTCCTAGAGCAAGAAACACAAGAAAATGATGTATGTCTAAACCAAATGGTAAACTTGCTCCCATCTTGTCCCTCTGCATCTGAAACTCCTCCTCCAGTTCCTTGTGAAAAAAATATAATTATTGATTACCTAGAGAGGGATTTTCCAAGTATGGTGGAGATTTTGCCCAGTTGCTCATCAAAAAAATCAATTGCTGGGTTTCCATCCAAAACTCAAGCAAGTATTCACAATGATAATTTGATATATAAGGACTGGCATGCATTGCAATCTCTTAATTACAAAAGACAGAAGAAACCATCTCAGCCTTGTATCCTCCAATGGCATGCTGCAGATAAAAGTATGCTCAGAGGAATTACCAATATGTTGCCAAGCTGCCCCCCAAAAAGCACAATATTTGGTTTACCTTCTGCTCTATGCCAAAAGCTTAGTATGGTTAATTCAATGCCATCATGTCCTAAACAAAGTGCTATTCAAGGATTTCCTTCAAATAGGCTTTGTGAATCATTTCAGAAGGAATGGTTTATTTGCAAAAACACACATTTCCAGACTTCCCCAAAGAAAATGGAGTTAGTGCTACAACCAACATATTTCACAGATGTAGCAAAGGATAGTAGTGATAATAGGACCTTCAATATTACATGTATGAAGCCCAGCTGTAAAGAAACACCATGTTTGCCCGGCTTTCCATCTCTGTCTGGTCAGGTTTTGGAGCAAATCCCAAGTATAGTGTGTCTGCTGCATACCTGTCCTACATATTCACACGTTTTTGGAACACCCTCAATATTATACAAAGGCTCTGACAATTGGATCACCAATACAAGTTCAATTTATGAAAAGCCGATAAGAAGGCCATGGACTATATCTGATCTGAAGCCATATTCCACTGGAAAGTTATTTGGTAAAATTATGGTATCAATGTTACCACCTTGTCCGAAAGAGTCAAATATTTATGGATTTCCCTCAAAGGGATGTCAAACGTCAGTACCACGTTTGATAACAAAATCACCAGAAGTATTCAAATCATTAGAAACATTCCCTGAGCATGGTTCAATTCCAGGTCTTCCCTCAAAATCACAGAAAACCTATGATTGTTGGAATATGAGCAAAAATTTGATCTGGGAAAATTCTCTGAAAAGGATTTCTATCATTCATCCTCCAAACAGGGAAATGTCACATAAGGACAAATCATTAATGTTGAGAATCCTTCCATCATGTCCGACAAAAGCACTCTCTGCTGGGTTTCCATCAGCCCTGCATCCCCCAAAACCTTGTAGCTCCAACCAAAGCTCTCACATGGGCCAGTGGCTGCCATCATGTCCAAGACAATCAACTGTCATTGGGTTTCCTTCCAGAGAATATTGTCCACACATAGACAGTCACAGTTCTCTCTTTAGAGAGTTGAATGATTATATTGTTTCAGTCAAACCTCTGAAAGCTATGATTCTTTTTGTTTCAGACAGTGTGTCTGTTCCATCTAAAGAATATTTTAATGTTAATATGGTCCCATCTTGTCCAAATAAATCAACCATTTTTGGATTACCATCAATCCAGGGTCATCTTTCTGAACAAATCTGGCCCCTCAAAATATTTTCTCGACTAGAATCAAGTGGAAATCAACCAGGAACCCTTCCAAATGTTGGATTGGAAGCAGAAACCATTATGCCAGCAGTCCTATCCCCTGACAATAAAATCGATATTGATGTGCCAACTTCGTCTGACAGTTTAGTAAGAGAACAAATGGAAGAAGGGGGCCTAAACAATCCAACTTTAATCAAAAATGAAGTTGTGTGGAAATCAAAATATGTTGATGACGTGACCCTAGAATTTCGGTGAGTGTCAGGCATAGTATTATTGTTATCGATCTTGAACATTACAGGTTTTTCAAAAATGTCTGCTTTTGTTTCAGAGGTTTGCCGTGCAGAATGTGGCACACAGTTCCTGAAATACCAATATTGTTGAGTGTTAGGGAAAGGTGGGTTGCTTGGTTGTGATCCCATGGGCTGACAATGCATTTGCAAAAAGTTAACCAAAACGCATAAACAAACAGTTGTTTATTTATTTGTTTGTTTGTTTGGATTCCCAGTCTTGTTTCATAAATCAGGGCAGAACCCAGATGCTCATGGCATGGTAGTGGAAGGAGTTGGATAGATGAGATAGATGAGAAGTTAGGCAAAAAGAATGTCTATTACAGAATTTACTTCAGAGCATGTGGCTTGCTTTGTGTTAATATGTTTAAGATTGCCATTTATACTATCGGTATATCAATTTACCTTAATGACTATATTGCAAAATATTTTGTTTGAATGTTTGAATTTCTGGCTCAGGTTAACAATTTAAAAGAGCGGTATTAACATTTGCATTGTGTGATCTCTCTGGCCTTTTGAGCTTTAACACACAGCTTCAACAAACACCATGTGCATATTTGGAAGTGAACTTGCTGTACTGACTGAGCTCATTCAACTGTCAGAATTGAAGCCTCCTCATTTTATGTTTTCTGTTTTTTACCCTTTCTTTAGATATGAACCTGTGGTTTCATTACAACACCCTTGTAATGTGACTGATGGTGAACAACATTTGGTCAAACCTTTCAGAGAGAGTACTATTGTGTGGGAGGAGTTACCAAAATCATCTACAGAGAATTGTCCTTCAGGAAACTCTATAAAGTGGGAGGAACTTCCCAAAACAGTCTTGAAACAAACTACTGAAAAGTCAGCCAGAGAAAAGATTGACGTCTTTAAGAAAGATCCTCAAGGTTCACTGGAGACCTCTTTAGAATCTTCACAAACATTTGATGGAAAGCAACTTAACAATGATGCAGAAGATGTATTAATGGTACTCCAGAATGAATGTCTTGAATGTGATAAAGAGTCTGCAGAGGTATGGACAGATGCAGATGAACTGAAAAAGCAAAATTACACAAAACAGCTTGAAGGAACCACTTTTGCACTGGAAGATGATGCAAAACACGCTGAAAAGGAGCTCGTTATAGGGACAATGTCATTAAAAAACAAAGACAATCTCAAACATATTAATAGCATGGAACCACTTGGTCTTAAACAGCAGTGTTTCAAAGTGTTTCAATGCAATGAATCAACTATGGCTAGACTTGTGAGCACCTGCCCTTTAAACTCTTCTATTAAAGGTATTCCATCCATGTTTCAACCAGAGAAGCAAACTTGGTCAACCTGTTTCAAACAATCAGGTGCAAGACTCCTCAAATCTAAAATGACCCCAATCAAAGACATACATTTTAGCGATGATATGAAAGCTATGTCAAAACTCGCCCCCACTTGGCCCACATTTGCCACTATTCCTGGGTTCCCATCTGGTTCAGAGTCTGTGGTAATTCTTTATGGTTCTACTGGGATAAACCTAAGTCCTTCATGCCCAATTGTTGCATCGATAGCTGGGTTTCCATCCCTCCAGAAGTCCGATTGGAAAAATTGGGAAATGATTCAGTGTTTAATTTTGGAAAAGAGCTTAAAAACACCACCTGCACCATTATTAGAAATGAAGGAACTGTACAAAGACATGGATGGAATGACTCGCCTTGCAGAAAGTTGTCCAAAACAGTCTAACATTTATGGATGCCCATCTCGTCCTCAAAGAGTCATATCAAGTCTATCAAATCCACACTGTAAATTGTCTCAAATACCAGGGTTTATATCCGGTCCTGATGCTAAAGAGTGGGCTCAAAAGAAAGAAGAAGTGTTGGCACCTGAATTAACAGAGGTCCGAGCAACGCGATTCAGCACATTTGACACAAGAGCAATGAAAGGAATGGTATGTCTCACACCATCTTGTCCAAAAGTACCAGGCTGTCCAGGTTTCCCTTCTACTTCTAATCCACAAGTTGCCTATTATGGGGCAAGTGCAACCAGCCTTCTTCCTTCATACCCCCAAGTTGCAATTCCCGGATTCCCATCAATCCAAGAGGAAATTACAGATCAAATGGTTAACTCCAAAAGCATGTTAATCCAAAAAGCACAGAGGAATGTTGAGTTTGCAATTACAAACTGGGCATTTAATTTAAGCAAATCAGATGACAATATTTCTCTGGTTCCTTCCTGCCCAAGAGCAGCTAGAAATCCAGGCTTCCCATCAGTCCCCCGATACAACATGAGTGGTCTTGTACCTTTATGCCCTAAACTGTCAAGGATTCCTGGGTTTCCTTCTCTTCAAGGTTATTCAAATTTCGACTGGATTGCTGGTGACTTGTTAGCCAAACGGGAAAGGACTGAAAAGATTGCTATTGTTGAGGATATTCCAAAAAATTACGAGAAAATATCAAGTACGATGTGGTCATTAGCGCCATGTTGTCCTGACGCTTCCAGGATCTTTGGATGTCCTCCTCGTACTACCACTGAATCTAAAAACACTCGTCTGGTGCCATGTTGTCCCCGTGATTCAGTTCTGCAAGGATTTGCCTCTCTCACATATTCACCAAGTGCAGATTGGGCCATGCATGCAAAACCATTTTGGAATAGTTCCCATAAGGTCGCAAAAAATACTATTTTACATGCTGGACCCACCCACCCAGGAACCCTCAAAGCACAAAGTATGGTTAAGATGGTTCTGTCTTGCCCAAAAGAGGCCCGGGTGTTGGGCTTTCCATCTGCTCCAGTTCTTAACAGACCCTACAGCATAGTGAGTCTTCATGCATGCGTGCCTTGTGTCTCATGTTTGCCCGGTTTTCCATCAGCAAGGATGTTTAACACAGATTGTCCAGCTTCAGCTTTTCTGCCAAACCAGAACCAGCTCTTTGACAAACAGTATGATCGAAAAGTGTGTACTATAAAACATGAACCTAAACTAGAAGGAAATGAGCATGCCAGGAATCTGGCACCATTGTGTCCTCAACTGGCTAAAGTCCCTGGGTTTCCCAGTATTTTGCAGTTCAGTGACGTTGAGAAAGATGCCAAGATTGCTCATATACTTGAAGAACTGTGTGATGTCCCAACCACTCAAGTCCCAGCTTGTGAGGGCTCTCTGTCAGAACAAGATATGCGTTTGCCTGATGCCAGGAAGAATAATGAAGATGATGCATCTATTATTACTGGAAAGGTCTTACAACAATCAATTCCAGAAGAAGAGATTTTGGTTACTTGTAATTTCATAGAAACTCTGAAACCTGTCAAAGAAAGCTCACAGGAAACATATATTACACCTTCAAAAAAGAAAACGGAACTGACTATATCTGGGACATCTCTCTCCAGTCATGCTGTTTCTTCAGGAGAATCACCTGCAATTCCATCTAAATCTAAAGAAACAAACATTAATACAACATCAGACAGGGACAATGATCACAATCTCCAACAACCTGCCACTGACAATACTGAACAATTTACAAAATCACCTTGTTTAATACCAAACAATGAGATTTCAAAGGAGTTAGGTACTGCCCAAACGTTTGTTTTTATCAACTCTGATGTTCCCTTATCCCCTGTTCCCATCCTCAACACAAAAGAGTCATCTGGTAAGAAAGCATGCTGAGATCACCATGCAACACATTTAGCATTTCAATCCCCTCTTGATTTTTTTTTTTTTAAATCTTTTATATATAACAGATGTAAAAAATGTGGCGGGTACAGTTCATGACCTAGTAAAACAGACTGGGTAAGTCAGAAATGTGTTGGTGGAGTTGCTGTGGGGTTGCTTGCATAACATACATCTAATGTTCAGCATTATAGTGCATGGAAATCAGAGTAGTTCTATGTCAGAGTTGTAGCTAATACTTTTATTATTTGGATTTCCAGTGAAACTGAAAAAGAAAAGCTTGAGATGACAGAGACAAAGAAAGACTCATTTGATATGTCAGAACCGCTGGGTTGGGAAGTATTGGAAGCAGAGGGGACAATGTCAGAGAAGCAGGAAACCTCCCCCCATCTTCTTAAGTCAATTGTAGATGTTTTTCAGAAAGGGTAAGTAAAATGCTGCATGAAGACTCATAATGAGTCCATGTTTATAGAAGAATCCAAAAAACTGAATTGCATGTTTGGATCTACAGTCACCAACAAACAGTATTTCAATTATAAGATAAGATAAGATATTCCTTTATTGTCCCACATGGGGAAATTTCATTGGTGCAACGCAGGTAGATCCAGAGGTAGATACAGAAGAACAGATCACTTATAGGAAGTCTGAAAAACACTTTCAGTAGAAGATCTCCTATAAATAAATAAAAACTCCCATAGACAAATAAATACATAAATACCATTGCATGTGATCCCGACAGTAATTGCACATGAATATGTGTCACGACAGCACATGAATTTCACAGTAATTGCACATGAATTGCACATGAATTCCAACAGCAATTGCACATACGACAGAATTGCACATCAGTATTAGGTTAGGTCAGTATTGCGACGGGATAACGTGACGATCTCCGGGTAAGACGACTGTTTCATGAGTTCCTCCTTTGTGTAAACGCGGTACGGCGCCGGCCGGGGGGCGGGGCCGGAGCCGGGAGGCGGGGCCGGGGGACTCAGAGCCAAGACACATCGCAACGACACGACGAAAACACTCAATCCAGCCGAATAAAGTCAAAACAAGTTAATTATTATTCAATCATCAGTTATTAAAGTAAAAATCACTGTTTGCATGGATTTTAATATCATCCACTTAACCTAATTTCCATTTCTCATAGTTATGACTCGGTAGCCACTATGTTGGGCCCACCTAGTACCTCTACTTTAGCCGAGGATCACCAGCATTCGAAGACCACCTCATCTGTGAGCCTACAGGACAGGACCGTTCCTCCTGCTCATAACAAAATCAATGTCATGCCAAGAGTTTCTTCAGAGAGGCAGTTTATGAACACTGATAATAAAGGAGGAGGTACTCCGCCAACCTCGTGGGACTTGCTCGATAAGCGGTCATGTTCTGTCCCTTTAGCCACGCAAGATGATGGTTTTCCTGTTTGGGCAAGATTCAAGAAATGGCCACCGCTCACCGCTGAAGATATACCAAATGAGAATTCTGAAGACAATGAGAAAAAGATTGAGAAGGTAGAAGAAGCTAACGAAGTGTCACTCGTCATCGGGCAGGAATCAGTTGGCAATTTGGAGAAGAGTGAAGGATGGTTAGTACAGCAGCTGACTGAGGCAGAACAGGACGATGTTAAAACAGTGTTAACCTGCACTGAGCTGGACACTGGGTGAGTGCACCATGGAAATGCTGCATGGTGTGAGCGTCTGTCACTACTCAGTGCCTCTTTGTGATGTTTGTGAAGAAAGCAAGGCCAAATACAATGATTGCTTGTGAAGTTTTACAAAATAATTCTTTGTTGCCGCTGTGGGAAGGGTAGTGGTGTAGGTTTGTGACTTGCTGCAGTATAAAATATAACATTATTTTGTGTCTTTCCTAAATGTACGTGACTGGGAAAAGCGTATTGTGATTGTGTTTTAGAGTAGCTTTGTTTAGGAGTAGCTTTGTTTTAATTTCACAGACTGAATGATGTGTAAGAACTATTCAATTCTGAAGCTTATCTTTTTTTTGTCCTAAAGCCTGCAACAAAGTGAAACTGCTCTTCAGTCAGCGCCAGATGATGAAAAGATCAATGAAGTTGGAACAAAAGACAAAAAATCTAAAAAAAGAATTTTGAAGTTACCGAAGAAAAAAAGTGATCAAACTAAAGTGTTTTCCCCAGTTCGGCCCAAAAAGAAAGAAGGAAGTATGATAGCTGCAAATGATGGCCAGAAAGATGTTGGACATAAAGTAAAAGAAATGAATACCCAATTTGTACCCAAGGAAACTGTATCAGTAAATAAGCAGCTTTCTGAAACGGAATCCAATTCTCCAGTGACGTACGCAGGGCCGGCTTATGAACTTACGGGCTCTGCACCCGAGCAAGAGCAGTCTCAAGTTGAGAAAAAAGAGCCTGTCTCACTTATTAAAAAGATTGGAATTTCTCTCAAAGGAAAGAAATTGCCACTGAGAAAACCTGGCAAGAAGGATGCCACCAAGAAAAGTGTAGAACAGAGTGTTCAAGAAGAGGTTAAAGCTGAAGAAAAGGTTGTAATAGAGAAAGTTATTGACAGCACTTCTGTTGAAACAAAGTTGGAGGATAAACCAGTGATTAAGCAGTCAATACCTGTCGCGCGACCCAGAGTAAAGAAACGTTTGGATGACTTGAAAGCTACAGAGACAACAATACAACAAAAGTCCCAGGAAAAAAGTGTGTACAACAAGAAAACATCTCTTCCCACAGAGGAGTCTACCACAACTAGTACTTTGGATGCACCCACTGTACGCTTACGGAACAAGCAAGATCCCTCAAGCTTACTTCCCAAACCTAAACCAAGAGTAAAGAAACGTTTCAGTGCTTCCTTCCCAGATGAAACCTCCTCTGAAGCATTGACTGATAGCGCCTGCTGTGAAAGTCCCCTGCAAGATGATGCGTTACACGTGCCCGTACCAAAGTCAGACCAAACAGCAACTTCTCACATAAAGATTAGCGACTCTTCCAGTGAAACTCTGCAACCAGTTGAAATGTTGTCCTTACCAGTCCCGATGCCACGGGAGAAAAAGAAACGTCTCAGTGCCTCCTTTGCAGCAGACAGTGGCCCTGAACCGGAAGACACAAAGTCCACAGAGAACGGTCAAGCTAACATGGACGATGCATCCCAAATTAGCAAAGAAACCTCTGACGGTCCAGTTTCTCTAGAGTCCAGTGTGATATCGGAAGTAGGTTTTGAAATCCCAAGAGAGGATGACATTACGTCCGATATCGTGTTCATCCGGACAGGCAGCGCTGAGGATACGGAGGAGATGATCAGAAGTTGGACATTTACAGATAAGCAAGGTGTGACAACAGATTCTCGAGCAGTGCTTCCGGAGGACACTGAAGACGCTCAAGAGCTCTCCAGATCTATTTCTACTGTCTCGTCAGCTCAGGACGATTGGCTCCATGTGGATGATGGCAAAAACAGTGACGTTATAATGGTAGAAGCCAAGACAGAAGACTTGGAGAGTGGCTTTGAGGCTGTAGATGTGGCGACTGGTTGTGTAGAGGAGGACAGGTGAGGTCATCGTCTAACAGGGGTGTGGTGGTGTGTCCAAACACTGTGTCCAAACAATTCTCATCTTTATTCTAACCTTTTAACCCTTTCCATACTAGGTGGCATGGTGTTAGGTGTGACTTGTGACTTGTGACAACGAAATGATTCATATGATCTTTTTTGTCACTTCCAGATCGAAGGAGCCGCCCAGAGCAATACCTCGGGGTAAAAAGCGTGTCAGTGGGTCACATTTGGATGACAACAAGTCCAATGTCGTCAAAGTCAGTGAAGCAACAACTCCTCAGAAAAAGTCGGCAGATGCAGCTGTCTCTGCTGTAAGAACATGTGATATACTCAATCCGGTTTAAAACAATTTATTCAAAAGCCGCCACATTTTTAATATGTTCTATACTTTTGACCCTCAGAGGCGACCGTTGTTGTGATTTTGGGCTTTACAAAAATAAAATAAATTAAATTGAATTGAATTTTGTAATACAAGAAATGCATGTTATATTTCAGGAACTCATGACCAGCCCGGGCTTAGTAACATCTACAAAGTCTCTTCTGGAGTGGTGTCAGGAAGTCACCCGGAATTACCATGGTGTGAAGATCACCAACTTCAGCACATCATGGAGAAACGGCTTTGCTTTTTGCGCTATCTTACACCACTTTCACCCTGAAATGATGTAAGAAAATATGGCGAGAAAGTAGTCTGTCAGTTGTATGTGGAGTTGACAATATATTTTTTTATTCGCTTTGGCAGTAATTTTGAAAAGCTGGACCCATATGACATCAAGCAAAACAATAAAAAGGTAAGGCGGCCAAGAGGGTTAGTTAGTTTGTTAATAATGATTCTGCACCTTAATATAGTTTTTAATTACTACATTTGTCTGTCCAATTGTATATAACATCTAATCTTTTTCAGGCATTTGATGGCTTCGCAGAACTTGGCATTTCTCGGTTAATGGAGCCCTCCGATATGGTGTTGCCAACTGTTCCCGATCGACTGATTGTAATGACGTACCTGAGCCAGATCAGCACTCACTTCATGGGACAGGAACTGAGCGTGCTCCACATTGAAAAGGACAGTAGTGATTCCAGCTACGCGGTCGGGTCCCGGGCCACTCCAGAGGATCCAGAGGCGGCCGTTAGGTACTGTACCCAGCGGCTGCAAGAGGAGGGCATAAGTATAGAGACCAATGGCACTGCAATGGAAAAGGACGATAAAAGTGACGTTGTCCCATCTCTGAGGCCGAAAAGACCACAGGGCGCTGGGGGAACGCAGTCACCAGTTGCACCGCCACGGACCCACTTCCTGTCCAAGTCCACTTTCTCTCACATTAAAGATGCAGATCTGGTCAAAAAGAGGCGCTCACAGCGGAGAGGTAGTTCAGTGGAGGAAGGAGACTCTACAGCGGTATGTTGTGGTCTTTGTATGTTTTTTCCACAGTTAAAGGAATAATAGAGGATTTTTTGCCAATTTGAGAACTCAAGCGACTGTTAGTCCCTTTTTTTAAATGTGCATGCCCACATTCACCCCCCATCCTCCTGTTCTTTTCAAGAGGCAGCCTACCATTCCCACTGCTAAGCGTGCGTTTGTTTATTAGCGTGATGGATCGCATCGCTTTTCTCGTCTCCACAGATTTCCGTCTCTTCTGAGCAGCTTGAACTCAGTCTTTCTCTGCTGTAATTTTTGTACTGTACACTGAAGGAACTCGCTAAACACACACCGGCATATCAACCACGCATGCACAGCCAGGGAAACATGCTGCTATCCTAGGAACGAGCCTGCAGGTGTGCAGCAGGACGCAGGGAATGATTGACACGTGGGAGAACTGTTGGGCTGTCCACGCCACGAGGAAATGAGACTCAGATTGTGCGCCAAAAACCTCTATTATTCCTTTAAAACAGATACACTCATATTTGTAATAATCAACACCCATTGAGAACAAAATGAGCAAGATTAGGATTGGAAGGAGTCACGTCATATTTTTGTTTCATTAAAAACAAATAAAATGGCTGATTTATTCATATCTAGAACATAAATGAGATAAACGTTTAATAACTGACATATAAGTTTTTACATTTGAACACTGCTCTAAACCACATGTTTTTACTGACACAGTGTTGGAAAGAAACTATTTACATGTACCAACATTTATTTATTCAAATGTATTTCAATGGGTAAAAAGCACATGCATGTGTTTGGTCACATGGCAACTGTAAATTGGCTCTAGTGACTGAATGTGAGAGTGAATGTTAGTCTGTGTGTCTGTGTCTCTCTGTTAACCCTGCGACGATCAGGCCCCTGTCCAGGGTGTACCCCGCCTAAGGCCCAAAGTCACTGGGATAGGCTCCAGTCACCCGCGCCCTCTTAACAGGTACAAGCGGTAGAAGATGAATGAATGAACACTATAATGCAATGTGAAAGTGAAAGAGCACAATTACTATTTCACTTTTGTATTCTCTTTATTAACTTCTAGACCATCATTGTCTGTTTTAATCAAATCTATACTACATTCAGTAGTAAAAAATACTATGTGAATGTTGAGTGAGCGGTTCTTGTTATTCTTACAGGCGGCTGCAGGACAGGATGACAGCAGCTTACTCACCCGGAGCACGTCAGAAACCGGTTTGTGAAGTTTTACAAATGTTCACATTCACGAACATAATGAAATGGGTAACTGATCACTGTCAAAATGTAACTGTTGTTTATCTTGTAGAAAGAACAGACAATCTGCTTGAGGAAACAAAACCAGAGTGCCAGGTGAGCTCAAATATAGCATAATTATGTATTAGAAAGAAATTAATTAGGCTAGTATTTGAAAAAACAACCAGGTAATGTATACTAATAGACATATAATGTGATAATGTGAGAATCTTAAAGTCATTTTATCCATAATTATTATATATCATACAGGAGTGTCCAAAACACTACTTATGTGGATTTTGTACAATAACATAATAATTGTACAATAATTATATTTTTCTGTGTTTGAACTTCTCTGTGTAAATATGTAACTCTTCCAGGACACAAATCAGTATGTGCTGAATCAGATGGAGGCTCTGGAGGCTGAGCGGAATCACATCGACAACAGAGCAGGTGTCGTGGAGAGGAAACTCCGCCAGCTCATGGAGAAAGGTGACATAATCTATCACATGGTCTTTAAACCTTGTGCCTTTTTAGAAAAATGTGTACACTGTGAGTGTTTTGTACACATTTTGTATTTGGATTTTTGAACAGCTGTTAAATTGTCAAAGATTCTTTTATTTTTTTTATCTAGTTTTTAATTGCTTTTTTCTTTTTTATTACTATGCTGGTTTTACAATGGGATTTGGAGTATGTGTGTGTGTGTGTATGTGTGCGTGTATGTGTGCGTGTGTGTGTAAAGTTTTATAACATAAACAAGAGTTGAAAAACATGTGTGTGTCCAGCAGGCAGTGACAAAATAGAGGAAGAGCGGTTAATCCAGGAGTGGTTCACACTGGTCAACAAAAAGAATGCTTTGATTCGGAGACAGGACCATCTACAGTTGCTGTAAGATACACTGACTATTGTACAATACTTTATATTACTCCCTACTACAGGTTTAAACTCTAGTCATGTTCATCACATGTATGCACTCACTTGTATTCTATCTGTGGTCCAAAGGCTGGAAGAACAAGACTTGGAAACAAGATTTGACCTGTTAAAGAAGGAGCTGCAAGACATTATGGCAACAGAAGGTACAGGCCGCTGTAAGTCTTGAAGGAGCCTGTAGAGGGCAGTGCTGACTGCTGTGTGTTCTTCAGAGCGGCAGAAGACTCCAGACCATAAACACAGGGAGCAGCTGCTGCTGCAGGAGCTGGTGACTCTGGTGAACCAGAGAGATGAACTGGTACAGAACATGGACGCCAAGGAGCGAGGGTGAGGACTGAGGGCTGATCCATCATAGAGCACAGTGCACATTATTGTCTCTACTATCCAGCCCAAACAGATATATATGTTTTTTTAAACTTTAAAAGTAGTTTATATCTTGGCTTTATTGCAAGTAACAACTGTAACTTGTAACTGTAACTTGTGCCAGGAAAGTATAATTAGGCCTCCGTAGAGCACAGTGAATATGTCAACATGGTCCTATTCATCTTATTCCAGAAGCCGCCATACGATGTGATTCTTCTCCAGGTTGTTTTAGTTAACGTAGGGCTAACCTTGAAGAAAATAAGTTCTACACAGACTAAAAAGCAGTTTTCACGCTGCCCAGAGAATCTGTGCATTGATGAACACATGAACATTGGATATTTTATACAAATCAATCTACTTTATAGCATATTTTAGCTGCAAGATTTGCCCTTGTTCTCGGTGAATATAGTTATTCTCATGACTGTATGTATGCTGCCCCCAGAGCGCTGGAGGAGGACGAGCGGCTGGAGCGAGGCCTGGAGCAGCGGCGCAGGAAATACTCCAAACAGCAGAAGGACAAGTGTGTGATGCAGTGACCTGCACAGCCCAGGTAATACTAAAGGAACAAGAGGATTCTGCAGCTGTGGACTGAGGGAATCAGCAGTGGCAGATCAATGGACTGAGTCAAGACGAGAAATACAATGTAAACGCCTTTTGAAAAGTCTGACTGTCTGGAATGTATCTTTGTGGAAAAAGTAAGTTATTTTATAATGGCAAAAACCCTGGATGGTTTGTTTTAAGTTGATAGTTTTAAGTTGAACGTGTTACTGGTTGTGTTTTTTTATGTTAGGTCTCTAGAACCGTCCGAGGGCCACCAATTCGATTTGTTTATTTACCGTCCCTGCTGGTTGTCATGGTAATGCGTGGAAAATAATATACAATAATTAATATTTCTAAACTTTTTTTTTGTTTTACTTTTTACTGCCAACCTGTCAAATAACTGCCGATAACTTAAACCATTAACCATGACTTAGCTTTATGTTCCTAAACCTAAGCTTAACCAGTTCGACAAATATACAAAATATAAAAAAGTATTTCATGGGTACCGTAATCTTCACTAAACCGTGTCCATGTTGTTTTAGCAAAATCTTATGTAATTCATTCACAACCTTAATAACTCACAAAGTTAATAACACACATGACGGCAGCAGAAGAGCAGTGTTGAGAACCATCGGACGGCAGTGTAGATACTTTATTTAAGTTATAGTATATTATTGGTATAGCTAGTTGCCAAAGCAGATGACGTGTGAGCTCCGAAACCACTTTTCAGCAGCATCAACTGGTGCCTTATCTTTGAGAATATACTGTGTTTTACAGCTACAACGCTGCCTTAAACAATGTAAAAGTTGCACATATACATAAATATTCACTCATGATGTTACTGGATGCAGCTGAACAAGTCTGAATGGCAGATGCATTTCATACAACTTTTATGGTTACAAACGCAATATAGGAATACGTGGTTTTCTGCATTGAATCATTGTTTCTCTAATAGTAAATGGAGATACAGATGCCTGAATTATAAGTGCATCAAATCTAGTGAAACCCTTGATTCTATTTGGCTGCAGCTTGGTTACGTTTTATTACTCTGCCAACAAGCAAGAGAAACACATCAAATCAAACGTGTGTGAACCCCTAGTCATTATTATTTGCCACTTGTTTCTAAGTCCACTTGTGTTTGCACGAGTTACAAGTTGCACACAGTTACATTTTATTGCTTGTTTGTGTGGTAAATGTGCACTTTTTTATGGATATGATAAAACATATTTTAAAAAGTATTCCATGAGTGTTCTGTTTTGATTCACGTTAGAAGGCGCAGTCAAAGTGAATGCACTGGTGCTCTCTAGTGGAAGGTTGATTCAAATGTCAAAAGTCTCCAGACCAGTCTTCAACAGGAGGAGCATAGGATTAATAGACTTATTGTTGCTCCCCTGACATGTCAATGATCAAAACTTACATATAATATTACCTGATATAGGTCTACTTTATAAATCTTCAGACATTCAGAGGTTAAAGACATGGTTAACTTTGCCCCAGTACAACATACTCAGAGCACTATCAGTAATAATTATAAATAACACTACATTTGTGCCGGTTCCTTTCACCTGATTGTTGTAGTTTAGTTTGGTTCAGTCTTTATTTGTCACAGACCATTTACAAATTCATTCATCCAACAAAAGAAAATATGATCTGCACCAGATTTTCACTTGGGCGTATGTTTGATTTCAAATACAGGAACCACTGGACAATCGAATGTGAGGACAGAGGTGAAAATTGACCCCAGTCCTCTATTGCTAAAACCATTCCATAGAAACAAGAAGTGACAACACTGTCTTCCTGCAGTGTATGAAAAACTGTTCCACCAGACATCTTGCTCGCTCCGGATTATTTCACGTATAAACTACATTCAACTAAAATATAATATATATATATATGTCAAGTGCCAAAGAGACGCACTTTATAATCTTCATTGTCAAGATTTATAAAATACAACATTCTCTGTAAAAAGATCTTTGTGAAAAAGAACAGTTCTTCAAAATGGAAAATGGAAAATTAATTTAATAGTTTAAGACCTAAATTTAAAGACAATACCTTCAGTAGTTCAAGAGTTCTGGACCTAATGTGAAACACAATAGGTCTTTTTTTTAATATTTATTGTTCCTGAAGTAGATCTAATTGTATATAGTGCAATGTATATGTATGTATTGGTTATTTTCAAATTCTAGAAAGTGATGATGTCATTATCACAGATGGGGCAATAAATATCCAAATGGAAATTTTAAAATGCTTTTCTCTTAGTGGTCACATTAACTAACTTCTTGTATTGTATTGTAATTTTAACTGCCCCATCTGTATAAAATATCACTGGCCTACAGAACGCTGTGATGTCACCTGAAACCCAGCAATCGCTCTTATATTTTAAAATCCCATAGAAACAAGTACAATGTCTCCAAACAGCCCATTTCCTTACCACTCCACCCATTCTGTGCAAAGGTCTTAATACAAATAAAGAGGAATAAGACATTTGACAGTAAGTGTGTCAGAGGGGGGAGGCTCGTCTCTGCTCTAATTAAACTGTCCTGACTCATGAAGTAAACACAGACGAGCTGCTGAAGACTGGACACACCACTGCACTGGAGGCAGACAGACGACATGAGGAGGCTGCCGGTTCAATTCCTGACGTGGGTCTGGATCTGGAGGGTCAGCCTTAGTGCTCACCCTCCTCCGCCAGAGGAAGGTGAGTGTGTTCACAAGCTGTCGAAGTCACTGCTGTGTAGAGGCTCATCAGGAGAAGATTAGAGCCTATGTTTTATGGTTATGCTCCAAAGTTCATGGTTTTTGAACATGTTACATTGACAAGAGGAGTCCTTATGTCACTGAACATGTGTCATTAATGTAGGTTTACATGAGTAACCACTCAACTGGACTGCCATTTCTGTTTAAGGAGAACTAGATTAAGTTGTGATTAATATTAGAATATAGCAACATTGTATAAAGGCTTTTTTTGGTCTGTAAATAGCTTCTTATTTTATTTTTTTAATTTTTGTTGTATAATTTTAATTGTATCTGGGACCAAATTAGTTTAAAATGAAGTCTAAAGTCCAAATGATAACAATGTGCTCAGTATTATTCTTGCCAATGTCGATATTCAAATTAAGATATTTTTAGGATTAGAATGTTCTTTAACCTTGAACATGTTTTTTCAAGTCAAAAGTCTCTAATCCTGTGGCTGTCATTTGCTCACTATCAAGACTGGCAGAGTCCTGGTTTAGTCCTGGTTTAGTCATGATTCAGGCCTGGTTTAGTCCTGGTTTAGTCCTGATTCAGGCCTGGTTTAGTCCTGGTTTAGTCCTGGTTTAGTCCTGGTTTATTCCTGATTCAGGCCTTGTTTAGTCCTGATTTAGGCCTGGTTTAGTCCTGGTTTAGTCATGATTCAGGCCTGGTTTAGTCCTGGTTTAGTCCTAATTCAGGCCTGGTTTAGTCCTGGTTTAGTCCTGGTTTAGTCCTGGTTTATTCCTGATTCAGGCCTTGTTTAGTCCTGATTTAGGCCTGGTTTAGTCCTGGTTTAGTCCTGATTCAGGCCTTGTTTAGTCCTGATTTAGTCCTGATTCAGGCCTGGTTTAGTCCTGGTTTATACCTGATTCAGGCCTTGTTTAGTCCTGGTTTAGTCCTGGTTTAGTCCTGGTTTAGTCCTGATTTAGGCCTGGTTTAGTCCTGGTTTAGTCCTGATTCAGGCCTTGTTTAGTCCTGATTTAGTCCTGATTCAGGCCTGGTTTAGTCCTGGTTTATACCTGATTCAGGCCTTGTTTAGTCCTGGTTTAGTCCTGGTTTAGTCCTGGTTTAGTCCTGGTTTAGTCCTGATTTAGGCCTGGTTTAGTCCTGGTTTAGTCCTGATTCAGGCCTGGTTTAGTCCTGGTTTATACCTGATTCAGGCCTGGTTTAGTCCTGGTTTAGTCCTGGTTTAGTCCTGATTCAGGCTTGGTAACAGTCCTGGTTCAGTTCTGGTGCAGTTCTGGTGCAGTTCTGGTGCAGTTCTGGTGCAGTACTGGTTCAGCCCAGTGTTTACTAAATACATTGTGGGAAGTAAAACATCTCCGTTTCGAATGTTTTCAAAGTAAAAATCCCTGACACGTGCAGTAAACTTTGTGCATTGCCGCTGATCGATCGCCAATTCTTCATGCACATATTTAATGATCGATAGCAATGGTTCACAACAAGTATATAAGAAAATATTTGGCCCTCTGAGTACCACCAGATCTAAACTGGGTCTAAAACAGGAGTGTTTTATGTCTAAACTCTGGTTAAAAGAGGGATCTAAAAGTGCTACAGAATTGCTTTACTAGATTTAGACAAGGCCAAACTAATAAGAAGACAAAAATGCAGATTAAATTGCCTTTTGTACTGCAGAAGAATCCACGTACCACCCGAAGGACACACTTACCACAGTTTGAGAACCCACTGATTTATAGCATCACTCTTGGTTTGAGGTTTTTAGCGGACTCTTTCTCTGTGGATCATTTCAAAACTCAGACAGAGCTTAGACTCTTTTCTGTCGCGTCTCTGTAAACAGAGTTAAATCTATTCCTCAAACAGAACAGACACCGGCGGTATTGGAACGCCATCTTGAGGGAGTTTAAATTAAAATAGCTGTTTTTGTTGAACTCTTTTTATTTACTTTTAAAAGACCATGAAACATATCTATAATAATATATTAATAGTTCACCAAAGCAAGTTCCTATGTTTGTGAATTTTGTTACAAGTTGTGAATGTGAGTTATACTATATACTAAACTGTATAATGATCTTGACTATATCTGTGAATGAAGCACAAAGTATTTATAAGAACAAAGCAATACCTCTTCAGCAACAAGATGTCTGTTTATGCCCTTAGAACATCCCACAATATTTGAGAGTCGATTATTTACTGTCCTTAGATTAAATATGGTTGCCACAGCAAATATTTGTTTCAAACAGTTTTAAAGTCTATATCGATTCGAGAGAAATAACAGAATTTCACACTCTGGCCTTTCCCATGCCACTTCTATATGGACAGGTCCTTCAGAGTTTGTTCCACAGTGAGCTTCAGCCACATTACATGTGATTTGTCCACATACAAGAGAGACTGCAGTCATCTAAAATGTGTTTCACCTGCAGTAACCGTGGAGACGTATAGTCCCCTGTGATGAAACAAGACGCAACACTGCATGTTTTTGGTTCTGTTATTAGATTTCTAAAGCTTCCTCTTAAATCTGATCATTAATTTCTTGACAGTCATACACCACAGCTGCCCTGGGGCAATCTGCGCTATCAGCCCCTCCCACCACCAATGATTCATGCACACACCACATTCATACTAGACAATGTGAGTGAAGTGTATTACCTAAGGACACAACCACACAGCTTTGTCAGAGCGAGAATGGAACCTGAGAGCTTCGGGTTTAAGGGACGAGTGCTCCGACCACAAAATAAGTTTAATTTGTTTAGTTCTGGTTGGATGACCAAAACCTGAACTGAAGTGAAACAGCAGTACACAAGAAAGAGGAAATGTCATTGCTCAGATGATATTCCAGGTATTGATGTCTTATTATTTGGAAAACAGCCATTGGTTTTATAACCCAAGAGTTGCACATACATTCTGTTTCCATTTGCCTCAGCTGACCTTTTGGTTTACTTTCTATAGTAATCTATCTTTCCCAGTTAAACCATTACATATTGTGTTTTTTTTAGTGGAGATCTTGCGTTTGACCAAAGAGTCGACGTGGACGTCGAATTCTAAAAACGAGGTACATCTTCCTCACACACTTTGTCACTGTGACATTGCAACACCAACAATAAGGAGCAAATAATAATGGTCTAATGCTCTTTATTTTCCAGTTTGTAAACTTCAGAATGAGACTGGGAGGCATGGACCAGAGGGTGCTTCAGGCCTGCGCCAATCCCCACAGGAGAAGTGTCCTGAGTGAGTGGACAGAGCGAGGAGATGCTAAACATCTGTATTTGGACATGACATTTGCCCAGGAACAGGAGACGTCCGGTCAGCCCGTCCCACTGAAGGTCTACCTACTGGACTCTGCATTCCCTTACACACAAACATCAGAGCGCTGGAACGTGCTGGACCTCAATGTGTCCCGGCAGTTTACACCTGACACTCGCCCAAATGAATTGCACTTGTTCTTTAGTAACCACACGGCCCTGTATCTGGGCCCTGTCCGGCAGACCGGGTTCCAGCTGGGCCTGTCCTACACAGGCATGTGTGTGCTGGTGTCCTCCATCAAGGTCTACTACAGGAGGTGTCCTGACATGGTGCTGGCCCTCAGCTCCTTCTCTGGGGCTGCTGGAGGCTCGGGGCCAGTGAGTGGCTCCTGTGTGTCGGGGGCAGTGGAAGAGGGCGGCCCTCTTGAAAGAAACTGCAGTGTGGAGGGAGTGTGGGGCCCACAGCGGGGACAGTGTGCCTGTGGACCAGGGCACCAGCTTGTCTCTGACTCCTGCCACGGTAACATTTTCTTCTGAATCATGCAAATCTGACACAGAGACATTGACGCTTGTACTTGACTAAATGTGACAGTGGCTTCACTGTGACTCCTTTTGAGCAAATCCCAAGTCTGACAATGAGATGCCAGTTTCAACGAGGTTGTAGCAGGCCTGTGCTAGTTAGTATTGACATTGTTGTATTATATTGCTGAATATCATACATTTCAGTGAATTTACTGAAGTAAACTATACAATACTACTAAAGTAAACAAAGAAAATGTAAATGTAAACAAAGAAAATGTAAATTACAATTTGCTGAATGTCCCTCTCTCATCCCCATTTCACGCTACACTGTCCAATAAAGCCTATATGGGCCAAAAAATCCTTTAAGAAATTGAATAATTTAAATGCCTGGTTTCACTATCAAGCTAAACTAGTGATTTCAACATGAAAACCTTGATTCTCACTCCCTTTGTTTCCAGCCTGTGGAATAGGATTCTACAGACAGACCAATCAGAGTGGAGGATGTCGGAAGTGCCCTCCACACAGCGAGACTCACAGAGTGGGCTCAGACAAATGCGAGTGCGTGCGGGGCTTCAGCCGCCTGCCCTCTGACCCACACGACCTGGGCTGTGCTCGTAAGCGACCTGTTACTAAAGCTATAGTTAAAGAACATGATGTACCATAATCATGTGAATCCTCTTTGGTTTCAAACTGTCCACAGAGCCACCCTCAGCACCAGTAAATGTGACGGCCCATCAACATAACGACTCTGTGCTGTTTCTTACATGGGACCCTCCTCTTGACGGTGGGGGCAGGCCGGAGATGTCTTACCTGGTCCAGTGTGAGACTCGGGGACAAAATGGAGGCCAGTGGAAGACATGTGACGGAGTGCGTTTCCCGCTGGACCTGACCTCTACATCTGTGAACCTCACTGGAATGAACCCCTATCAGGACTACAGGCTGTCAGTGCAGGCCCGGAACAACATATCCATCCTGCAGGGGGCGCCGTTCTCCTCCATTGCCACTGTAACTATTAACAGATGTAAGGGAAAGACTAATGTACACTCAAAGAGGACTTAAAGCTGGACTTAAAGCTATAACATACATAAATCATCATGTGAATTTTTGTTGATTGTAAACAGCAATATTGATCTAAAACTGCTTAAGAATAGCAAAGGGACGAACAAGCCCCGCCTCTTCATAGAGTAATGTAACCATAGCAAGCAGTGGATTTTCATATATGTGTTTTTATTCATTGAAGCATTTTTGAACCCTACAAATAATCCCAACAAAGTACATTTTCAACCATAATAAAGTTGATATAGCAGAATATATCCCGTAGATTTTATTTTTGTCAATGCTAATCGCCCTTACACGAAATGAATGTAATAAACTACAAACCAGTTGGATTATTTACTTTGTCAAGAGAGTGTATTTCCCTGCAATCTCATTTCTCAAAAAAAAGAAATTTGAACTTTTATCTTTCATAGCATCAACACATTTCACACAAAACAATGCGTCATTAGTCTAAACTTTCATCCATTATGAACTGTCCGGTACAGAAGAAGGCGGAGCATCTGGATTTGACTGACGGATTGTATTGCTCCCAATGTCAACGTGACTAAATTCATTGTAAAAGACGTCTGCCACAATGGGATAAAAGCCTATAACTATTGTAAAAAGCCAATCAGGTTTCAACATGTGTTATCGCATAATCACTAGATACAAACTCAAACATGGGACTATGCGTCATATCCACTTTGAACAAGTTTAAACCAGTTTGCTCATACTCATTCTGACTAACTGCCATTTATTATGCTGTAATTAGTGTTTTGCAAGCCTTTCACAATTAACCATGTCTGCATGTGTTTCCAGGGAGAGCGCCCCCGGAAGTGTCCCAGAAGCAGAAGAGGGGCTTGGTCTTGTGGGTCACTGTGGGGGTTCTGTTCGGAGGCCTGCTTCTTTTGACCGTCATCCCCATCGCAGTGTGTATCCTCCGACGCAAGTATGCCAGACTCAGGTAATAACACACTTTTGTAACTTTTGTAACCTCAAATGACAGGAATGCTCTAGCCTGCTTGTAGAACAGCCTTACAAGGAAATGTGCCGCTCCATAAGCCACTGTAGCCACTGTATGTTAACACCATGGTGGACAAACAGAACACTGCAGAAACTTTAATTTACCGGTAGTTTATTCACGTAATTATTTTCAGGACAAATTTCAAGACATCTCATCATGTAACTCACCACAACACAATATTATTATGACATTCAATTTTCAATTATACCTTTTCCTTTTCAAATGTCTCGCAACCTGAACTGTTACTGTTATCTTCCAAAATAGTAAAATATAAACATGTACTTGCACTGAAATAGAGCAAAGGATCATGGTCTATGCAGTTCCTTTAAAAAAAATACATGTTACACTTGGAGTCATAGCTTTTCAAATAATAACAACGAAGTACAGAGAAGTGGGCGGAGATAGGGGGTAGGTGAAAACAGGCCTCCGTTTCATTACAGTACAGGGTTACATTAATCAAACATACAGGAATCTAACAAAATGAGGAAACTAATGATGAGGAAACACCACTGCAACAATGTTAAAAACGAACTAAAGCTTAAAATGTCTCCTTTAAGATCCCTGCCTAGATCGGAGCAGGATTTGGAGCTGATCCCCTCAAACGCTGAGACCTCATACAGACGTCCACAACAAGAGGAGGAGATTACACCACAACAAGCCAACAGCAAGTCTACTTTCTTCTTTGTTCATGGAGTTTGTCTGGACAGTGGACCTACTCTCGTCTTCTGTCCGTCCCTTAGCAACGGCGGTCCAGGCCGGAGGGGAGAGCGTGCTGCAGTTGTTGGAGGGGCTCGGGGGAAGCCTGGTCTCCTCACTGAAGGAGGTCCTGGTGGAGAGACGTCAGCTCACTCTGGGCAAGGAACTGGGCAAAGGTTTGTTGTCTTATGCCAAACCATTTGCAAACAGGTTTCATTTATTTGAGTCGCTTTTTTTTATTTCTTCACCCAATTTCACACACAAAAACACAGTGTAGTAGTTTTCCATTAAAGCAGGCATGTCCAAACTACGGCCCGGGGGCCAAATGCGGCCCTTAGACCAATTTTTGTTGGCCCTCCGGCTTCCTGCTAAATTGGCCCAAACAACAAATCGAAGTACTTTTACTGTAAAATTGGAAACATTCAAGCATTTTGATGTTAAACCAACCTAATAATAATGTTCCAAGTCTTATGAAGAACTATGTCAAATGTAAAACTTCAAATGAATCACTTTTCAAATTTGACATTGTCAGGTTGTTTGTGGCCCTCTGCTCCATATAAGTTTCAAAATGCGGCCCTCAGTGAAAAAAGTTTGGACATCCCTGCATTAAAGCAACAGTATGTCACTTTCTGGAGATGGAAAGTCACCGGCACGATTCCATGGAAAAAGTAAAACATGGACAGATTATTTAGCCATTTTAGATGAATATTGTGATTTACAATCAACAGAATGTAAGATAATGATCTACTTAGCCGATGTTATAGTTCAATACAATGGATGCTCCGTTTCCGTGCCAACTGGCTAAAATGATAAAATGATGACTTACAGTGTTATGTTTGTAGGAGAGTTTGGGTCAGTCTACGAGGCAGTATTTGTTCAAGAGGACGGTGTGACTATAGAAGTTGCAGTGAAGACAATGAAAGGTGAAGTGACTGTTATTACATGAGTGAACTAGTGTGATCGCTGCTTATATCCTTTTATTTTTATTTTATTCAGTTGGATTTCGTACCCAGGACAATTTACACATGTTTCTGAGAGAAGCTGAGATTATGAAGAACTTCAACCATGACAATGTGGTTCAGCTACTTGGTGAGAAGCGTAATCATTATCTGAGAGGAAAGAAAAGTTAAAAAATGTTCCTGTGTCAGAGTTGGTTTGAAGTGCATATGACAGGTTAGACTACATATTTCGCTAAAACGTACTGAATAATATTATACTTGAGATTACATTTGTGTGGTTGATAATTTTGGTGATTTTATAATGTTACTTCCTGGTTGGATATGAGCTGCAGATGCGACATGAGCCCCATTTATGTTATGCTATGATTTGACAACCTGGTAACACCTTTATTTTGTAAATTATTCAAACTGTCTGAAAGTTATGTCAGTTACACGTAAACTTTCCCTGCATTCTTGATTTTATGTTGCTTACTGATGACATAGACAGAGGCATTCTCTTTTGAACTCCACTTCCTGTCATTTTAGATTTTTCCCAATTTTCTTCACAAACTGCCACAATATAATACACATTTTACCACAGGGACAATCCCACCAAACAAAGTCATAATTAGAATAACATGAGAGCCTTTCATATGCACTGTAAACTTCTACTAAATAACATAGGGAACCAGTACAACAACTACTACCGCTGGGAAAAAGCGCAGTATTTTTCAAGATTGGTGGTCCTCAATTTTGCTACTAAACCGTACGAATTCGAAGAGAGTTCTTAATTTTTCTAGTGAATTTGATGTATGTATTATGTATATATGACTACAACTGAAGCTTTTTCTACTATATATTCTACTATATATTGTATGTATTTTTGTTTGCTCAAAGCCAGCAAAAGTCACCATGGATGTACTAAAAAGAACCCCTCAAACCATCACATATCATTATTGCGACATCTAATTGCTGCCCTCTAGTGTCAGTTTCCATGACACAGTGTAATGTGTATGTGTGTGTACGTGTACGTGTACGTGTACGTGTACGTGTATGTGTGTGTGTGTGTGTGTGTGTGTGTGTACGTGTATGTGTATGTGTATGTGTATGTGTGTATGTACGTGTATGTGTGTGTGTATGTGTGTGTGTGTGTGTATGTATGTGTGTACGTGTATGTGTGTGTACGTGTATGTGTATGTGTATGTGTGTATGTACGTGTATGTGTGTGTGTATGTGTGTGTGTGTGTGTATGTATGTGTGTACGTGTATGTGTGTGTGTACGTGTATGTGTATGTGTATGTGTATGTGTGTATGTACGTGTATGTGTGTGTGTATGTGTGTGTGTGTGTGTATGTATGTGTGTACGTGTATGTGTGTGTGTACGTGTATGTGTATGTGTATGTGTATGTGTGTATGTACGTGTATGTGTGTGTGTATGTGTGTGTGTGTGTGTATGTATGTGTGTACGTGTATGTGTGTGTGTACGTGTACGTGTTCCTCTCCTCAGGGGTGACTCTGCAGCGTGAAGAGGACAGCCCTGTGCCCGTCCCTCTGGTCATTCTGCCATACATGAAACATGGAGACCTGCGCCGCTTCCTCATCGCCACACGCTACGGAGACCTCCCCATGGTATACATTTGAGTAAAAAACACTGATGTCAACTTTGAAACACGTAACAACATACTGTATTTATGTCCAATAAGCGACGTTCAATAGAAAATGCAGGAGCGATTTACCTTTTTCCGACAGTTTAAACAATTATTTAACAAAAAGTTTATCAGGTATTATTATCTGTCAAATCATAACGATTGTGTAATTTATAGGGATTTTAGCTTACAAAATGGTTGCTATGTCACATGTGCTGCTCATGTCCAAAATAACAAGTAAAATTCAAATAAAAACATTGTCCAACTTTTACATTTTTTGTAAAATCTTAAATATAATCATGCTCACTGCGTTTCATATGCTCTTTAAAGATCAAAAGCACAATTGATGCAGAAGTGCAATTCACTGTGAACATTTCCATTCTTTTTTTATACTTCTTTCGCAACAGTGGCATTGTGTTTTTGCTGTATCTGCATTTTCTCAGATGTTGCACAAGAGATTTCAAGTTATTCTTAGATTTGGCGTTCCCTGTGTTGTGTTGTGAAAGTAACGTAAAGGCCTGCTTTATTTGATATGTTCCAGTTTGTGCCGTACCAGACTCTCCTGCGTTTCATGGTGAACATCGCAGAAGGGATGGACTATCTAAGCTCCCAGGGTTTCTTGCACAGAGACTTGGCCGCCCGCAACTGCATGTGAGTTTAGAACAAGTCTGAAATGTGAATCATGACGAAAAAGACGACTGAAAAGAATTGCGATTAGATTTGCAATTTTAGGTTTTCAAATTAGACTTCCGTTCACAGGGCACAATTTAAACAAAAGCGTTTGACAGATGGAAATATAAATCTTTATCCTACACATTTCAGAACAGTTTGTATAGGCCTAAACTTCAGCTGTAGTTTAGGCCTATTTCCCCGTAAAACGACATTTTCGTTTTCAGTTGACGACAATGAATCCGTCTTTTTTGGACTTTGTTTGCAGATATTTGAGTTGATAAAATGTGCATGTTCTGCTTAAAATCAACTCTGCACTGTTCAATTATGCTTTGATGAGGACTGGAGGTGGCTTATATCGGTCCTAGTCTTAAATCAACGGCTCCTTGTTTGACCGTGATGACTGGATCGCTGTCCTCTGTCATTGGTATTCCACTGCGGCCTGTCCGTGCGACGGAAGCCTTCGAAAAAGTCTTCAAAGAGTAAATACACTTGTGTTGGATGTGTGCCCACAGGTTAAGCGACGACCTCAAGGTGCGCGTGGCAGATTTTGGTCTCTCCAGAAAGATCTACGACAACAATTATTATCGCCAAAAAGAAGCCAGCCGCGTCCCTATTAAATGGATGGCCATAGAGAGTCTGTCCGAGTCTGTTTACACCACAAAGAGTGACGTGGTGAGTTTGAAACCTGCTTTTGTACAAGTCAGGTGGGGCTTAAGGTTTGTACTGGACCTACTTTTGTCCTTGCAGTGGTCATTTGGGATCACCATGTGGGAGATAGTGTCCCGTGGGAGAACACCGTATCCTGGAGTCCAGAACCGCGAGCTGTTGGACCTCCTGCTGACCGGACACAGGCTCAAAGCTCCAGGCGACTGCGACCCCAAACTGTGAGCTACTGTCCACAGCTACAAGCAGTCTTTGAGCTGACGAACAATTATTCAGCCGTTACTAAAACGTGTCTGACTGGATTAGCTTTGTAAAAATGATAAATAATTCATACATTTCCTATAATACCATTAAAGTAATAATAAGTTAGGCCTGTGTTCATGTACATACTTTTATCAATGAATGAAGATAAGATAAGATAAGATATTCCTTTATTGTCCCACATGGGGAAATTTCATTGATGCAACGCAGGCAGATACAGAGGTAGATACAGAAGAAAAGAACAGATCACTTATAGGAAGTTTGAAAAACACTCTCAGTAGAAGATCTCTATAAACAAAAACTCCCATAGACAAAACCTCCCATTTCCCAACAAGGGATGGAGGGGAAAATAATAAAGATAAAATAAATAATAAATACATAAATACCATTTCATGTGGTTATGACAGTAATTGCACATGAATATGTATCACGACGGCACACAGATTGCACATGAATCACGACAGTAATTGCACATATGACGGAATTGCACGAAGAATTGCATGAAGAATAATGAGTCAGAGTTGTAAAATAGTCACGTTGTACATTTTAGTATATAAATAAAGCAATGATATAAGTTGTTCACTCTTATGCAGACTGCGTTCTGTTTCTGGCACAGTTGGGAGGTGATGTTTAACTGCTGGGAGATGCAGCCCACTCAGAGGCCTGGCTTCAGAGAACTTTGTGACAGACTTAAAGCTCTTCTGTCAGAGCTCCCTGCACTGGAGGCCTGTCAGGAGGCCACCTACTTAAACCAGGGCCTGGAGGCTGCTGCGGCTGTGGCTGACTGCCTGACTCCCCGGAGCGACTCTGGAGACGGCACAAAGGAGAACGTCTACCTGCCTGCGCCTGTGGGACCTGCTGCTGCTCCACCACCACGAGAGAAGGAGATGGAACCTGAAGATGGATACCTCAAGTATTTGACTGGTTCAGAGAGTAAATAAACATACTAATAAGGACAATGTTTTGTAATGTAATTTAAGTTGTATATCCATGGGTTTCAGGCTTTCATTCATGAAATGCATTGTTGCCAAATGGAAAAAATCACATTCAAGCTCAATCTGAAAAAATACAAAATTCAAAAGACCTTGGACGGGACGGGACAGATATGCCGGACTAAATATGTAGCACTATTCAGATGTGTATGAGTGAATTGTATGTATATCCTTTCTGTGTCATGTTTCTCGTATTGTTCTGTTTATGAGGTAAAGAAATCGCTGAAAAATAAATACAAATATTAAAATAAATAAATGTACGGTTACCACTGTTCAAAACAAAATTTGAAAACAATAAACATCTTTTAAATGGTCAAAAACCCTCAAAATTTGGGTGAAAGGTGAAACCCATGAATGGGCTTGGGACAGAATGGGTAAAACTAACGTGTAAAATGTGTTACTTTTATATACAGTCTATTTTGAAACAAAAAAATCAGCAAATTAAAACGTTCAAATGGTTTATTATTGCTTCTTCTTCTTCTGTTACTTTTAATGGCGGTTGGCAGCCGACTGAAAAGGTGAATTTACCGCCACCTACTGTACTTATTTCTTCAGAGCACGTGTTTACGCCATAAAGTATTTAAAAAAAGAAAAAGAGAGAGAGAGTTGAGTGACTGCGTAATAAAGCATATGCTCTATATCGCCACAAAGACCGGGCTTCTTGCCATTGTACGGCTTGTAGTTCATCGTAATCTATTATGGATTTACAAATACAGTATTCTTATTTTATGGACTGCAAATCCCAGAAGCCTTCACTGCGCACTCTGGAGTGCCACGTCACCCCTCGCGTCACTACCGCACATGCGCACTCCTCTTGAACCTCTACTCGCCAGCGGACGCAGAACGGCTGGAAAAGGGATAAAATACTCGGACCTAACGCTCAACAATCGGGATATGTCCACTCGATTTCTGGATATTTGAACAAACGGAAGTCTAACGCGGCGAAATAAGAAGTGGTCGGTAACAAAGACTTATCAAATAGTAGATTAAGTGCCTCGGATCCCGGACCTACAAGTCATCTTTTTGCCGGAGTAGGAAGGAAACGACGTGACACCATGAACCCTGAATAGTGAGTTTCACCAGAGCTACACGCCGTGTTTGAACGTCTTGCTCGTGTCTCTTGACGCATTTCTAACACCAAACATTCTAACACACCTGGCAATAACCCATTTAAATCTGTATTTGTTTGTAAGCGAGCATTAATGAGTGAAACAGGGCGCGGACCAGAGCGTGTTTCGAGTGTCAGTCTCCATAACGCGTCCGTGCGCTCGGCGTCAGCTGACAGCGCGGCCGTCTCGCCGTGTCACGGGACAAAAAGGCCACTAAACCGGCGGAAATGAACGCTCCAGCTCCAACGGAAAAGTCCAGCCGAAACCGAGGACGTTCCGCTGACGTTTCACGTTCTTGTAGCTGGTCCTCCCGTCGCCGTTGAGTAACATATGCGTGGCAAGTTCGATAAAGCAGATACTGAGGAGGAGAGGTCACAATCTGCTCACTTATCTGAATATTTACAGTACATTTGATAATATTTGACTCTTTGCCACGTAACATGCAGTTGAAATACTCCGTAATGGCCCTTTAAAGGGTTGTAAACAATAGGCGAAGGGGAGTGAAACGTAATGTGCTTCCGATACAGAAACTGGGATAGACCTCAGAATATCACGAAGTATTAAACGATCCAGTTGGTTTTGGTAAATGAAAACCACTTTGATACATGTGAGTGATATCCTTGCCTTGTTTAAACACATTCACAGAAGTATTTGTTTATGTAATGGGAGTTGTGACGCACACATGAGTCACTTTTTGGAGGCATAATCGTGAGCTGTGGCTTTTAATGGTCCCAAATGTCATTCACAGAAATGATGTTCCCACAATTGTTTTTCATTTGAACTATTTATATCACATTTACAACAATATCTACTTTTGAGGGTAGAAAAATAGTGTTATTTTCTATTCCTTGTGATAGAAACACAAACAAACTGACATTTCTACCTTGGAATTTCAAAATGGTGGCTTAATCCTTGTTCGAAATGCCGATCTGATGTCACTTAGCCATGGAATTTTAAAGGGTGTATTGGTTGCTATGGACACCGTGACTTGGACGTGTTGTTTCCTCGTTGTGGAGCGGCTCATTGTGCTCTCCAGCCACCTGATCCGTGCGAGGAGGCGGCAGATGTGAGATGACAGCACAGCGGGATCCTCCGGCGGGTGGAGCAGCCGGTGTGTGTCTGCGTGAAGAGTGAACCCTGCTCGACTCGTTGGCCAATCCACCTCCACACCCAGAACATACATAACATGTACTCCTCCTTCTACGGTTACGTGTGTTAGAACTGTCAAAAATACTCCTGTCATGTTTGGCCCGGTAATGTTCCCTTCATGGTTTTTGTGAGGCTGACGTTTCAGTTTCAGCTCAGTTCACACGTTTTCTTTTGCCGATTTTAAATAATGTCTAATCCAATCCACTTTATTTCAATAGCACATTTTAATTTTGCAAACAAAAGCAGTTTCCAAAGGGCTGCACACAGTGAAATAATTATAAAATGGGATAAAAACTGTTAAAACACATTATGTTGAGAATATTCTAAACAAAACTGTCGCAGTACAAACATTTCAAACTCGATACAATATATAGAATGTCAATACTACAGCAATAACAAAATACACTTTTTAGAATTGAATTGTCAACCCAAAATTATAATAGTTTGTTTAATAATACCCTGTGGTCTTATATTAGTTCTGTTTAGGGCTAAATGAATCCCAAATCAAACACAAAATGCCCTTTTTCTGACTCAGATGTAGCCATGGTGAGGATGGAGTATATTTACAGACAGATCTAAAACACTCGCTGTACATGTTTCCTTTTGTTTTTGAAGTATTTCTTGCTTCGTCCGAGTCTTAAAACCATGTTTCTTCAGCACATGACATATTTATAGTCCCGATAACGATTGTTTGATTATTTGACAATTATAAGTTGCGATTACCGGTAATCAGATGTCCTGATATAGCACAAGACCATTATAAAACTGTTCAGGAAATGTCAGATTTTGTCCTGTTAATGTGATTTTCTTTTAGTTTTTTATATCGATACTTGTTCAAATGAGTATCTAGATTTAGTATCGGTTTATATCTAATCTTCAATGACTGGCAGTGTGTTCCCGTTAATAGAGGAGACAACAGTTGCCCACCATAGGCCTCCATAATTGAACTGAGCAATAAATTGGTATTAAAATGATACTTTTTGCTTGTTGTATTATCATCAATATGTAGAAGTAACTCTTTTAATCTTTAATCAGTATGTATTTTTATTAATAGGCAATAAAAAATCCTATTTATGCTAAAAAAGCATCCAATAAAGTTAAAATAAGGAGATCCTCTTGCTTATGGGACTCCCTGAATGTTCAGCATTTAGTCCAGGGTGGAACTTGGCTGCAAATATTTATTTTTGACAATGTATTTATCATGTTTAGGAGAGGATTAGGTTTATTTTTTAGAAGTTGTCTTGGACTAGTTTATTTTCTTAAGATTGGGGCTTTGGGGCATGAAATGCTTGCGACGACATTGATCCAAATGCTGAACTTTAGTGATCAATCAATGGCTAAATCTTATAGCAACACTAAAACGTATGTCTTTGGATACTTCTAAAACGTCTTCTCTGTATCACTATATTACATAACATTATATCCATACTAGTTGTTACATGTTTCAGATTTCGGTTTTAGAGTGCTGTTTTTCTCAGAACCGAACATTGTAATCGTAAGTGTGTAAATTAGAATCCTATGACTTGTCAGTGAGCGAAGGGCCATGTTTTAACTTCAAAAGGTTTCGCTTCTGCTCATGACCAAATTAAGCCGTCATCGTTTAATTTATTGGCGTTTGACATTGTCCTGAACCTTGTTGACTCTTATTTTGTTGCTGTCTGTAAATGTTTTGAGCGGTGAGTGTGACAGTCCGGCTCTCAGGTTCCATCACACTAGAATAGCACAGGTATTGGGCAATTTGATGCAACTGTTAGGGCCCCTGTCATGTGATGTTTACTCCATGGCTCATTGGGGTGGCCAATTGCTCACTCAAGTTTTGAGAAAAGCTCTTATTTATTTTGAACAATTCTTCTAAGTAAGGATGTCACCATGTGAGATTATAGCAGGGGTGTCCAAACTCTTTTCACTGAGGGCCGCATTTTGTAACTTATACGGAGCAGAGGGCAACATTTTGCATTTGTCATAGTTTTGATGCGCCGCCACACTGTTAATAAGACTTGGAACATTAATATTAGGATGGTATAACATAAACAAGTTTGAATTTTTCCAATTTCACTGTAAAAAGTACTACTTTTTGTTGGTTTGGCCTACATAAATTCTACAAAAATTGGTCTGAGGGCCACATTTGGCCCCCGGGCCACAGTTTGGACACCCCTGCATTATAGTTACGATTATTGTGAAAAAACAACACGATTGCACAATAAATAACTGCTTTATGAAATTAAACTTTTTGAATAATGTTAATTAAACACCAAAAAGCCGTGATGTCTTTTTAATACATAAATACATACCAGTACATATAAATTTAAGTAAAAAGATTTAATTTTGCTTCTAAATTATTGACAATTATTATGTTTTAGCTTTTACGTCAAAATTATTATGTTAACTGATAATTATGATGATTCAGGTCAGAGTATGATTATTTATAAAAAAAAATTGAGACAATTTTAGAGAAGAAAATAAGTGTCGAATCAATCCATTCTCTGAAAAGTAATTATTTTTATATCTGGCTGTTTATGTTAACTTAGATATTATTGTGTTTTATTGTATTAAGTGTATTATTAACTTATTAATGTGAATAATCATTAGGCCCGAGCCCCAGCAGGGCGGAGGGCCTATTGCTCCCGCAACGCTGCCGAAGGCAGCCCGCGTTGCAGCCCGCATGTTTGGTACCCCGTCGCCCCTGGCAAGTACAGTGAACTAGCCCATGCCGAAGGCATGGATCGTGCATACTTACTCCTGCTATGACAGAAATAGTCAACAATGAGTGAATGGGCGTAGCCCATTCACTCATTGTTGACAACAGCAGCGCGAAGCGCTGCATTCCTCCAAAAACCCTCCTGGCATTGTCCTGTACGCGAGAGTCCATGCCGCAGGCATGGGCCATGCTTGTATCTGCTCAAATCAATGGAAGTCTATGGGGAGTGGGCGGGGCATCCCGACGGAATAGGGAGTGACGAGCGCGTAAGCGCTCGTAATGATGATTCCACCCCATGACGGCATCGGGAAGGCTTAGAGCTTTCAAACGATGTATCATTTGTTGTTATAGTGGAAACGGCTATATTGTTTTTGCTAAAAATATTATTATTAGGCCCGAGCGCCACAAGCTGGCGAGAGGCCTATTAATCTCGTAAGGCCGTGCGAAGCACGGCTGCGAAAGTGCGCACGAAATCGAGCGCGAAGCGCTCGCCCACTTCCAAACACTCACTAACGCACTCCTTCACTCACGCACGCCCCGTGCATACTAATTAATAGTAGGAAAATGGAACATTACCGTTGTAAACGGGCGAAGCCCGTGCAAAAGTGCGCACTAAACGAGCACTTTACATTAATATAAAGCACTCATTTGCCCTAAGTAGCTCACGAATACGTTCCCCATCTCTTGCATGTTCCGTGCATATAAGCATGTAATGCAAAAATTGAACATTATTACTGTATAGAGGGCCAAAAACACAAAGTGGGCGGAGCCCACTCAAAATTAACGAAAGTACCCGTCAGTGACCAGGGACCCACACCATGAGGTAGGAAAGCGCGAGCGCTTTCCGAAAATGTATAGTTTATGATATTTGAAAAATGGGAAACATTGTTTTCGCATCGGAATATTCTTCTTCTTCTTCTTCTTCTTCTCGGGACCAACCCCCCTATTTTTCACCCAGTGAACATTGACGAAAAGTCACAAAAATGTTCACATCTCTAAAAATCGTGCCTCTCTACATTCTGGCTATTTCCCTTTTCTAAAATAAAAAAAATTGGCGCGTCAGCGCCCCCAAATGTACCAAAAATGCATTGAGAGATGGGAAATGACCCAAAAAAAATCTGATCGTAGAATCATGAAATTTGGCGCAGAGGTAGATGGTGACAAGAGAAGTAAAAAATATTATTACGGCAACGCCGTCCGCCCAACCAAATGTCGGCCATATTGCTTCAAAAATGGCTAAACATGACTTCGGAGTTTTTCCAAACGTCGTACTTTTACGAACTCCTCCCAGGGCGTTGGCCCTAAAAAGCTGAAATTTGGTGAAAATGCTACTGAGGAGTGGGACATCAAAAGTTATCCAAATTACATTGATACCTCTCACGGTCTCTGTGCGGCGAAGCCGCAAACTGTAGCTAGAATTTCAGAAATCTCCCATATTTAAAATTTCTGCCGTTTGCGCAGATAAAGTCCGAATTGCGTCAAATTAGAATCAGTTGTTAAACTCTTTGCCCTAAACCCACTTGAAGTGAAATAAATTCATTTGGCGCCACAGCGCCCCCTACAGATTTTATATGGAGGTTAAATGTTTAGTTATGTTTAGCGTAATAAAAGGACAATTGGGGCGCGTAAGCGCCCCCTCCTCTTGCGGCGTGGTGGCGGTGTGGCGGCGGCGTGGCGAGGGCCGATCATTGCCGCTTGCGGCTATATTTCTTCTTCTTCTTCTTCTTCTTCTTCTCGGGACCAACCCCCCTATTTTTCACCCAGTGAACATTGACGAAAAGTCACAAAAATTTGCACACCTCTAAAAATCGTGCCTCTCTACATTCTGGCTATTTCCCTTTTCTAAAATAAAAAAATTGGCGCGTCAGCGCCCCCAAATGTACCAAAAATGCATTGAGAGATGGGAAATGACCCAAAAAAAATCTGATCGTAGAATCATGAAATTTGGCGCAGAGGTAGATGGTGACAAGAGAAGTAAAAAATAGTATTACGGCAACGCCGTCCGCCCAACCAAATGTCGGCCATATTGCTTCAAAAATGGCTAAACATGATTTTGGAGTTTTTCCAAACGTCGTACTTTTACGAACTCCTCCCAGGGCGTTGGCCCTAAAAAGCTGAAATTTGGTGAAAATGCTACTGAGGAGTGGGACATCAAAAGTTATCCAAATTACATTGATACCTCTCACGGTCTCTGTGCGGCGAAGCCGCAAACTGTAGCTAGAATTTCAGAAATCTCCCATATTTAAAATTTCTGCCGTTTGCGCAGATAAAGTCCGAATTGCGTCAAATTAGAATCAGTTGTTAAACTCTTTGCCCTAAACCCACTTGAAGTGAAATAAATTCATTTGGCGCCACAGCGCCCCCTACAGATTTTATATGGAGGTTAAATGTTTAGTTTTGCGAAATTATATGAAATTTGACACACAACTCAATTTTAGCATCCCCATCAAAAAAGTCAATGAGACCCATGTCATAATTGTTATGGCGTTGCCGTAACGATGACCGAAACCATCCATGTTATTCCAATGGGGAAATCGCCAGAACATGTTTACACTTTATACTTTCACAAACTCCTCTTAGGGCGTTAGCCCTATTAACCTGAAATTTGGTGAGACTCATCTTCAGGGGTGGACCATCAAAAGTGATCCACATTTTTATTCAAAGAGTCACGGTGTCTGTGCGGCAAAGCCGCACATTGTGCCAAGAATTCAAAATAAAATTGCTTTTTGATGGTAAAACAAAGGGGAAAAGATGTGACAGCGTCACAGATTCAGCAGTAGGCGCAATAAAAGGACAATTGGGGCGCGTTAGCGCCCCCTCCTCTTGCGGCGTGGCGGCGGCGTGGCGAGGGCCGATCATTGCCGCTTGCGGCTATATTTATTATTATTTTTCTTGTTCTTCATCGCTTTGAACTCTAATTTGACCCCCTGAACATGCTCAAAAACTCACCAAACTTTGCCCAAAATTCAGAATCGGCGAAAAAAAATTTTTTTTCTGGGCCATTTTTTTTTTTCCTAAAAAAATGGCGCGACAGCGCCACCGACAAAAGTCAAAATACATTGCGCCTATGGGAGACGCCCCGAGGTAAACTTTGTCGTAAAGCTACGAAATTCGGAACACGCATTCCTCTCGTGAGGACAAAAAACAAATATTATTGTGGCCACGCCCCCAGACTTACCCTATGGCCGCTATCTTCCTTTGAAAATGAAAACACGCTGTGTTAGCCATTTTGTTCACGTCAAACTTTGACGAACTCCTCCTAGGGCGTTTTGCCCACCAACTTCAAAATCGGCGAAGTATCTCAAAATTTTTTGAGATACCTTTTACGGTCTGTGTTGGACAACTTATTTTGGGATATTGCAGATCTAAAAATTGTTCCCATTTGATCAAAACAAGTCCGATTAGGACCAAATTTGAATCAGTTGTTCAACTTTCTAGTTTGGACCAGTTTATGATGACAAAATTGAAATGGGCGCGATAGCGCCCCCTACAGAGTGACCTTTAAATTAACATTGAAGGTCAAGAATTAGTTTTACTAAAATTTTCTAAACTTTACCCAAAATTCTATTTTGGCGTCCCGATCAAAAAAGCCAATCAGACAAATGCCTTAATTTTTACGGCGTAGTCGTAGCGATGACATAAACCTCCCATGTTATCCCTATGGGAAAACCGCTAAATCTCTTGAATATCCACATTTTTCTGTTTCACGCTTTAACGAACTCCTCCTAGTGCGTTTTGCCCACCGACCTCAAAATCGGTGTACGTCCTCTAGACAAGTGGGGCATCTAAAGTTATCCAAATTTTAAGGATAGATTTTACGGTCTTTGTGCGACGAAGCCGCAAACGTTTCCCAGAATTCTGACTATTTGGCCTTCAGAGTGGCCTATAAACAATAGAGTTTTTCCAAATGACATGATATTTTGAACAAAATTCTAATTTGCCATCCAAATCATAAAAGTGTGAGAGCCAAAGTCATATTTTGTACAGCGTAACCGTAGCGATGACAGAAACATCCCATGTTATCCTTATGGGAAAATCGTAGAATCGCTCAAATCACCACATTTTTACGCCTCACACTTTAACGAACTCCTCCTAGGGCGATTGTCCGATCAAGTTCATATTTGGAGAATATCATCTACACAAGCGGGGCATCAAAACTTATCCATATTTTGATTCTAAGTGCTACGGTCTCTGTGTGGCGGACCCGCAAATATATGTCAGAAATGGGAAAACAGCGAAATCTCTAAAATGACCACATTTTTACGCTTCACACTTTAACGAACTCCTCCTAGGGCGATTGCCCGATCAATCTCATATTTGGGGAAAATCATCTACACAAGCGGGGCATCAAAAGTCAGTCATATTTTGATTTCAAGTGGTACGGTCTCTGTGCCGTGGAGCTGCAAATATACTGTCACAAATGGGAAAACGCCAAATCTTTGAAATGTTCAAATTCATGCTTCACACTTTAACAAACTCCTCCGTGGGCAATAGCTCGATCAAGCTTTACTTTGGGAAATATCATCTACACAAGCGGGGCATCAAAATCAAATCAAATCAAATCAATTTATTTTTGTAAGGCCCAAAATCACAACAACAGTTGCCTCTGAGGGCCACAGGGAGAAATGAATCAACAATGTCTGTGGTGGCGATGAAGTCAGACAATGTCTGTGGTGGCGATGAAGTCAGACAATGTCTGTGGTGGCGAGGGACGATGTCCCAGGGTCCTCTGTCTTTAGACTCTCCTTCTCGGCCAGGAAAAACTACAAAAAAAACCTCTTTGGGAAAAAAGCGTAGAAACCTGGAGGAGTTCCAGTGAAGGAGAGATCCGACTCTCACAGACGGACAGACGGACACGAGGAGACTGGAGTTGGACCCACTCTTCAGGCAGAAGAGGGACCGTCTGAGTCGAGCTGGACCCACTCTTCAGGCAGATGAGGGACCGTCTGAGTCGAGCTGGACCCACTCTTCAGGCAGAAGAGGGACCGTCTGAGTCGAGCTGGACCCACTCTTCAGGCAGAAGAGGGACCGTCTGAGTCGAGCTGGACCCACTCTTCAGGCAGAAGAGGGACCGACTGAGGCGAACTGGAGCCACTCTTCAGGCAGATGAGGGACCGTCCACACAGGGCAGGGACCACTTCACCAGGGGAGGGGCATCTGGGTCCACAGGTCCTCAGGAGTGAGAGAAAGAAAGTTATCCATATTTATATTCTAAGTGCTACGGTCTCTGTGCGGCGGCGCAGCAAATTTGACTGACACTTGTGTTCATTTGCACTGGATTGGCCATGTCCAATGTGTTGCCGTCTGTCAAGTTCTTTTTTAATTCAACACAATAAGGGCGCCAAGTCGAAAGCGCAGAGTCGGAAGGCCGGCGGCCGGCGAGGGCCGTTGGATGCCGCTTGCGGCTTTAATTATATCTTGTTTCTTCTCACAATAAGTTAATTGTGACATCTCTAATTGTGACCTACATATTCGTCTTCAACAACACGCTGATTTTTACGTCTAAAATCTAAAATATGCAGCGTATTAGTTCGGTGTGTGTTGTGTTTTATCTTGGAAATCTGTGGTATTAAGTTTCTGTGAGGAATGTCCTCTGTGAACGTTCTTTCTCTATTTCAAGGAGCCGTTTATTCCGACCCAATGCGAATAAAACGAGCCCTACTACAGTGTTTTGTTGCAGTTTGTCACATGTGCTAATGCCCTGTGGTGTTACAATGCTGTAGATTGTTTCCTGTTAATTACCAAGGTTACAGCAGACCACCCTGACCTGGTTTTCCTCCTCCAATGACGACTGTTGTGCCGTTTGTTTCAGTGACTATCTGTTCAAGCTCCTGCTCATCGGAGACTCTGGAGTGGGAAAGTCCTGTCTGCTGCTTCGATTTGCAGTAAGTAGGGCCCATCTCAACATTTTCCTGGAAAACTGGGGCTAGAACGGGCAAATTCCTATTAAAAGTTGTTCCAGAAATGATGCCGATATGATGGTACTTCACTACTTCAAATGACATGTTTTTGTAAAAGATGGCTGCTTAAAAGGCACAATTTGTACACAAAGTAGTTCAGAATGCTTTACAGAACAAGAAAAGATGGATTAAAATCACAATACAAACAATTAAGATCATACATAATCATTAGAGGTGGGCAGTACATTGAAGTTTAGATCATTTTGGGAATGTTGTTTTGAAGGCCTCTCCCCTGACGATGTTCAAATCTAAACTAAACACTATTTTATTTAGCTGTGCTTAAGACTGAAAGGATCTATTTGCAGTCTTCTCTTTTATGTCTTTAACCGTTTGTGATTATAATACTATTATAATATTTTCTTTTAATCGCCTTGTTTACAAATTGTGATCTACAAATAAACTAAACTAAACTTTAAAAAAAAAAGGTATGCCAAATGTTGATATTGAGGATGTAGTAAACATGCTACAAAAGGGTTACGTTAATGGTGATTAATAATACAACCATCTCATCTAATACGTTTAAAGACACATTTCTGTTTCTGTCAATAACGCCCAGCCCTAATAATGAATATAAAATGTACTCTCTTTACTAAAAGGTCAGAGGTCAGAGTGCAGCTCAGATTTGAACATCTCATCATCTCACATGTTCAGAAAGACTGTTACCGATTCTATAACCAGCCTTTGGAGCTTCAGTCAGAATAATTAACAATTGACTTACCAAACAGCTGCTTGTTGCTTATATATTATTTTTATTCTTCAAAATGTTATGATACTCTGTGTAATACCTAGTGTTGTCACAATACTAACATTTTAAAAAAAAATTTAATACTAGGGAATAGATTCAATACATAATACCAATGTCAATACCACAATTATATTTAAAAAAGACACAAAGGCTGTCATTATCAACACAAAATAATAGTACTTTCTTAATGTTACACAAATTCTGATAAAGTAAAAATCCGGAGACAAAAATTTGACTTTTCTTTAAGTATCAATGAGTATATCTCTAATATATAGATGGTAATTATTGTACTGTACTGAACTATTCCCATTACTCTACTGATTTATGTAAATAGCGGTTAAAATAAACATAAAAATAGGTTCATGTTCATTTTAGCCTTACATTTTCTAGCAGCACATTATCAACAGCCCGGTCTCCTCTCTAAATGTCACTGCGTTGACCACGGCAACACAAATCTATGCTTTAGCCTGGATCTAACTGTCCCGTTTGGCTCGCAGGACGACACCTACACAGAGAGCTACATCAGCACGATCGGAGTGGACTTCAAGATCCGCACCATCGAGCTGGACGGCAAGACTATCAAACTGCAGATCGTAAGTGTGCACCGCTCCACACACCTGAGCCCGGCCCCGCCTCCAGCCTTTGTCGTGTGCGTGTGTGTGAATGTGTGTGTGTGTGTGTGTCTGTGGATCCTGTTTCATCAAGAGAACAGGCAGTGCCCCCCTCCCTGTTCGACTGTGTGCTGCCGCTACAAAGAAAACAGAACTAACGCTCCTATTGTGTTCAGGATGTGTTTGCGTGCGTTAAGGCAAGATAATGAATATGACAGGTGTGTTTTGCAAATGGTTTTGCGCTATTATTTGGATATTTACGATCTTATGAATAGAAAAATGCCATTCAAATGTTAAAAATGTAATGAAGTCGACCCTAATATAAGTAACTGACATCAGATGTATGTTAATTTTAAGAATCAGAATCAGGTTTATTGCCATAGTCGGTGAACAAAATTCATTGGCTATGAACTTGCTTTGGTGATTCGGTGCAACATATGAACAATAATAGCAAGAAATTTCAAATCAAATAAGGCATGCATTAAAGAAAAACAATTCAGATTGACTATAAGATAAAAATAGACTTCCTATGTACACAAAGCAGGGCATCCGTCTGCGAGGCTTTCTTGGATATGTCTATTCATGACCAAAACAAACTGCAGTTTTTACTTTCCAGTGTAGAAATGTTACATGATCCATCTACAAAATAGTATTTGAGTTTCACAAAACGTATTATTTGTGTTGAAGGATGTCATAAAACTTAAAGGACACATATTATCCTAACATTATTCCCTCATCAGAAATATATGTGGAGATTAATTTAGCTTCATTCATGGCAGTTTGAATCCAGGCCAGAAAATGTTCCCCTCCGAGCTCCAGAAACACTTTACTTACCCTAAAACATGAAATGCCAAACTAAAGCTACTCAACAGCATGTTAAAGGCCAGTAACAATACAAAAATGCATCATATTTGTCCTTTTAAGATGTGTTTACATCCTTGAATAGGCCTGTACAAGTGTATATATTCTACTGGGCTGGGAAAGTCTTGCAATGCCTCAACTACGCTGTTTTTGCAGTGTGGTGCATGTTGGATGGTTAAGGTTACAATAATTGGTTAACTTGTAGGTCACAGAGGGCAGTTGTAGTTCTTAGACAGTGTGTGTCAATGCTGTTTGCCCAACAATGGAGACCTAAGACCTAAAAATACAAGAAGCTGGGGACATTGATATTAACATGTGTAGCATTGGTAGGTCATTATGCGTGATACTGTCGTGTTCATTATGCGTGATACTGTCGTGTTCATTATGCGTGATACTGTCGTGTTCATTATGCGTGATACTGTCGTGTTCATTATGCGTGATACTGTCGTGTTCATTATGCGTGATACTGTCGTGTTCATTATGCGTGATACTGTCGTGTTCATTATGCGTGATACTGTCGTGTTCATTATGCGTGATACTGTCGTGTTCATTATGCGTGATACTGTCGTGTTCATTATGCGTGATACTGTCACGTTCATTATGCGTGATACTGTCTGCTCTGTATCGTAGTGGGACACTGCAGGACAGGAGAGGTTCCGCACCATAACCTCCAGTTACTACAGAGGAGCACATGGCATTATAGTGGTCTATGACGTGACGGATCAGGTAAGACTTTGAGTGTTTGAAAGACTTTGGTCACTGTCCACTGTGTGATCACTGATGTCATGTGACAGGAGTCCTATAACAACGTGAAGCAGTGGCTGCAAGAAATTGACCGTTACGCTAGTGAAAACGTGAACAAGCTGCTAGTTGGCAACAAGTGTGACCTCACCACCAAGAAAGTAGTGGATTACACAACAGCCAAGGTATGACTTTGAGTTATAGAAAGACAGTGTAAAGGTGCAGTATGTAACTATGTAACTATGGTGGGAAGTCCGGCACTTGCTTGTCTCCATGGAGATGGAATTGTTTTGCTTGGAATGTTTCACAGTACGGAATTAAACTTATCTGTCTGATTGGGGTGAGCTGCATGTATTTCTATGGAGGGTTGTTCCACAGTTACCATGGTGACGCTATACTCTAACTAGCAAACACAGAAAGTCTGGAAACTCCAGAAAAAAATTCAAAATAGATGTGCTTTTCAAAAGTGAAACTAACCGAAAACCGGTTTGCTAATGCTAGCTAGCTTTTAACTGCAATGCTATTTGAAAGACTTGTTTTCCAGCACAAATGAGCTCACATGTTTTAGTTTCAACTAAATCAGTTCTTTATGGTGAGATTGTGCTAAAACAAAGCTCATATTAAAGTCTAACTGTGCTAACAGTGCCTTCCGTTAGCTTCACACCCCCAAAAGTTGAAGAGACGTGACAGGCATCAGTATAACTAATTGCTGTTTTTATGCAATGCCCTTTGTTATAACAGAAACAAAGCGGGTCACTTCTCCTCAGACCTGACCTGTAATTTGATCTGGTCACATGACCTTGTAGATGGGTTTAATCGCATACTTGTGAACATTCCAGGCAAAGCATTCACATCTCTATGGAGACATGAAGGGAGCGGACCCTGCACTAGAGAAGTTACATAGTGCACCTTTTTAAAAAGTTTTTCCTTGTATTTATTTTAGGAATTTGCCGACTCCCTGGCCATCCCCTTCTTGGAGACCAGTGCAAAGAACGCCACAAACGTAGAGCAGGCTTTCATGACCATGGCCGCAGAGATCAAGAAGCGCATGGGCCCCGGGGCCACAGCCGGCGGGGACAAACCCAACCTCAAAATCGACAGCACCCCCGTCAGGCAGTCCAGTGGGGGCTGCTGTTAAAGGACCCCTCTGCTGATCGACTACACCGCCTCGACTTCCCCCATGTCCACTTAGATCGGCCATTCGTCACTGTCCACGTCTACATCGCCCCCTGTAGTGTGGAGGAAGACCCTGACTCTCCATGACTGAAAAGGACCTCATCTGACACAGTAGAGGGGACGCACTCGTCTGCTTTCAACACAGGACACCACACATCTGAAGATGGGTCTGGATTTAGTAGGGAATTGAGGCAAAATGCTGTTTTAAATGCAAACAGACACACACGGTCCCCTTTTACACCGACAAATTAGCAAAAATTCTTATTTATTTGCAGCTTTTATTGCACTTCATCTCATTATATAAGATAATAGGCACATGTATTTTACTCATGTAGTGTAGACACGTGATCACGGGGAACTGAAAATACTTTTTCATTTTGGATTCTCACTGGACAACCATTTGCTAAAAAATAGGAGTTTGCCCTTCCTTACGCAGGTTATTTCCATTTCTCCAGGCTTGGAACTGACATTGTTAGGAACCACATCACCAAAATGACTCACGTTCTTATACTGTGTAAAAGGGGCTACACAGACGCACACAGACGCACACACACGCACACACACGCACACACACGCACACTAGCTGGGGGAGCTAAACGCAGGTAGTTTTTGATCGCACGGCTCTTTTCTAAGAGATGTGGTCTTGCTCTTTTCTTGGCGGGCCGTCTGCCTGTCCCGCGCTCGTACACCCCCGTCCTGCTCTCAAACCTGCTTCAATGCATGGACTTTTACACGTTTTACACAACTCACAGCAACAGCAGCTATCGTACCCTTAATGCCACATTTCCACTCTTGGCCTGTTACTGCTGAACTCTTTTAAAAGACTACGGCTACGTTCACACTGCAGAGTATGAGGCCCAATTTAGGCCGCGCCCACTTCTTAATTACCTTTTAAATTTTGCAAGAAGGCAAAAAAAATCGTAAATTGACCTGCAGTGTGAACGTATTATCGGTTCCTGTAGCGCGTGCCTGGCCACACCTCTCCAAAGCGGCACATTAGCATTTCACACAGGGCTAGCCTTCAAGCTAACCGAGCTAATCATTTAGCCGCCAAGCTAACCGAGCTAATCATTTTGTGGCCGTCTACAAACCATGCCTTTTGTAAATAATTTATACTCCACCACCCGATAGTAACGACGTGACTTCACCTTTGTTTTGAAATCCACGGTGTGACGCTTTGCACCGCTGACAGTTAAAAATAATTAAAAACACTAGCAAGTGCAAATAAGGCGGTCAGATTTTATACTGCGGCTAAAAGATTGGAACGACACAACTGTATTTGAATCTGATTTTGACACTAAATACTGTGCAAGGGCAATGGCTTTACAATCAACAACAAAACTGGTCTTAATCTGATAATATGCCCTTTATAGTTGTTTTAGTTGTTTATTTGGGCTGTACGGTCTGAGCAGTAGTTTTGCTTGTTTGCAGCTGGAGCGGGTGCAGACTGGGCGCGTGTTTGGGGTTCACTGTTCCCTCCTTCCAATTCTGTTCCTGTAAATTTGGCTTTAGTCGGCCTTGCGAGTAGTTCAGTGCATCAGTTCTGTTTGTTCACATGTCACTGTCAGGGCAGATCAACCAACTTTCATTTGCAGCAATGTAATGAAGACTTCCTATTGAACATTTTTTTATTCAATCAATTTGGGCTTTTGCTGGTCACGCTGAGGTTGGAAAGAAAGTTAGCCATCGACCGCTTAACTTTTAACGTTTTCAAAAGCAGTGGAACATTTGCTGTCGACTACCTTATACCTTTGGTCTCTTTTTAAAATGATACATAGATTGCATGCGAAAATGTTTTTATTTTATACTCATTTTGCACATTGTATTATCTTGCCTCTAACTGTTCAGCTCTGCGCTCTGCTTCAATGTTTTTCCAATGAGGAGCAAAGACTACTTTTGCATCTATTAAAAAAAAAAAAAAGAAGTTTCAGGCTACCTCCATTTTCTCCTTTTTGGCCCCAAGACTCGTACACACACAAGTTGGCACAGCGAAATCAGAGGCAGGAATGTCGGGGGGGCCTCTGTGTTGGCTCTCAGCAGTATGTCCAGGGAACCTTAGAGGAACGCTCACTGTAAAATACACAAGCTTTTGAGGAGTGGTCCTGTAAGGCCACTGCAAAAACATGGCAGGTTGAATTTGAAAAGACAAATCCAGCTTTTACAGAACTTGGTCAAGCAGAAAACTACACATTTGGCCTTGGTGAGGTTAATTACGTTTCCCTTAAATCCCTTTTTAAACCTCTTCAAAGTGTTGACCCGCTGAGGCTTCTGTAGCATGTGGAGCAATGTTTTCATGGGTGGAGAGAAGGAATTGTTAAAATATCTCAACAGGAGGAACCATTTAACTGTAGGTCTGTTGTAGATTAGTTCATCTTAATAAGAATCTTCTGCCATTGTTGGAAGTCACGATAACTAACGTCAAATTGATTATTTTATATCACAAGATCGATCCGATATTACTAGTACGCTCATCATTTTATCTTAACTAATGCAGTTTCTTACAGTTGTGATCATATAGAATACATGCTTTCTAGTTGTCTTTTAGTTGCAAAGCTTCAAATCTAGTCATTTCAATGTTAACACACGTTTTGGGGCGTCCAGAGTTTTAGGGACTGACTGGTCGTGGGTTAGTTAGGCCGGATATGAACTCCCCGACTCTTCCCCGTGGACGATTGCATCCCTTTAAAACAGTTCGATTGCCTTACATCGTAACAGGGCACTTGCTTTTGGAGAGAACGTCTTTCTCGGAGATGAGCCTCGCCTGTTGCCTTGCGTCAGCTTCAGTTTACACTCATTTATTTATAGCCTTGATTTTTGTGTCGCGTCAGGCAGAACCAGAATGCAAAGTCCTAGAAAGAAAACAAGACGGTGGGGTTTTTTTTATTGTGGGGGAGGGAACGGTTGTGTTTATGTGTGTTTGCCGTGGGTCATATGGAACATTCCTCAGCTTTTTGGACATATGTTGGCTTCCCAGCATTCACACCGGTCTCACTAAAGTAGATGCAAAAGAAAAAAGGCACACACGCACCTGTCCCAATGGTTGACAGTCATTTTTACACAATTTGAAGAAAAAAAATGTCCGAAATCTTCGCGTAACCTGGAAATAAAATGTATGATTTTTTTTTTTAAAACAATCTTCTCTTATGTCTATATTTGTTTTCTGCAGGTCTGATTACTGTACCGTGTTGTCTAGTTCATTGAAGTGTTCGGGGACATAGGCTTTGCTTTATTTGAATGTGATTCTAATGAAACGTCTCTTTATTTTGTATTCCTGTGTGTTTGGTGTGTCGTCCTTGTCGTTTTATTTGCACATCGGTTCTTTACTTGTCAGTGGCGGCTTAAGGAGGCGTTGGTTGTGTCTCAAATCCCACTGTCACTATTTCTGTTTTTTTCTTTCAGCTCGTTCTCTGCGTCTCCCTACTGAGTTTGATCATGTTTTTCTGTACATATTATAAATATACTATATATAATAAAACAGTCAAACGGTCACCTTTACAGCTTGTGTCTAATGCTTATTTCAGAAAATGTTTTTTCTCATTGCCTCAAGTAAAATCAACAATCAACCAAAATACAGAAGGAAAAAGTGATTTAATTAAACTTGTTTTGGAATTATTTTTTTTAAAGTCAGTTAAAAACAGGAACGCAATAGCCTACTATGTCCTGTAGAGGGAGCCAAAGACGAGAGCTCAACTTGACAGTTGAAGTGTAATCATGGATTTAATAAGTTTTGCTATGTTTTTAGAATTCTCACTTTTACCATTTTCTTGGTGCAAGATATTTCAAATCAATTGTCAACCCATTTGCTCTAAATGTACGAGTTCTGGTCCTACACGTGGACAGGGTCAGTAATCACATGGTTTCTTATAAAAAAAAAATCATTAGTATTTGGATACTTGGCTGTAAGAAGAACGCTTAATATTCATAATTCATATTTATTATATACAGTGGACAAAATGTATGCAACAGTATGCAGTACCATCATCATCATACTGCACGCTGAACCGGATTGGATCAAATCCGATTTTATTATGATCGTCCCTTTGGAACGCACTGTTTATAGCCGTATATTTCTATGATATAGGTGTTCAATATGTGGATCTGATCTTTATCCTTCTCCCGATCCTGGTCCTGGTCCTCCTGCTGCTGCAGCTCAGTCATAGACCACTGATGGTGACCTTGACTTATTTATAGCTCATAGGGGGCGCTGCACACTGGGACCAAACCCAGTCTCAGTTGCACCTACATTTTTCTGCCCTTGGATCTGTTTCGTCATCATTTCGTATTGATCCAAGCCCATTCTTTTAGAAGATTAATAATTACATAAAAAGGCTGTTAATGTGACTCTGAATCGATTCCTCATCCAGTCAGACACAAATGCTAATGTCTGTATTATTAATTATGATGAGGGTAGATCAGTGCGTTCTCATCAATACTAACGGTTAGGGTTATTCAACAATATGAAAAAAATTAACATGGACAGTTACATGCCTGTATTTTGTATTTTTCCAAGTTACTAGTAAATTGTTACTGTATAATATTACTGCTAATATCAAATATAGTTACCATGGGTTTGCACACTGTTCTGATTATGTGTCCCATTCCAATTACTTATCAAATCAATCCAATCCGGAGAGAAGCTTGCACATCCTGTATGTGTAAGGAAGAGTCCAGCCCTGTTCATTTCAACACGTTTATTTACATTCTCTCCATACATGTCAACTCACGTGAAGCCTCGGCATCTACTATTGCATGTGACAGTCAGTGGCTTTTTTCTCCGTTCATTCCAGTTCAGTCCTGCTGGTCTGGTGGGGTGTGTCCTTTGGGGGGCGCTCTCTCAGTCGACGGGGCCCTGGAAGATGAGTTTGACGTGGCCCTGCTCGCCCGTGAGCCAGGTGCCGCAGAAGGGGCAGGCGGCGTGGAAGGCGTGGGTGCCGTGGGGCAGGGGGATCTGGCTCCACCCCATCACAGTCTTTTCCGAGCACACGTGACCACAGGGGCAGAAGGCGTGAGTGGGGGGTCCCGCGTCCAGATACAGGCCCCCTTCGCAGCCCAGCCACAGGGGGACGTACGGCCCCACCCTCCTGCACATGGGGCACTCCCTCTCCCCTGTGCTGGCCGGAGCTGTGCCCCCTGGACCGGCCGGGCCCTTCTCTTTGCGGTAGCCCCAGTTGTGATAGCCGTGCACGTGGCCGCAGTTCATGTAGACCCAGGGCTGTTTCTTGTCCACAATCTCGCGCTGGGCCAGGCTGGGGAAGGCCAGGGTGTTGAAGCCCACGGGACACTGCGGCCGCGCGGCGTTCAGCTCCTGCCGAAGGGACTCCAGCTGTTTGAGGGTGGGAGTGTGACGCAGACCCGCGGGGGTCCGCCACAGCAGGGTGGCCCCGCACAGGTCGATGAGAGAGCCGTCCTGAAGAGTGTTGGACTCGTTCTCGACCTGAGAACAGACGTCAGTATCAGTAGTGTGTGACAGAGCTCATCTGTCAGTGTCAAACTCTATTTGTTTCTTTTTGCTACTTTCATTTTTTATCAAATCTTCTCTGAGGAGGCTGTGAACTCGGTTTATCTTTCCCTTTTTCATTCACATTCAACCGCCACATGATGGGACTGTACATCAGAGTAAGCAATCATCTGTATTTGTTTGAAGATGAACTGGATTAGAGTATTGATACTGAAGTTTTAACAGCAGCATCGCAAAATTACAAACTACAAAAGCAAATTTAAAAATAGATTTGCCAAATATTAAATTGATAACCACCAAATCTGGTTTGACATAATCCTGATTATGGTTACATTCCCATAAATCACGGCAAAACGTTTGAATATTTTCACCACATTTTCTCTGTGAGATTCAGTAGTTCACACAGCGGTCGAGAGGTCAAAGGGTCACACGGGGTTCACAGTGTCTGCTTGTGTGTAGTGATAAGGTAATGAATGCTTCTTTTATTACTTTTCTCACCAGTTTGCCCCTCTGCTGGGCCGAGCGGGTTTCCCTCAGGGCAAAGACGTTCCCGCACACAGAGATCTCCCTCCACACTCCCGGAGACGGCTCGGACACGAACTCTCCCGCCGGGTGCATCACCAGGACCCCGTTTGTGGTCAGGCCGTCCATGAGCCCGTCCGAGGTCCTCCACTTGGCCGCGCGCTCCTGGACGACATGCAGAGAGGTGAAGGGAGAGTTAGCAGGGAGAGGAGGGGTGAGGAGGAGGGAGGAGGGGGTTGTCAGAGGTGCTGCTGCTGACAGAAAAAGCAAACGTGGCTTTTCTGTGGCTCTATTTTTAGAGCAGTGCAGGATGACTACAGGACTAATGCACACTGATGCAGCAGAGGCGCTTATAGCACACAGCAGGTTATCTACATAAAAGAGCTGTCAACAAAGAGCAAGGAAACAAGGGAGACTACAGGTGTGCACCCTTTTGTGTTCACCGCTATACAAACATGTGTATCATCGTTTATGCTCTTTATATTTTAGTTCAAAGCATCACATTATTCTAGCTTTTCGAAAGTTTGGCGTTTTTTTGATCAAACCTGAACATACAGCAGTTGCATGTTGTGAACGTTTGTGTGGCTGTGGTGCGTTCAGCGTGTTAGCACAACAGCCCGAACAAGATGGAATAATAATGTTTGTTCTGGTGAAGAATAGACGTGTTCTGTAAATGAGTCATGAGTCCAGTCTCACATATGGAAAAGCGATGAGGCCATAACAGAGCCGTACAATAGCTATCAATAGGAACAAATAAAAAACCCTCTGCTGGTCCTTCAGGCTGTATACTTCGACTGCATGACCGGTTATGTAACAGTTGTGTGTGCAGCGTGCATGTGAGCGGCTGATGATCTCTCTGACTGCTGGCCTGGTTTTGGGCTGTTCTGATGAATGTTGCATGGGATGAAGTCATTCTGCCTCCAGTCGTGGCTATTCTGGCTGCACATGGCACAGTGCACCTGCGCGTCACGTTTTAGCCCGCCCCGGCCTGCTTCTCTCTCTCTCTCTGTGTCTCTATAGTCCACTCATCAAGGTTAATGATATTTAATACCATAATAATAATACCACTCATGGATTTGTATACGTGACCAGCCGACATGTGCAGCGCCCATTAAATCCTTACTGTTTGTTCTTGCTTTCATACTCTGTATTTTCATTTATTCATTTAGATCTACCATTTCTACATTCGGTCTTGACATCTCTGTATGTTTTACAAATCCTTGCTGTGTTTATTGTTTGGAGAATTTGCTCTCTATAATAGAGCCCATGATTGAGCGCATGGTTGTGTATTGTTACATTTAGTATGACTCTGTAGTGAATAGAATCAATGTAGTAAGACTAAGCTCTGAATACGCACAGATCTCCGCGGTCATGGCCTGTAGGAGGCGCTATAGGGACAGACTTTCAGAGCCCTGGTCCTCAGAACAAGCATGGGTGATTTGTCAGCGCTCAGATGCACTCTGGCGCTCATGAGCCTGCTCACATGCACCTGACAGATATGATGTCACCCGTGGGCGGACCTGCTGTCCTTGCGTGTGTTTCCATGGTGACCGGGTCATCAGCGAGGAGCACACTCACCCCGAGGAAGATGTTCTTGGAAGAGTCGAATCCAGCGGCGTAGATGCGTGCCGTGTAGGGGGCGCTGCGCTCGCACATGATCCTGCAGGCGTAGCGGGAGATGGTGCTCTGTGCTGATTGGCCGCCGTTGCCTCCTTCCCCCACAGCTCCGCCCCCTCCTCCCTGGCCACTCCCACTGCCTGCTGTGTCTGTCACCACAAAGTCGATCATGCTCTCGGTGGACCGGCCAATCTGCGGTGACAAGTCGTTCACATTTAAGACAAGAAAGTGAGAAATGACATCAAGTAAACATCTCTATTCTGTTCTGACCTTGTCTTTTATGTCATTATCCATGACCTACAATTAGACCTCTATACGGACACAGAAGCAGCTCTGTTTGCCATTTAATTTGTATATGGGCAAGCAAATTTAAATAATTAGACCATTACCAAAGCTTACCAGAGCAAATTCATATTCTAGACAGATTTATCAGGCACACGGACAGCGTTTGGAAAAGAAGTCCACTTTCTGCAGTGTAGAATTCCGGACAACTGCAAATCATTGTGTAGCGATTACTGGAATACGTAGAAAATAAAGAATTCAAGTGTTCTCTATCGGGCTAATTTTGAAGTGTTTATGCGCCTGCAGGTTGGTGAGGTGTTACACATCATGACTCGAACAGCTGTAGCGCTGCTGTCGCTGTGAAATATCAGAAGAACAGAAATGAATTTCATGACTAATCAAAGGACAAACGCTTCATCGCCAGCGCACACTTTACTGAACCGGCTTTATCTTCTACAACAATGGACGTGCTGTCGTGTGACTTGAGGGTGCAGGCAGGAGTCTGGGAGGAGGACAGCACCTCCTGGGCTCGGGCCTCTGTGGATCTCCTGTTGATGTTCCCAGACATGTCTGACTCACGGCCTCCTGTAGAGAGCCTGTGCAGAGGGCTGGCTCATGCTCGCCCTCAGCGCTGGCTCCTGACGCAGCACTCATCACGACAAGACGCCATTTCAAGTCATCATTTGTCACCATGGTTTTGCCAATGTAAGGTTAAATAAAGATAAAAAAAAAAGAAAGTGTCGGGAAAACCTATCAATCGTTTTAAAGCGCCTAAATCAGAAGATACCAGAGAAGACCAAAGATGTGAACAAACGACACAAAAAAACAACACTTTTAAGTCCCAGTGAGAATCATTATTCACTCATTAAGTCCCATTTGTACCATTTGAGAGTCAGTCACGACTGATCGCCAGGGTTTAGATTTGGGAGGAATAAATTGGGTAATTTTTTGTGTTAAATGGCACTTATTAAAAGTATGTATTGTTTATATTTTGAACATTTTTATGTGTATATATATTGTTGATGAGAAAATATATAATGTAAATCAATCACTTTGAGTGAAAACATTTTTTTTTTTTTTTGCCATATTGTCAATCAGTAAATCCACTACAATATGGACGTATGAGGGTTTACACTCAAATAAAAGGATATATTGTATTAAAGGACAAATATCATGCATTATTTTTCATTGTTATTAGGCTTTAAACATGCACCTTGAGTACATTTAGTTTGGCATCTCATGTTTCAGATTTTTCTTTCTTTTTTTTTTTTACTGAATTTCATTTGGATCTCTGCTGTTTCTCATGGGACTTACTGTATAATTCCCTCTGCTGCCAGTAGATGGCGCCAACACTTACAGTAGTAATGTGGATCACAGGAAACCCTTTGTCATTTTGATTATTTACATGGGACAGACACACTTGTATTACTAATCTGATGTTTAGGTAGGAATATTACGCACATTCCTTGCTATTGTTTGTGGATTGTTCTGTCTACAAATAAGTCATTTTAGTGTCTTCAGCTCTACCAACCATTGAAAACTCATTCGTGCCTGTAACTAGTGGAAAGGTGCAGGCGTTTTGTTTGAAGCACTGCATTGTTCCTCATTATTGCTTAATTCAACATTACGCATCAACATTTTTACCGCCGTGCTACAAAACATCACGTCAGCGCACTGGACACTGACCTGAAACATGTCCGTGTTGGTGTCATGGGTATACTCCACAATGACGGAGTGGCTTCGTGACAACGTGTAGGAGATGCTGTGCTGGCTTTTGTTGCTGAGTGCCTGCCCAGGGAGGGAAAAAACACACATGAATCGAAAATATAGTACATGCAGCAGGGCACATGGCAGGGAGACAGCAGCCAGAGGACACAGCGGGCAAGGGCTAAATCATCTGCATCGAGTGACAGTGGATTAAGGCTGCATCAGAAATCACCAGCTCCCTAAAGGGCACTGGTCGACTTTAGCCTAACGCGTGGTGAATATCTAATCATACAAAAGACATCGTAGTAATCAAATCAAAATCAATTTATTTTTGTAAGGCCCAAAATCACAACAACAGTTGCCTCTGAGGGCCACAGGGAGAAATGACGTAACCAAATCTTTAATTTTAATCAAACCGTTTCACATCGTCAATCATCATCTTGGGGCTTTTTGATCAAGAGCGCAAGTGTGTTTCAACCTTTTGTAAGACGTGGCGCACTTTTTGGGTTGAAAAGATTCCACGATACATCACTAAAACATGATATGACCTTTTTGTGTCGAAAGTCTGGCAAATGATGTGCAAGTCTGCGTCTGGTTCCTGCGTCTGTTAAATCCATGTGCGATTCCATTAACTCAAATTGGACATTTTTCTAAAAATGCACGTGGCACGACCTCAAGGTGCAGTTTGTTCCTCGCAAACTGGTTGAAAAACAAGGCTAGGGCCAATCTTCTGTCAGTGAAAACATGTGATTCGGAGTCGAGGTCGGACTTGAAAGAATTTGACTTTTTTTAGTTTCAGACGGCACTGATTTAAAGTCGTTCAGCAACAAATCAAATTGGAAAAAAAGAAAAGAAAAGTAAGAAAATGTATAAACTGTAAGGTTCAACTGTAAAACGAGGGTCTTTCTGATTTGACCAAAGTGCTTTAGTGGTCCACCAGTTACTGTCCTTCTGAAAGAGCCGGACATTTCCACCAGCTTTGTCTTCCGAGCTGTGCCAGATGGTGTGCAGAAAACCACCATCTGGCAATGCTAAAAAAGCAAGTCAGGACGGCCTTTTTTACAATATGAAGCAATGTTTAGTAAATTAAAGGTGCTGCCAAACACATCCGTGATTCATTGGGTAAAATATGCTTCTCTCCGTCTTTGCCAGTAGCTGTTAAAGTGACACGTCGTCACTGGGCAGACAGCAAAGATTAAATCAAGAGTGACAGGGAAAACTAAAGGGCTGAATTATTCTGTCAAATGAACGGTGTATTGTTTGCCATGATTCGAATTGTGCTCCTCTGACAACTTGACTGCACAATCGTCATAACCTTGAAACGCGACACATTTCTGGTCCTTTATCGTAATGCGGTTGTTTTGAAGCGTACCTTTGACACCAGGGGAGTGGAGACGTTGTGAATAACGTCCGGTTTGACTCCGTTGGCTTTGGGTCTCTTGTAAAGGGCCAGACGACTTCTCCTGCGACCCTTGTCTCCATTGGACAGAGACCCATTGTGCCTGAAAAACATGAAGACAGTGGTGCTCAAACTTTTTCACGCCACGTTTCGCCTCAACAATGTATTTCCGATCATTCCGAGCCCCACCAGGTCCAACACAGGTCTAAAACAGGACTATTCCAGGGCGAAATCAAGTCGCAAACGGGACTACAAACTTGTAACAGTAGATTTAACTATAAATTCAGCAAATATTTGACATCTAGTTTGACAGAAATGTGTTAAAACGTGTCTTTAAACGTTGTAGTTGAGCTTTAATTGTCAGACAGTCTGTAAAATTAATCACTAAGGTTCAGAAACATCCCTTTTTACCTTTATTTGACAATTTACAACATAAGGTTTTTCATTTTTATTTTTAATCGTCTAATTTTTACTCACTTTTTACTGTAAACGATATACACAATATTCACATTTTTCAATATACTGTCCTCCAATGAAGACACGATTTTACACGTCAATAAAAATCATGCAATTAGGTGCATGTTAAAGATAAAGTATGTATATCGACATTGTTCGCTATTGATTTATTGATTCTTTCATTAATATGGTTGTCTGGACAGATTGTGAGTTATGTTTCATTATGCATCAGAAAAATGAAGGCCTAATTCTGGCCGTATGAGTCAGACGTGGAGCTGGGTGAGCGCTGGTGTGCTGCGGGTCAGAGAGGATGTGAAAGCCTCTGGTGCAGGTGACCCTCCCCCAGTCTCAGTCCTGTAATCACATGAAGCCCTCCTCATCACTCATGGGCCGATCGATCAGAGAATCTGTGAGAGGCACATCCAGGCTGCGAGTGCACGTACGCTCTGGGTTTGCACCGGCTCGTTTTGGGCAAAATTCTCCTTTAGATTTAATTTGTGACCTATTTTTCCCCTTGTTTGTTTTGTCTGTTCCTGTTTATACTGTATTTCAGGATCGATTTGAACAAAACAGTAGTAGTTTTTGACATGGGAAGTACTGTACGAAATAAATGCTATAAATCTGTAAGATAAGATAAGGTAAGATAATCCTTTATTGTCCACACATGGGGAAATGTCATTGTTGCAACGCAGTAGATACAGAGGAAAAGGACAGATCACTTATAGGAAGAACTCTTATAAACAAAACTCTTATAAACAAAAACTCCTATAGACAAAACCTCTCATTTCCTAATAAGGAATGGAGGGGAAAAATAAATAAAGATAAAAATAAATAAAAATAAAATAAATAAAATAAATAAAATAAATAAAATAAATAAAATAAATAAAATAAATAAAATAAATAAAATAAATAAAATAAATAAAATAAATAAAATAAATAAAATAAATAAAATAAATAACAGCTAGCGTAAGCCTCCATTAACATCATCATACATGTGTCTGTCCTGAGCAACATAGTTTAGGGCTGTGCAATGAATCACATTTTAAACGTCATTATAATTATTGCTCTAATCAATTCATTATTTAGGCAAAATATAGATTTTTCTGACAAACATTGCAGATTTGCTATTTATGTTTTAGTTTTAGAGGAGACATAGTATGCTTTCCCCCAGGTACTTGGTATTGAACTATTATATAAGTAGATCATCATTTCACATTTTGTTATATATTGATCTAAAACGGCTTCATTATAGAAACACTGACTTCCAGTTGAATTTTTATTTTTGAAAAGTGGCTACATGACATTTTTAGAACTCCACATGTGTCACTCGGAGTCTTAATTCTTCAAACAACTAAACACGGGGATGTGGGCGGGGATAGGGGGTAGGGGAAAACAGCACATTTCTGAGCACTTAAGCCTCAGATGCAGGGCAATACAGGATTACTCAAACACGCTGGAAACAATCCAAATGCAACTCTGAGTAAAATAATGATGAGAAAACACTGTTGTAACAAGGTTAAACGCTCATTAAAGAAGACTTTGCATAATGTGTCTCCTTTAATAGTTGGATTCAGTTCAAAGAGCACATTTTATCTGAAGGAACGCTGAAATATGAAGTGCAAAACTAATCTAAGAATCCCATGCATTTCCAAACATGTTTGTAGAGGTTTTAGACAGACGTGATATTTGGTCCCAGTCAGATCCAGGGTAACTGGCCTTGCCCTCAGTTCTTCATGAATAATTGTTTGTATATGTACGCTTTTGAATTATGTCGATTTTCATACATTTCGACACTTTACTGAACAAGTTTGAATCGCGTCATGTTTTAAAGCACAGTGTAAGAGCCCAGTGTTGATTCCACTGTGTTCTTACTTTGAATGAGACCTTTGTGGAGCTATATCTAATTTGGTTCGGACAGATTCTAGAAAACCGAGTCATTGTTTGCCCACGTGAATTGGGCTCGGCTAGAACCAGGATTTGCGTAAACTCTGACAAACTACATTTGTTTATGTATTTCTCTGAACGCAGCCGTCAATGTTTCAGTTCAGTCAAATGAGGCCAAAGACCCACAAATGACAAGTAAATTCCCTTCAAATTCATTCATATTTATAACATAGTAAAAAGTAAAACCATGGCATTAATAACTTTCCCTTTGTCTGTTTGGAGCAGAGTGTAAAAGCTGTGTTGCTGCTGCTCCATGCAAATATATGAAGGTTCCTGTTCCTGAGGGAAACAAATGAAGTGGTCAGCCTGTCCATTTGGTTTGCTCTGTGTTCAAATGTCATGTAAGTTTAAGTCCCACATGAAAGCCTCACAGTTTGTACAAGGTCTTAATATGCTGCAGATCCAGAGAACTGGCACATTGTGTTCAACGCGGCGAGGTTTTTCTGTCCTGAACCGGCTATCGAGATATCAGAAAAAGAACAGTCCACTTCCTCTGATTTGTGAACATATTCCTGACAAACCTGGAGAGCAGCAGTTCTCAAAATGTTTAAAACAAAAATTGTGAGAAGGAGCTACTTTTGATGCCCAAAAGAACATTTAGTACTGTACTTTTCTCCCCGTGTGGTGAACATTTTGTCTCAATCGCTGAAGGAGAACGTCCAAAATTCCCTCTAAAATGATTTATTGCAAAATAAATTATAATTGATTTATTTTCATAGCTTGCTATTTTTGTTGGATGTTCTTATTTTTTTTCTCTTTTTAAAATATTATTATTGTCTATGTCCGCCCATCCCACTGATCTTAAGCTATATGTGATGGTCAGGACTAAGTTAGCTCGAGGTTTCTCACCATTTTATTCATAATATAAACTTAAGTGACACAAATTATTGGCAATAAACTGTAATAACACCATATGCAAAGTCTGAAAGTGTTAAGGTTAAACTTAAACTGTCTCAACTGGTAAGCTCCTGGGCCAAATAAAAAACCCAAACTAAAATTGTAACTTTTGACAATAACACACTGCACATGTTTTGTCACTGCACAAACATCATTTACATTCAACATTCCGACTGAGCGGCAGAATGATAGAAAAGTAGTTTCTCCAGTGTTGCTCCGATTGTGCTATGCTTAGCTAGCTTGTTTGCTAACAGCAGTGGGAGATAAAGGACACTACATCTTTCCCCATAACAAACTTCCAACACAGTTCCTCAACAAACAAACTGAGAAACAGCTTATTTAAAGAGAGAAAGCGAATCAGTTCAACAGTTCAACCTTTATATCAGTGATAAATGTGAGCATTCCTATTGTTTATCGGGTTTTCTTTTTTTTTTTTAGATATCAAATACAAACTAAATATTATGTTGCGTTGTAGACTTTTGTATTTGTTATTAGACTGTTGCAGCTCTTTCACATTTTAGATGTGTTTTGAGCTTTAACAGGGGAAAATGTCTTTATTCTTTCAGAATGTTATGATGTCATCTGCATAAAAACACCTCATTATGAAGTAATGTTGTGCCTCCGCTGTACAAATGAGCTGAAACCTTCTCGTGCCGTTCTCCAGGCCGGTGGCAGGGGCTTACCCTAAAACGATGAGCTCTCCGTACTTGACGGGCTCCTTGTCCTCAGAGAAGACTCCGTCGTGGGGCTGCGAGCTGCACCCCAGAGGAGGCGAGGGCTGGGTCTTGTTGCAGGACGGACGCAGCTCCAGTGATGGGGGGGGACACAGAGCCTCTGAGCTCCCCTCCAAAACCATGCCCACGGGCCCAGACTGAGGCTCGCTGTCGGGGGAGAGAGAGGAGCACGGGTCAGACACACGGCCAACAACTGGACGGAGCCAGCTCATTTGCATTCGCAGCAGAAAAGGGACATTTGAGCCACTCAGCACACATCTCACTTTCAGGTACACTTTCCACTTCTTCTAAAGGGCTGGTTTGGGCAGTCTGAGATCATGACATAATGTGTGGATTGACATATGACAGATCATTGATAACAAGTGCTGAATATGCGGACTGTCCAAAGAAAACCAGTAACTAACGTTGTTTTAATCTATAAAAACTGTCTGTTCTCCTGATACAAGACAATGATTCTAAATGTACGCAGGGCCTCTGGCTATTAGTGTTGTCATGGTACAAACACATCGACCGATACGGACCGATTTAGGGGCCGAAACCAATATCAATACCAAGGAGGTTGAAGGTACCGAGAGCTGATAGATGACAGATATATTTAGTGATGTCAAAAAATTGAAATAGGCAGCCAATTATATAGGTATTTTTGCATGCAGTACTTTTCAGTTCACTACTGCAATAGTCAAGAACTCCTAACGTTATACATGTAAGAAATAGAGAAATATAGTTTGTTTTGGCTACTATATCTCTGATGTCAAACCCACCTGCAACAAAAATTACGTATTTCCATGGTTTTTATGCAACAAATATGTATACACTTTTGTTGATTTTTAACTAGACGTTTGATTATGTTGCAAATCATATTGGGCACAGCTGATTTTGTCCACATCAGGTTTTATTTTCAGTGCAGGAAGCTTTGGTTCCATCAGTGAACACGACACTAGCTCGTGCTCACAGCAGCTGCTGCCTCCTCTGGGGACACGTCTGGACAGGTCATCACAAGAACACATGGCAATATTGATTATTGATATTTTGGGTTGCATATTACATTGTATTGTCTAAAACCAGAGAGAGTTTTGTGGTAAAGAGCATTTTCCTATTGTTGAAATCAAGTTTGTAACTTGTGATATTTAATTATGCTGTTTCTGTCTTGATGTGGATAAAAAACCTGCTGAAAACCAGTTTTAAATGAGTCAGGCCTGACTGAAAAGTATTCAAATCTTTCCTGTATGAAATGAAACCTAGTCACTGTAAACACCTGCAGAGGCTTTCATATGAACACACAATAGGCCCAGTGATGTGTGTGTAGGATAATAAACTATAGGCCTATAAAAGACTGCAATACTAATATATGCTAATAATAATACAGTCAGTAAAGTAAAAAGTAAAAAGTAAAGGAAGTATTTTAATGTTTAAAGTGAGTGGGCGACTTCTACTGAGTCCATAACCTGGACTTGATGATTCAGATGAGTTTTCTTCTCTCGTTTAAAGAACTGGCAGATCCTGGTGAAGAGTGAGAGCAGTACGGGTCTGTAATGGTGCAGTGCAGCTCTGGACGTGGCTCTTCTGGTAATTGTCATCGTGTTTAGGGGACATAGCACTCTGTGTTTGCTGACCGGGGCCTTTAGGGGTACGGCTGGTTTAATAGAATTGGATGGGCAAATGATCCAGCTTTTTGCAAATCCGAAGTACATTATATGCAGTAAATGAGCATCAGAAATAGCAATATATAGGAAAACTGTCTAACTTTCGAATATGAAATATGAAGTGTATCCAGCCAAAACCTAATTTGCATTAGATTTGACAATATTTTGCATTGTCTTCAGTCTATTAGTATTAAATGTGTTTGACAAAGAGGCAGTATTCTCAGTGTGCGGCACTCTTAACCACCAGATAACAATCTATTGACTAAGTGTCAGCTTCAGAATCTAAATCAACCTCAGGAGACAGGCCGCATTTTGAAAGCACTCAATATTAGTGAAGGCAACACCGAACTGCTCTCATTCTACGCACAGTCTAACAACTGAAGACGTGAACTGGGAATCCTCTGCATCAGATTACTCATCAGAATATTGTGCAGCAAAGTACTGTACTAAGACCACAAACAGCTTCTAGAGCAGTCTTAATAGTGGGGCCTATTATTACGCTCAGTGGGCGGGACCACCTACACTGTGAGGAGCGCTAACAACACGGCTCTTAGCTTTGGTCTGTGTTTAAGCCGATTAGATAATCAGCCTGGGATTGTCATAGGAACAATACTCAAAACACGCTCTCAAATCGGACTCACAGGGTTCCCACTCCTGAGCAGACATCTCTGGACAGCACAGAGACCCTTACAGCCGTGTTTGAGCCAGTTCTGGACAGCACAGAGACCCTTACAGCCGTGTTTGAGCCAGTTCTGGACAGCACAGAGACCCTTACAGCCATGTTTGAGCCAGTTCTGGACAGCACAGAGACCCTTACAGCCGTGTTTGAGCCAGTTCTGGACAGCACAGAGACCCTTACAGCCGTGTTTGAGCCAGTTCTGGACAGCACAGAGACCCTTACAGCCGTGTTTGAGCCAGTTCTGGACAGCACAGAGACCCTTACAGCCATGTTTGAGCCAGTTCTGGACAGCACAGAGACCCTTACAGCCATGTTTGAGCCAGTTCTGGACAGCACAGAGACCCTTACAGCCGTGTGTGAGCCAGTTCTGGACAGCACAGAGACCCTTACAGCCGTGTTTGAGCCAGTTCTGGACAGCACAGAGACCCTTACAGCCATGTTTGAGCCAGTTCTGGACAGCACAGAGACCCTTACAGCCGTGTTTGAGCCAGTTCTGGACAGCACAGAGACCCTTACAGCCGTGTTTGAGCCAGTTCTGGACAGCACAGAGACCCTTACAGCCGTGTTTGAGCCAGTTCTGGACAGCACAGAGACCCTTACAGCCGTGTTTGAGCCAGTTCTGGACAGCACAGAGACCCTTACAGCCATGTGTGAGCCAGTTCTGGACAGCACAGAGACCCTTACAGCCATGTTTGAGCCAGTTCTGGACAGCACAGAGACCCTTACAGCCATGTGTGAGCCAGTTCTGGACAGCACAGAGACCCTTACAGCCGTGTTTGAGCCAGTTCTGGACAGCACAGAGACCCTTACAGCCGTGTTTGAGCCAGTTCTGGACAGCACAGAGACCCTTACAGCCGTGTTTGAGCCAGTTCTGGACAGCACAGAGACCCTTACAGCCATGTTTGAGCCAGTTCTGGACAGCACAGAGACCCTTACAGCCGTGTTTGAGCCAGTTCTGGACAGCACAGAGACCCTTACAGCCATGTGTGAGCCAGTTCTGGACAGCACAGAGACCCTTACAGCCATGTGTGAGCCAGTTCTGGACAGCACAGAGACCCTTACAGCCGTGTTTGAGCCAGTTCTGGACAGCACAGAGACCCTTACAGCCGTGTTTGAGCCAGTTCTGGACAGCACAGAGACCCTTACAGCCATGTTTGAGCCAGTTCTGGACAGCACAGAGACCCTTACAGCCATGTGTGAGCCAGTTCAGTGGTGCAAGATGTCAAAAATAAACGTACTACTTTGAATTCCATTGCAGTGTAGGTTAGTGTTTATTACTCCATTTGTTCGTACAGCATGATGATGGGCGGCTCTGGATTATTACACAGTGCTTTGAATAAAAGATCTATCCATCATCAATCTGTGAGTAAACTTGAAGCAGAGTATTATTAATAGCAGCAGTGATAGAAAGCAACAAGTAGGTTCTACTACATACTACACTATAGATCTTTCCGCTGTAGGAAACTTTCTCAGTTCCTGGTTCTTTCTTTAGGTCCAGTCCCCATTTGATGAGCATTCGCAGGTTCTTCAGTCAGACCAGAGACTTTAGTTGAGAAATACGTTTCCTTAATATTTTGATGTAGAGAAATACAGCCCAAAAATTAAAAAAAAAAATCCAAACACACAATTCTTAGCAGTTACTAAAATTATGATTGACTGGATGATTGTGTTTTATTGTTAATTTCATTGTTTCAGATGTTTTTGTGCTTCACAGTTTTATGCACCTGGTTTACAGAGCTCAAAAGGAGTAGGATGAAGAAAAGACATTTGAACGTTCTAATGTTATAGTCAGTTAGATCCACTTGTTGCTGTGTGAAGTGGGACCGGGTGGTTCTCTGACTAATTAGGGAATTGGGACTTTAAAGTGTGAAAACGCGTTTATATTTATTAATAGAAATGAGGGTTGGGAAATAAATGGAATTGGAATCCAGATTAAGTCAAATCGTCAATCATATGCTTCAGTCAGTCAGAGCACAGTTGCTCTGTCAGAAAAAGCAGGGGGTCATTTTTCTATCGCCCTGATGAAAAGTCTGTCTAGTTTATTTCCATGAAATCGCTTTCAGACGATCAGCCTTAATTGGCCAGCACAGGCCGATATTTAGTTTTGGCCATCCTGCTGCCTAAACACTACATAAAGCATTATTTTAACATTTAAGTAAGACGAGTGCATTGCACAGAACAAGTCCACCCAAAACAAGACCCTGTAATCCCTCATTCGTCCAGGAGAGTTCCAATGTAGAAATATTCAAATGTTGTTCTGAACAAGATGTTTTGACTCTGATCCAAGAGTCATTCTCAATCACAGATTGTGACAGATTGTGAGGTTGAGAATGACTCTTGTTTCTCAAAAACAGCGTCCAGATGCCTACATTTGAACATTTCTTTTTACGATTGCACAAAACTAAACTACATATTGGCCCCAAAATATCATATATATAAAAAACCCAACATTCGATTGCTATTTGCTCAAATTGGATGCCTGCGATAGAGCCCTGTTTACCATTATCAACCTTCACCTTTGATTCTTGCAACATGCTAAACCCAGCTAACTTCTCCAGGCCTTTCCAACATGGCGGCCCTTCCTCCCAGCAGCACAGGGAAAAGCCCCTTCATGCTGCCGTCACCATCATCATCATCATCACTACCACCACCGTCTCTGTGTAAAGTCCACGCCAAGTACAGCAGGGCTATAATCAAATGTGATCGGGTTTGGTGTGCACTGTGAATGATGCATGATGGGAACACCGCTTCATAATCACATGACGGATGGTGGCTGGCGAGGGACATTTCATTAGAGTGGATGCAGAGGTGGAGGCAGATGGGCTCAGGGGACATATAGGCAGGCGCACAGAGGAAGGTTATAGAGGAAACGCTGCATTATACATAAGAACATTACATTTACAGAGCAGACAGCGCGGAGGGAGTCTTCTCACCACAGAACAGGGCCTACGTCTGCTGTAGTACAAGGGTTCAAACAAGAAGCAGGTTCATTTTGGCCTTGTAAAAGAACTGGCGACATCGTCCAACGCCAACACTGAGCTGGAGAACACTGTCCACAAAGAAGAAGGTGAGATGGTTCTTGTTCAGAAGGTACAAGAGCTACAAAAATGGTAAAATCCTCATTACTGACCTCTTAAGCTCAACCTCAATAAGGAAAAGGTGGACAAGAGAGTCATGGAGGCAAAGAAGAGCCCAGAGAAGACCAGGAAGAACAAATGCCTCTTTAAGCAAATGAAGCACTTTGCAAAGTTGGTCTAAACAAAGATAAAAAATGCTGTAAAACACAGCGTGGGTTGAAAAGAGCATCTTTTATGTGACGAAAGAATTGGAATTATCCACCATCCCAGAAAGACATGAGGCGTCATCACAACCTATAGAACCACCATCAACCCATCTTATACTTCCTCCTTTGACTTCAAGTGAAAGACAGAATTGAGTTCCAAACACTGCTCACGGTTTCCATTAATGAAATCAATCATGTCTTCTTTTAATGACCCTTTTGTTTGTGTTGTTTATAAAGACAAAAATAGGTTGTGGAGGCGTGGCCAGTCTCTGTAGACAGGCCACTTCCTGGAAGATCAGCCGATAAGTGACACGCCACAGCAGTCGGTGACAGATGCTCTCCCAAACACGTCACGGCAAAAAACAACCTGATTTCATCTCTAAAAACAAAACAAAAATACTGCCTGTTTCAGTCCTATTTAAATAGGACTAAAACAGGACTGAAACAGGACTAAAACAGGACTGAAACAGGACTAAAACAGGACTGAAACAGGACTAAAGCAAGACTAAAACATGACTTAAATAGCCTGTTTTAGTCCTGTTTTAGTCCTGTATCAGTCCTGTTTTAGTCTTGTTTTAGTCCTATTTAAGTCCTGTTTTAATTTTGCTTTAGTCCTGTTTTAGTCCTATTTAAGTCATGTTTTAGTCTTGGTTTAGTCCTGTTTTTGTCCTTGTTGAATAACTGGTTTATCAATGTTTTAGTCCTGTTTTAGTCTTGCTTGACAGTCCAAAGCGTGTTAAAACATGTCTTTAAACATATTAATTGAGTTTAAAGCTTTTCAGTTTGTGTAACCAAACAAAGAATCATGCACACGAACGACACAAATGTCTTAAACTGAACACATTCACTAAACTCAACCTAAAGCATCACTTTTGACTCTTTCAGCAGCATCACAACATGGCTTAGGAAGTAGATAATAAGTATACAGGCCCAGAGATCAGTTTTGAATCTTCAGTACTAAATATATCTGAAAGGAAGCGCTGGTAATGATGAAGCGTAGTATTTTAGGAGGAGTCATATATTTCGTGGCAGGGCAGGGCAGGGCGCATGTGCGGAAGTGTCCGGCGCTGGCAGGGTGATGGATTGCCTTTTCTGTGCCATGCATTTTCTAATCAACCCACAGCCATATCCTGGAGAGAGGGAAGCGGTATTACAGGAGGGAGGGAGGGACAAAAAGCACCACGTGACAAAGCAAGACAAAGGAAAAGGAATAATAGATAAAGAGTGTTGGAGAGACACTGGGTTTGTACAACAACAGAGGAGAGAACCACGCACCGCACCGTGACACGCCGGACGCAGCAGTCTTTTATGCAAATTCAAATTATAATCTATTCTACAATCTGAAGAAGTGGTGGAAAAAGCTAGATTTAAGTTAAAGAAGATGATTCTCTCCAAGTACAAAAGTAATACAATTAAAAGCAAGACAATACATCTAAAAGTATCGATACTCATATACCAATCGATATTAAACTAGTATCACATTTAGATTTGAACAGTCTTGTCTATTTTGTTCAGTTTTATTTAGAGTCAGAACAGAAAGAAGCTTAATATATGCATCATTTTATAACCTAATCTGAGACAATATCGTTCCAAATATAAGTAAAGGATTGTATATTCCATCTCCTTCCTAAGTGTTCCGTTACTGAGCCCCAAGAAAAGACTAACATCTTGTCATCATTTATCATCATCAACATCTGTTACTTTCAATTCCTTTTTTAGCTTTTGGACAAATACATTTACAGTCATCCCTTAATTATGCTGAGTGTTTTGAGGTTTAATATATTTTTGAACAGCTTCTGGGAGAGTATTTTATTTCACGTCAAACATTATTTGAAGTATTTTGTAATAGTCAAGGTCTTTATATTTAATTAAATCCGATTCAACAAATAATGGGGTTGTATTCATTATATCCAATTATATATTTTATTTATATTTAATTTTTATATTTTATATTTATTTTATTTAAAATGTTTGACATTTTAAGTGTTTTTTTCAATAAATAGTTGTTGTTAAAATTGTTATTACACTAATTATAATAGTAGTTTACTTCACAATTTCATTTCAAACTTTCAATTCAATCTATTTTCCTTCTCACTGTAAAATAGAAAGTCCAGATTTTGTCCCAATCTTTTTCTCCTCATATATTTCTCATATTCTGGTGATTTGCCGTGTATCTTATTCGCGGATTAGCAGAGATCTCCTGAATAAACACGTTGCTAATAACGTCATATGGCAACCAAAGCAAAACACAAGTCACATGGTGTCGCTTTTACTCCCATGTGATGGAGCTGCAATGATGTAATGCACTGTATTTATCCAACAGGAAAAAAAACATTACAATAATTCAGATGTAGGAATAAAAGTGTGCTCAAACGTAGCGTGAGACCATGCAGCTACTCGTGCCCACTGCAGGAGGGGGGCGTGGGAAGAACGGGCCTCTTCTAGAAACAAATGAATGGCTAAATATATCTCTTTGGCAGTTAATAATGGACTGAATTATAGCCCAGTGACAGCGCTCATCGTGTTACAGCTTCGTTTTAAAAAGACCTGTGTCATTATTATTCATCTTTAAGTTGGATTCTATGTATAGCTATAATTATTTTTCCTCTTTAGCGTGTGTGATTGTGTCGGCTGCATGTTATATAAGAGGAGTTCACACAGATGAAGGTCCTGCTCTGCCTCTGCTACAACCGTCAGTCCAAAGTTGTCTCTTTTTAGCGTCACAATGGTTTTTTTTTGCATTACTTTTCAACAGAATTGTTTGAGCTTGATGCTTTTACGTAGAACAAGAGAACTGTGTTAAAACGTGTCTTTAATTGTTTTAGCTGAAGTTAAAAGTCCATATGACATGTTCAATTTACACCTAACTGACACGATTTCTGGCAGTTTAAACAATAATAGGTGTTTTTTTGTAAAATCTTACATATAATCATGTTTAGCACATTTTTAATAAATGTGTATTTTACCTGTTACATGCACTTTAAATATGAGATAATGTGGAATAGGATTTAAAATGACTCACAAAAGTGCAAAAATATAGCTTTATATGCTAATTTGGACATTTACTGCATAATTTGCTCTTTTTGCAGCATATTTTATTTTCATTTTATATACTCAATATTCAAATTGTGCATATATTTTAAATACACGTTCATGATATTATTATTATTATTATTATTACCCTTATCATTCAGAAGCTGTTTCTGAAACCTTTGAATTTGACTCTCTGTGAAGCTGAGACTCTGTAGTTTTGGCTTCTAATGTCTGATTTATTCTAATCATAAGTGGTAACAAGCTTGCTAGGCATTTTTTCATCAGATGGTGGACATTTTGGTTTTATACTACATTAAATACAATGAATATAATATTTGCTTGCATTTTATATCCTGAATGGGCTTTGAGTACTAGCATTGGGGTCCATATAGTGGAGCATCACTGTGGCGTGGGGACATGAAGATAAATGGCCAGAGGTCTTCTGGGGCCTTATATCAAAGTGTTACGTAACCGTAGGAGACATGGCTGACCCTGCAGTGGTCCGTCTCACCTCTGCTGTTCTGTCTGTTCAAAGTGTATAAGCCTCATCATCATGGGCAGAATGACATGTGGAATCAGGGACTTTCTGAAGGTCAATATCAGCTGCTGTCATTTCAGCACTAGAGAGATCAGGTCACATGTCACGAACTTCCCAACAGGGCTGAAATCCAGGGCCGTTTCTAGCTTTACGGGGGCTTTGGGCAGTCTGGATCCTATTTAACACATTATGTACACTACTAAACTGTCCTATAGTGAGGCGTGAAGTCCACATTCTTTTGGGGGCCCCGTACATTTGCACATTCTGCCTATGACAGGAAACGCCCCTGTAAAATTCACTTTTCATCAATAGAAATGCAATACCCACATATCAGCTCTTGGCTTGGAAACATCCAATCAGGATAAGAATGTAAACTAAATTATCCATTTGATTATGAAAGATGCAACCAAATGGAATTTAGGTCTTTAATTAAGGTATTTTTGTGGGTAGTGACTAAGTAAACATTGAGAACAATAAGTTAATTATTTCTTTGCATTAAAACCTGTCTTTAATACCCCTAAATCAACGATTATGTAATCTACTAACAAACACAACTCCTGTGGTTTTAATACTGTTATATAACCAACCAGGAAAGATGTGGCCTGTTTCCTACACGCTTCTATATTTATCAGAAATAACTTTGTGAACAGGTTTGCCGTGACTGTGAATGTGTCCCATTCAGAGGGGTAAGTGGAATATTCAAACGGCGATGTAAACTGGTCTGCAGTGAACAAAGGGCTCTCAGAGTGCTGGTGTCACTTTCCTCTGGCTGTGCACATGCCAGCACGCACCACGGCCCTCAACTTCAAACCTTTTTTATGTGTCTAAATAAAGTTCACCGGAAACGTCTACGATTAAAGAACATTATACAAATGTAATTATTGGGCTAAACTTTCCAACAGTTAAACTCAAGGCTGCAGTTTTCAGTTGAGTTTAGTAAAAGTTTCCCGTTCTGGCGTTACAAATGTAAGAGGCAGGATTATTATCATATAATCTCAACCTGTTGATACCAAAACAGACTGTCCTGTTATCATTTCTGAATAGCCCGTGTTATATGCTTTGGTAAAACAGACTGAACTATGTTGTTTATGTATTTTGCTTCTATGGACATAGTGAGTCTTTGATCGGATATGCTCCGTCTAATCTAATGGAACAACAATTAACTTAACTCTATTACATCAGCACTGTATAAGATTATGACAGAAGATTATGATGGAAACGCTTTGGAATATTCTCAATGGGTCGCTTGCTTGTCTCCAGAGAGATGGAAAAGTTACTGTGGGACATTTCAGGCAAATCAAACACATCTCCATGGAGACAAGCTGCTGACAGACCCTCCACCAGAAAAAAATACACAGTGGCCCTTTAATAGAGGTGCACCTTTAATACTAAAACAATGTGCTATAAATAAAGTGGGTTTGTACACCAAGCCACGGTGTGTACAGTGTGTTCATGATGACACGTATGATGTAGTATTATTATTAGTATATAGTATGTAGGCCTACAGTCTGACAATCTTATATATTTTACTCTCACAAATCATGTCATCATAACATTACTCAGCAAACTCCACATACTGTACTGCCAAACATCCAGCCCCCCATAACCGCGTGTCCCGTGTGTCCCGTGCGCCCCTCGGAACCGTCACTGTGTCATCCCCGTCCTGAAGTGATAATGCGCCAGAAAAGCCCCGCTCACTGTGGGAGCCTTCAAACACGGCCTCGGCGTAGTGGCCCCTGCCCTGAGCGCGGGGATTGCAGCGGATTGCGTTTTTTCCCAGGACCACGCTGTTCTCAATGACGCGTTCTCCCCTTTCTCCAGACGCGGTGCCGTAGTAACACGAGCGCATCTGGCCATGAGGAGGCTCCGGCCGGAACACCCCGAAGGCCCCGTGGCGATAGCGTTGATTTTTTTGTATATATATATATATATATTTTCACGCAGACACGATGTGCTAATATATATTTAAATAGGACTGCACATAAACACAGACTACAGTATGGCACACACGCCCTCCTTACGCACAGACACGCAGCTGTACCAAACACAAGATGTAAATAATGCACGAGCTCAGCGAATATAGCTCCAAAACGCGCTTTAAAAAACAAATCCAACTGCTGTTTATTACCGTTACTCACATGTTGTCTTTGTCCTCCACCGGATTAAACACAACAATCCGCCAATCAAAGGGAGCCGTGTCACGCATCCACCCTCCACATCTCCAGAGTACAATAAAAACAGGCCTTACCCACTGATGGTTGCTCCGCTGTGGTGCCTCCTGCTCCGGGTGGGTGTGTGAGGGGGAGAAAGGGTGCGTGTGTGCGGGTGTCAGTCCCCGTACGGTCTGGGAAGCCTCGAGAAGAAGACCAAGGAGAAGATGTGAAGTGTGGAGGAAACAGCAGCAGCGGCAGCGGCAGCGGCAGCAGCAGCAGTGCAGGAGAACATCGCCTTTCCCTCCGCGCGCCCACGTCACGAACACACGGCTCTGGACTGAGACGCGTCTGTGAGCGCTGAGCACGGGCGGAGGAGAGGAGGGGAGGAGGGGAGGAGAGGAGGAGAGGAGAGGAGAGGAGGAGGGGAGGAGAGGAGGAGGGGAGGGGAGGAGAGGAGAGGAGAGGAGGGGAGGAGGAGAGGAGGGGAGGAGAGGAGGGGAGGAGGGGAGGAGAGGAGAGGAGAGGAGGAGGGGAGGAGAGGAGGAGGGGAGGGGAGGAGAGGAGAGGAGAGGAGGGGAGGAGGAGAGGAGGGGAGGAGAGGAGGGGAGGAGGGGAGGAGGGGAGGAGAGGAGAGGAGAGGAGGAGGGGAGGAGAGGAGGAGAGGAGGAGAGGAGAGGAGAGGAGGAGGGGAGGAGAGGAGGAGGGGAGGAGAGGAGAGGAGGGGAGGAGGAGAGGAGGGGAGGAGAGGAGGGGAGGAGGGGAGGAGAGGAGAGGAGAGGAGGAGGGGAGGAGAGGAGGAGAGGAGGGGAGGAGAGGAGGAGAGAGGAGGGGAGGAGGAGAGGAGGAGAGGAGGGGAGGAGAGGAGGAGAGGAGGAGAGGAGAGGAGGGGAGGGGAGGAGGCGAGGAGGGGAGGAGAGGAGGAGAGGAGGAGAGGAGGAGGAGAGGAGAGGAGGAGAGGAGGAGAGGAGGGGAGGAGAGGAGGAGAGGAGGAGGGGAGGGGAGGAGAAGAGAGGAGGGGAGGAGGAGAGGAGGAGAGGAGGGGAGGAGAGGAGGAGAGGAGGAGAGGAGAGGAGGGGAGGGGAGGAGGAGAGGAGGCGAGGAGGGGAGGAGAGGAGGAGAGGAGGAGAGGAGAGGAGGAGGGGAGGAGAGGAGGGGAGGAGAGGAGGAGAGGAGAGGAGAGGAGGAGGGGAGGAGAGGAGAGGAGGGGAGGAGAGGAGGAGAGGAGGAGAGGAGGAGAGGAGGAGAGGAGGGGAGGAGAGGAGGAGAAGAGGAGGGGAGGAGAGGTGGAGAGGAGGAGAGGAGGGGAGGAGAGGAGGAGAGGAGGGGAGGAGAGGAGGAGGGGAGGAGAGGAGAGGAGGAGAGGAGGGGAGGAGAGGAGGAGAGGAGAGGAGAGGAGGGGAGGAGGAGAGGAGGGGAGGAGAGGAGGAGAGGAGAGGAGAGGAGGGGAGGAGGAGAGGAGGGGAGGAGAGGAGGAGAGGAGGAGAGGAGGGGAGGGGAGGAGGGGAGGAGGAGAGGAGGAGAGGAGAGGAGGAGGGGAGGGGAGGAGAGGAGAGGAGGGGAGGAGGAGAGGAGGGGAGGAGAGGAGGGGAGGAGAGGAGGAGAGGAGAGGAGGAGGGGAGGAGAGGAGAGGAGGGGAGGAGGAGAGGAGGGGAGGGGAGGAGGGGAGGAGAGGAGAGGAGAGGAGGAGAGGAGGAGAGGAGGAGAGGAGGGGAGGGGAGGAGGAGAGGAGGCGAGGAGGGGAGGAGAGGAGGAGAGGAGGAGAGGAGAGGAGGAGGGGAGGAGAGGAGAGGAGGGGAGGAGGGGAGGAGAGGAGAGGAGGAGGGGAGGAGAGGAGAGGAGGGGAGGAGAGGAGGAGAGGAGGAGAGGAGGAGAGGAGGAGAGGAGGGGAGGAGAGGAGGAGAGGAGGAGAAGAGGAGAGGAGGGGAGGAGAGGTGGAGAGGAGGAGAGGAGGGGAGGAGAGGAGGAGAGGAGGGGAGGAGAGGAGGAGGGGAGGGGAGGAGAGGAGGAGAGGAGGGGAGGAGAGGAGGAGAGGAGGGGAGGAGAGGAGGAGAGGAGAGGAGGGGAGGAGGGGAGGAGGGGAGGAGGAGAGGAGGGGAGGAGAGGAGGAGAGGAGGAGAGGAGAGGAGGGGAGGGGAGGAGGAGAGGAGAGGAGGAGGGGAGGAGAGGAGGGGAGGAGAGGAGGAGGGGAGGAGGGGAGGAGAGGAGGAGAGGAGAGGAGGAGGGGAGGAGGGGAGGGGAGGGGAGGAGGAGAGGAGGAGAGGAGGGGAGGAGAGGAGGGGAGGAGAGGAGGAGAGGAGGAGAGGAGGGGAGGAGAGGAGGAGGGGAGAGGAGGAGAGGAGGAGAAGAGGAGAGGAGGGGAGGAGAGGAGGAGAGGAGGGGAGGGGAGGAGAGGAGAGGAGGGGAGGAGAGGAGGAGAGGAGGAGAGGAGGGGAGGAGAGGAGGAGGGGAGGAGAGGAGGAGAGGAGGAGAGGAGGGGAGGAGAGGAGGAGAGGAGGGGAGGAGAGGAGGAGGGGAGGAGAGGAGGAGGGGAGGAGAGGAGGAGAGGAGGGGAGGAGAGGAGGAGAGGAGAGGAGAGGAGGAGAGGAGGAGAAGAGGAGGGGAGGAGAGGAGAGGAGGAGAGGAGAGGAGGAGAGGAGGAGAGGAGGAGAGGAGGAGAGGAGGAGAAGAGGAGAGGAGGGGAGGAGAGGAGGGGAGGAGGGGAGGAGAGGAGGAGAGGAGGAGAAGAGGAGAAGAGGAGAGGAGGGGAGGAGAGGAGGAGAGGAGGAGAGGAGGGGAGGAGGGGAGGAGAGGAGGGGAGGAGGGGAGGAGAGGAGGAGGGGAGGGGAGGAGAGGAGGAGGGGAGGGGAGGAGAGGAGGAGAGGAGGGGAGGAGAGGAGGAGGGGAGGAGAGGAGGAGGGGAGGGGAGGAGAGGAGGAGAGGAGAGGAGGAGAAGAGGAGAGGAGAGGAGGGGAGGAGAGGAGAGGAGGAGAGGAGGGGAGGAGAGGAGGAGAGGAGGAGAGGAGATGATTGGCCCTCGCCACGCCGCAAGAGGAGGGGGCGCTAACGTGCCCCAATTGTCCTTTTATTACATCTACTGCTGAATCTGTGATGCTGTCACATCTTCTCCCCTTTGTTTTACCATTAAAAAGCAATTTTATTTTGAATAAAGACCCTGACTCTTTGAATAAAAATGTGGATACATTTTGATGGTCCACCCCTGAAGATGAGTCTCACCAAATTTCAGGTTAATAGGGCTAAAGCCCGAGGAGGAGTTTGTGAAAGTCTAAAGTGTAAACATGTTCTGGTGATTTCCCCATTGGAATAACATGGGAGGTTTCTGTCATTACTACGGCAAAGACGTTACAATTATGACATGGGTCTCATTGACTTTTTTGATGGGTATGCCAAAATAGAATTGTGTCAAATTTTGTAAAATTTCGCTAAACTAAACATTTAACCTCCATATAAAATCTGTAGGGGGCGCTGTGGTGCCAAATTAATCAATTTCACTTCAAGTAGGTTTAGGGCAAAGAGTTTAACAACTGATTCTAATTTGGGTCATTTCCCATCTCTCAATGCATTTTTGGTACATTAGGGGGCGCTGACGCGCCAATTTTTTAAATTTGAGAAAAAGAAGATGGCCAGAATGTAGAGGTACCATTTTTAGAGGTGTGCAATTTTTTTTGACGTTTCATCAACGTTCACTGGGTGAAAAATAGGGGGGTTGGTCCCGAGAAGAAAGAAAGAAAGAAGAATATTCTGATGCGAAAACAATGTTTCCCATTTTTCAAATATCATAAACTATACACTTTCGGAAAGCGCTCGCGCTTTCCTACCTCATGGTGTGGGTCCCTGGTCACTGACGGGTACTTTCGATAATTTTGAGTGGGCTCCGTCCACCTTGTGTTTTTGGCCCTCTATACTGTTAATACTTATAATGTTATAAGATAAGATATTCCTTTATTGTCCCACATGGGGAAATTTCATTGGTGCAACGCAGGCAGATACAGAGGTAGATACAGAAGAAAAGAACAGATCACTTATAGGAAGTCTGAAAAACACTCTCAGTAGAAGATCTCCTATAAACAAAAACTCCTATAGACAAAACCTCCCATTTCCCAACAAGGGATGGAGGGGGGAAAATAATAAAGATAAAAATAAATAAATACATTTTTCTGCTGCGTTTTGCGGCATACAAAACAACGCTCAGTAATTCACCGTTGATGATTGCGTTGTTTGCGATTCAAATAGTAGTTTGTCCTGACAAATTGCAAGATTGTGCTGAACGCAGACCTGAGCAGGGAGAAAGCGAGAGCGCCTCGGTGACCCGTGACTTTTCATTGATGTTCAGGGGGTCAAAAATACCCAAGTTAATAATAATAATAATAATAACTTTTATTTATATAGCGCTTTTCAGTGACCCAAAGACGCTGAACATAATAAAAAAGGGGGGGGTATTTACAGACAGGGGGGACAACACGTACAATACACATTAATATACAGATAAAATGAACAAGACAGAAGAAGTAGAGAGAAAAAGATGGCAGAAAGAATAAAGTCTAAAGAATAAAGTCTAAAGAATAAAGCCTAAAGAATAAAGTCTAAAGAATAAAGTCTAAAGAATAAAGTCTAAAGAATAAAGCCTAAAGAATAAAGTCTAAAGAATAAAGTCTAAAGAATAAAGTCTAAAGAATAAAGTCTAAAGAATAAAGTCTAAAGAATAAAGCCATAAGAATAAAGCCTAAAGAATAAAGTCTAAAGAATAAAGCCTAAAGAATAAAACCATAAGAATAAAGCCTAGTATTTCCAATCAGATCATAAAAACGCATTAGTGAGTGAAATATGAGCTCCATAGATCAATTCCAACTTGTCCTTGAAAAAACAGGAAATCAAGCCTTTTTAAACATTTTTATTTTTTTATTAAATTTCAATGTTTCTAGAAGCAGAAAGTGTTGTTTTGAGCTCGATCGGACAAAAAACCTAGGACAAGTACAATTTTGGAAGAAAATGAAGTAAAAAGTGGCGGTGCCACTTTGATTCGACATGGCTGACTTCCTGTTTATCATGACAATGCTGCCAGGTGTGTTTTACTCGTCAAAGGTCAGAGGTCAAAGGAAGCTCTATCACTGTCCCAAGTCTCATGTGCCTAGGCCAAAGATTAAGCGTTTTATGTTATGTTTTTTGCTCAAGGGCGACGGGCGTTTTGGCAAGCTCTGTTTTATTCGATTTCGGGCCGAGCCGCTCTATGTCCCCGTGTGTGACTTTTCATCGATGTTCACGGGGTCAAAAACTCCAGAGTTGTGGCAAAATGACCATGAATAATAATAATAATAATAATAATAAGAAGAAACCAGGCGAAAACAAAGACTCAGGCATTCCGTGGAATGTATTCCACTCCATGGCTCAAGCCAATAATAATAATAATAATAATAATAACAATAATAATAATCATAATCATAATCACTACACACATAAAAACTACGACCGTAGCCATAGCAAATAACAATTTAAAACTAAATATTCTATACTTTGAATGAGAAAGTCATTGCATATATTGTAAACGGAAGTGGAAATAGACCTTAATACTGTCAGTTTCAGAATGGAGGCGACTGGAGGCAAAATTAAGAATCCTAATAAAAATGGCATATCTAAATGCATAATGGTTTTAATCTTTAAAATCTTTGTAACAAAAAAAGCAAACATTTTGAATTTCCAGGGTAGAAATCAATTTGTTTGCTCTTCTATTACAAATTTACTCATGTGTATCTGAGTGGTTATTGTTTGCCAAAACCAAATAGATTTTTAAATATTTTGTGATTTTCTTCATGCTCCACTCCACTTTTGCCTCCATTATACACAACAATGTATCTGTTGAGAATGTATTAGGGCTCTATAAAGTAAGATTTATAATAATAATACAAAATAAAAAACATGTATTTCATCTAATCCAGGGGTGTCAAACTCATTGTGGGACGTGTAGTTTTAGCGCTAACAACGGTTACGGAAGTAACTACGGTTCTTTTAAAAAAAAAAAATTAGATTAATTCAAAATGTTCGGCGGGCCGGATTCAAACGTTTGGCGGGCCGGCCCGCGGGCCGGATGTTTGACACCCCTGATCTAATCCGTCTATGTTCTAATAAAAAAAATATGTATATAAAATTAAATTGTTTAAGATTATATTTTGTTAAACTATCCTCAGCCTCTGTTCGTCTCTGCAGATATGATTTTAAAATAAACATCCATCCATCCATCCATTTTCTACCGCTTGTTCCCTTTCGGGGTCGCGGGTGACTGGAGCCTATCCCAGTGACTTCGGGCCTTAGGCGGGGTACATCCTGGACAGTGGCCAACTTGTCGCAGGGTCAACACAGAGACATAGACAGTACAGACATTACATTCACTAGGGCCAATTTTAGAGTTACCAATTTTACCTAACACATGCATGTCTTTGGACGGTGGGAGGAAGCCGGAGAACCCGGAGAGAACCCACGATAACACGGGGAGGACATGCAGACTCCACCCAGAGTGTGCTAATTTTAACTTTAATGAGCTTTTAACCTCGCTACAACAGTGTTTCCTCATCATCAGTTTACTCAAAGTTGTATTTTGACTTATTCCTACATAATTGAGTAATATTGTATTGTCCTGCAACTGAAGCTCAAGTGTTTAGAAAAGTCCTGTTTTCACCTACCCCCATTCCCGCCCACATCCCTGTACTTAGTTGTGATTATTAAAAAAAACAACTCTGTGTGACATATGTACATGAAAAAAAGAAAAAAAAAACAGCAAAAAAACGTGGACGTCCACGAACCTGTTATTATTATTAAGCTGTGAGTAGCTAGATGGGACTGATAATATTAAATGATTAAGGCTTTTTGTTAGTTTCTTTATTAGTTTAGATCAACCGGTTATTTTTATTTTATATTTGTGTTTGTGATTCTTTTCTTTATATATAAAGAAGTGGTATTGTCAGTCTCCACATGGGGGCAGGATTACACCGCTCTTTGCGCAAGTCTGGAGAACTAAAAAAACTACAAACATTTTGATGACGTCAATAGAAAGCGCCGCGGCATCTATGCGGCTAAGTGGCTAGCAGCGTTAGCTCTCGTTGTGACTGAAGCCTGATCTGGCCGCTCTGCCACTCATGTCGGCTGCTGCTTTGCCCTGTTAGCGGGTCCAGCAGCCGGAGAGCTTACGCCAAACCACCAGCAGTGACGGGCCATGGCCGAGGAGGAGACATTGTCCCTGAAGCTTCCCCCGGAGGAGCTGCTACACGGCTATGGCGACTTCGTACCACCAGAAGGCTTATGCTGGCTGTCTGTGCTCTTCTGCCTGCTGCTGGCCTGCGCCTATGTGGGCAGCCTGTACATCTGGAGGAGTGACCTGCCGAGGTAACACATGACAGAGCCCCTGGAACATCCTTTAATGTTCTTATGATATAACGTTATATATATGTATTACAGCTCGTTATTACACTCGTTGGTGGTGTGTTTTGAATCGGATTGTTTTTAGTGAGTGGAAGTGCTTCAGAACCTTGTGGATATTTATAAAAGCTGACATATTTGGTTCACAGCTGTTTATAGATTTGCTGCATCTATTTCTGGACGTCACAATAGCGTCTCTTAGTGGAGACAGACGTGTCCACACTTGTCTGTCATAGAGACACATGGGTGTGATGGAGGACGTGAACTCTTCCCTTATCTGTAGGAGGCAGATGTACCAGTCTGACCACAAGCTCTGAACATGGAAGAAACATGAGCTTATTGTTCATTTAGGCCAATTAGTTTTGTACTATAGTAAGCCATCTTTCAACAACTTCAAGTGCTTTATTATTTTAATACCCTAAAGAGGATATATATAATCAATACTTTTTTGAAGGATTTATTTGGCCCGTAAGCTTTATTAGACAGGACAGCTGCACGTGAAATGGGAATGAGAGAGAAGGAGGACATGCAGTAAACTGAGCCACGATTCAGACTTGTGATAACATATTGTGTTTTTTTCATGTACTTAGTATCAACCTATAACATAACTGGATCATAATCTTACATTTTGTTCATTGTAAACTGCAATATTGATCTAAAACGGCTTAAAAATAGAAACAGCTCCTTTGACTTCCTGTTCAGAACTGCAGAACTGATCAGCATCATAAAAGCTGATTTTGCACAATATGTCTCCTTTTAAACAACATATCCTGTTATTGTTGTAGCTTTTAAAGAATCAATGTTTAAAATTGTTTGTCAGTTTTGCTGCATCATTTCTGTACACGCTAAGTTATCTGTTGTGAATATTGATGTATGTAATTTGCTGAAACCCACAGGGACCACCCGGTTGTGATCAAGCGGCGTTTCACCAGTGTGCTGGTGGTGTCAGGCCTGTCTCCTCTGTTTGTGTGGGCCTGGAGAGAGCTCACTGGGGTCAGGGTAAGCGTTTGGGCTGCAGCTATAGCTTGTATTATTCTCGTGTAATAAGATGGATTAGTAGAACTATTTCTGTCTTGTTTCAGACTGTCCCTTCATTGCTGGCCCTCATGGGGATCCGGTTTGAGGGCCTCATTCCTGCCATCATATTTCCAGTACTGCTCACCATGGTAACATGTACCAGTACTACATAACGTTGTAATGTTTATTTTGCTCTGTTGGACTTCTTTTATTTACAACACAAGGCAAGTTTATTTGTAGAGCACATTTCATACACAAGGCAATTCAAAGTGCTTCACACAACAGGAAAAAAAATGCATTCAAATCACAAAGACATGACAGAAATCACAAAACAGTTTAAGACATAAAAGAGAAGAGTGCAAAGAAAATCCTTTCAGTCATATGCACAGCTAAACAAAACAGTTTTTAGCTTGGATTTGAACATTGTCAGAGTAGAAGCCTGTCTCACATCTTCAGGAAGACTGTTCCAGATTTTAGCTGCATAAAACTGAAACGCAGATTCCCCATGTTTAGTCCTGACTCTGGCACCAGCAGGAGGCCGGTCCCTGAGGTCCTCAAGAGTCCGACATGGTTCATATGGCCCTAACATGTCCGAGATGTACTTTGGTCCTGGGCCATGGAGAGACTTTGCCCGTGTCAGGCGGATGTCATTTGTCACCTTGACAAGAGCAGTCTCAGTGCTGTGAAGAGGTCTAAAACCTGACTGAAAAACATTAAATGAGTTGTTTATTAAGAGGAAATCTGTGAGCTGTTGGTAAAAAATGTTTTCAAGGACTTTGCCCCAAATTGTCACATTAGAGATGGGCCGGTAATGACTCAGTACTGCGGCATCAAGACTGCTCTTCTTTAGGAGAGGCTTTATGACCGCAGTTTTCAAAGACATTGGGAATGTTCCAGATTGAAGCGACATGTTAACTATGTGAGTGAATGGTGCTAATAAACTGTTAAGCACAGACTTTAGAAATCTGGAGGGTAACACATCGAGGCAGCATGTAGATGAACTCCGACTGGTGATGATCTCCTGGACAGTTTTGTCAGTTACAGGTGCAAAGTGAGTTAGCTCTGTGTCTGGATGGTTTTAGGGTTATCGCTTGAGTTGTGGAATTTGTTGCGTTTTTAATGCCCTGAACTTCTGAACATGTAATGCAATCTGTTTACTGTGGCAAACAGGACACGCAAGTTTTTACTGCAGCTTCCAATAATTTCAGAAAAATATCCTTCCCTAGTTCTACATAAAATGAGGTTGTACCTGTACAACTTCTCTCTGTAAATCTCCTTTTGAACCTGGAACTTTGACTTGTGCCATTTCCGTGCCGCCCTGAACAAATCATCATTTCTCCGTGGCGCCTTCTGCTTATTTTTAACCATTTTAGCCAATTGTGTCAAACACAACAGGGCTGTAACTACCGGTAACTAATATTTAAGTAGTCGATTTGTCGACTAGTCAAACAATTATTTCTATTTTTAAATACATTATCAACCAAATAAAGATTGAAATATGGTAACAGAAGGCTTTACAAATAAAGTGTATTATTGATTCAATTGTTTATTCTTTTTGATTTAATAATGTCACTGTCTTTTTAATAAATGGCCTTTTATATGCGCTTTTAGACATACGTTACGTCTGCGATTATTTTCTTTATAGTGGACTAATCACGATTAGGTTACGACTAAGATAAGCCTTTAATCGTTGCAGCCCACCCACACTAAACCTATGTGCTTTGTCTTCTCGCATGTCAGGTCTTGTTTCTGGGGCCCCTGATGCAGCTGGCCATTGACTGCCCTTGGAGCTTCATGGATGGGGTCAGAGTGGCTTGCGGTAGGACTTAATCCTAACTCTATTCTACTGACTAAACGAAAACCTGAGCCTTTTCTGACATCGCATTGTGTATTGCCGCAGACCCATGGTTCTGGTCGCTGTGCTTCAGTGACATGCGCTGGCTGAGGAACCAGGTGGTGGCGCCGCTGACCGAGGAGCTGGTGTTCCGCGCCTGCATGCTGCCCATGTTGGTGCCCTGTGCCGGACCGCTCACCGCCATCTTCACCTGCCCGCTCTTCTTTGGCGTCGGTGAGTTATTCTCGTTTCATTCATGACCGTGTGTTTTGTACGACACAGTTTGGTAACGCTAATGTCATGGCAGCCCACTTTCATCACGTGATTGAACTGCTGCGGTTCAGGCAGGGCACTCTGTCGGGCATCTTCTTATCTGCAGGTCAGAAACGAGGGATTTTAGTGGATTGATTTGCTTTTCTCTATTTCGTTTGACCATTGTTTTACCTCTCCACTGACAGTGTTCCAGTTCTCCTACACAGCTGTGTTTGGGGCGTACACGGCGTTCATCTTTCTCAGAACAGGTGAGTTTGTTATTTATGGATTAAACAAAGCATCCGGAACAAAAAAACACACACACTCTATAACACTTTGTAATAACGATTGCCTTTAAAACGTCTTCTTGTCTTCTTCTTGTTTATCAAAGAAGACATTTAGACAAAGTTACTGATCCACAGTAGCTCAAAAATACAATAGAAACAGGTTTTAATGAACAAAGAGTGTCTGCATGTGCATTGTGGAGAGCAGTTTGTCCCTCGCCGTCAAACACAATCATTTAGGCTTTAGGTGGAGTTTGAATGTCATTATTCAGCTGTTATGTAACATGGTTCAATAATGATTGATTATCACAACACATTAGTTAAACTAGTGGGACAGGGAATCAATGTGAGTTTTCATAATTAATTAACTGAATCAACATTTCTTATTCTCAGATTCCATACAAATATGGATTGCCTGTTAAGAAGTCTTATGTAACATTCAAAAGATTTATAATATGGAGCTTGACGGTCCTGCTGCCCATTTGAAAGCCTGCAGTGATTCTCAAAGTACATTTCCCATTCACAGCTCTGTGCTAACTAAACATGGTTGATTCAGTCCAAAACATGCATTTAAAATTCTACAAAATGTTTGAATTTATTACATTTTAAATAAAACTGAGACATAGACATGCAGAATCCACTTTAATGAGCGTTTAACCTTGTTATAACAGTGTTTACTCATCATTAGTTTCCTCACCGTTGTAACAGTCATATTTGACTAAGTCTGTATTGTAATGCACTTCAGGCTTGAAAATTCCTGTTTTCACTTGTATTTAGTTGGGATTATTAAAAAAAAGAAAACTGATTTATACAAGTAGGGTTATAAAATCTTTTGGATCAATATTGTGGTTTACAAAGAAGAAAATGTAAAAAGTTGATCTTTGTGAATTTTGTAGTGAGCGTCATTGTTGAGCTCCATGTTCTAGGCCTTCCAGAAAAGTCCTTGGTAGGTCTGCACTTCACATACAGTTTGCTGAATGTCTCTTCCCGCACCCGACTGTACACAAAAAGCAAATGAATGAATGAGAATAAAACGTTTACATATTTTGCTCCTTCCCTAAACCCCAGTCCACATTTCCGGCCCGAGCGCGTTCTGACTGACCCCTCCCCTCCGTGCAGGTCATCTGATGGGCCCGGTGCTGTGCCACTCCTTCTGTAACTACATGGGGTTCCCCGCCATCAGCACGGCCATGGAGCACCCGCAGCGCCTCACCATTCTGGCCTCCTACCTCATGGGCGTCGTCCTCTTCTTCCTGTTCCTATTCCCCTTCACGGACCCCTCCTACTACGGCCTGCCCACTCCGGTGTGCACACTGGCCCCTCACCGCAGCTCCCTGTGTTTGTCCTGATCCAAGCACCCTCGCACTATGTCCCCGTCCATTTTAGGATACGGGGGAGGCAGTGGCGTCCAGCTAACTCCCAGTCCAGGTCTTGACCAGGCAAGAGAAGGGCCGGTTGCCATGGAAACGCAGGGAGCAGATTGGGGCGCCGCGAGAACGCAGCGCAGTCACGCTCGGAGCCACTAGCTGTGTGTGGGTCGTGGTGCGTCTGGTCGCGCTTGTGTCGATGCTATTATTCTTGATGTTGCTAAAGCTACGAGGTCGGGTTTAGACACTGAAGGACAGGTTCAGGTTTTACACTGGCAGTTTTGGGTTCGTGGTGCACATAGTTACAATCACAAATGTTTTTAATGGTTTGTTATTTTACACGGTTCTTATTTTGTGGCTTTGGCTTTCATGCCGTATGAATAATATGGATTTATACATTTCACAGATGGAGTTTATTGCAGTAATGACCTCACTTCAATCTTTTGGGCACCAACTCAGTAAAGTTGGGGAAACGAGTGATTAGAAGATTATAAATGTTGATATACATTATCTATGGTCCCGAACTGAAGCTTAATCTGTAAAAGCGATGAACGAAGGCCAAAGCTAACAAAATAAAGACTCCTCTTAACAAGGAAACGATCTGAAATCATTCTCCTGTCACTGTGAGGGTCCATCACTGTCTCCACTGGGCGTCGGCTCCGAGCCTTTAAAAAAACCCTTTTCTGTGGGTTTTCTTTTGCTTAGAAACAGCTTCCCATCTATTGTTTCGTTCATTCCACTCGATGTTTACTGGTTGAAAATTGTTGGATTCCAGTCAAATTCTGAGACTGTCAGGAATTCTCTATAAGCTATACACATACTGTGAACATGTGGGCTGCTGGGATCTAGAGCAATAAATAAGTCGCTGAATGTAGGGTTTCTAGACATTTTAAATCCTTGTGTTAACCTGAGAAGTGTGTCTGAAATATGTGTAGATGATAGGAAGGGTCATCGAGGACAGGGGGGATTTGGAAAAGTATTTTGAAGTGGAAACTGAGTAGGAGTACGTCTTTGAGATTTGAATCGTTGTGTTACAGTCTGGTGAAATAGTTCCATAGTTTTATATTTATGGAGGATGAGATGACAGTACGAGCTGAGTAATGTGCTTAAAAGAGTTACAGAGTTTGTTAAGAATGGCTATTGAATGTTGACGTTGTTCCAAAAAGCAATTCTCATGGAACGTTCTCGTACAAGTCAGTGTGCTTCAGCTCAAAGTAATGCAACGCTGGGGTCCTCATTTAATAAACAAACCATTCTGCAAAAGGAATGTCTCTCGCTAATAAACTAAAGATGGTTTAGGTTACAAATGCAGGTTTTCACGAGCCAAAGAAGCAGTTTTCTGTGTTGTTGACCATTATCCAAACTACTGCAAAATTAGAAAACGATTCGCGCTTTATCATCCAATATTCAGTCTTCAAATACACTTACGCGCCTGCAGGGGGAGCCAGTGGAGTGTGTGATTCCTCCTATGCTGCTTTTGTCTACTCTCCCATTGTTAGTCAGTGCCTCTGACATAAGTCATTACTGCAGAGACCAATTTGTCAGAAATTGGTCGAGATGGATTAGAAGAGGATTGTGCTCTGAACTCCCTCGTCCACTGCTCTTTTCACATGTGTCTGTAATTTATAATTGCTATTGATATTTGATATTTAATGGCCGGGCAATTACCTGAACTCAGTCCAATTTAGTGTGACTTCAGCTCGGGTTTAACAGTTAAGTAATGTTCTATTCGCATGGAGTTAGACTAAGGGGGAGACAGATCTTACTTCCTGGATGCTGTCAAGGTAGAAAACTGAGCCCTTGTGTCATTATCTGCTAAAAGTTCTACCCCACAAATCTATGTTTCTGCTTCTGTTTACGATGCGGTAGGTAACCAGCTTAATTTAAATACAATTACTGTAGAAGTATTTGTGCTGCTTGTTAAAGCCGGGCTTTAAATTCTGCAAGAAACATATCTTTATTTATACCACCATTTAAAGGACACTTATACCAAACCCACTTTTAAGAGCTTTTGTTTCAATTGTTTCCCCTTCTCATTTACACTCAGAGTTGTATTTGGAGGGATTCATGCATGTTTGGGTATTATTCTATATTCAAGACACCATTGCTCCAATAATCCAATTTTCCCCTAACCCCAAAACACGCCCACTGCTCTGTACGTACCAATTTTCTTTTCATAAACGGTGATTCAGCATTGTCACAAATTCAAAAAGATCAATATTGTATTTTTTAAAATGTTGAAAAAAGAAATAATGACCTACATGTGTCATAGATTATCTTCAAACTATTTCCAAAAGTTGCCACGTTTACCTAAATGTTTGGAAGAGTTATTTATCTTATGAGACATTTGTGACAAACCGGATTACGCTCTAGTTCTGTGTTGAGTCCAACTTGGTCTTGGGTCAAACTTTAATGTACTAAGTGAACTTCTTTCTTCAACCACAAGGTTCTTATTCAAAGATATTTTGTTTTTGTGGAGCATTTATCTTAAACTACAATCTCAGACAAACTTGAATTGATGGAGCGCCTCCTTCGGTCTCATTCCCTGTGAAAGCCACTTTTGCAACAGTTGAACGTGTTGTTTTAATCAATGTATATACAAGCTTGAGATATTGATTGATAATCGGAAGTAAGAGTCCTGATGTCAGTGTGAAAATGGGACTGTTGAATGTATTTGCCCTGTACTTACAGCAGTACATTTTGAGTTGTCTGTGCTGGAGAAGTAAATGAAAAGTGTCAAGTGCTCATGCTAAAAAACTAGCTAAAGTTACACATTGTATTTCTACCAACAGTGTGCTCAAACGTGAGAATTTTGCATAATCTATTTTTGCTAGGCATTAGCAGCTTGTATTTTCATATAAATGCCCTATGGTCACACTCGAGTCAAAAGTGTTTAGACAAAACTCCAAAGGTTTCTACTAAGCACTATATTTTATTAGCGATCAGATCTATTTTGGAGATGGAAATAAGGTGGACATGTATTTTATTCACACGGTCACACTTCAAAATTACGCCAGTGTACTATGTTTAAGTATGACAATCTTTTACGCAGACTTTGTAAACACTGCTCAACACAGATTTGTAAATAAATGTTTTATAATAAATTTAATATAGAATTTGTGTGCGTTTTTATTCTCTTTTTATTATTTAAATGCCTTTCTCTGCTGTATGACAGAATTACCTGTGATTGCTATAATTTGTCATCTGAGCAGTCGACACAGAAGGACCTGGACTGTAATGACCAAACAATTTAACCCTTGCACCACCTTCACAGATAGTGTGCGCTTTTTTTTCTTGTTTTACTATTTATTTAAACATAAAACAACAAAAACAAACAAACACACAACAGAAATTGGAAAAATGTTGTCACATGTTGTGGAGGGAGGCGTTCTACAGACGCCTGTGGGTCATCAGCCCTGAAGAGAGCACGAGGGTTGAAAAGTGACATGTCATAGTAAAGGTATTGTCACTTTGCAACTTTTCTGGTGGAGGACCTGCCTCATGCTTGTTTCCGTGACGATCCTTCGACACTATGGCATTAAACAATCTGTCTCTGTGGAGATGAGCAAGATCAGATCCGACCTGATGTGACCTTTTAAAGATCTGAGATCGTAGATTTCATAGGTATTCATAAAATAGAGCATTCGTTGGCTTCAAAAAGCCCCTGATCCAGATTTCCTTTTAGGTCACTTTTAGGTTTTAGGTTCCTTTTAGGAGTTAGGTCACCCTGCCTCTGTTTCGCCTCCAGTCAAACTCCAAACGTACAGTACAATCAGACGCAAGGTAAACAGGAGTTTGTTTGTCATTTAGAACAAACTCCAATTTCACTCACCTTAGATTAACTGCATGTCATGCAAAGTGGGAGGATCTGTTCAACAGCCTTTACCACTTATAATAATAACAAGAACACCATTTAAAAAGACAGGAAAACAGAAAGGACCGTGTGAACTGGGGATGAGAGAGGAATGAGGCCATGCAGAAAAATCTCTGAATTGGGATTCAAACTCATGACACTGCGGCCAGCTGCACATGGAGCATATGTGCTTATCCACCCAACCACCGGGCAGCACACAAAAAAAGTATATATTGCTTGAATCACAATCCTAAGGGGGTCTGGGGATCATATCATTTCCCGTGCATTATTCTGGTGCATTCTAGATGTAATGAAATTACGTCCCAACCCCCATAGTCCCTAAATTCCCGTGTTCCGCCCCTGCTCTGGCTGCTCTGCTTTATTAGATTCCCTGACTTTAAAAATGGGCTGCGGCGAATGAGAGTCCTGAGTTCGAGGAGAATATTCTCTCATTGATTCTGCAGGAAAGTTTTTCATTCCCCGGCAATGCGTGTCCCTGATAGGCTAATACACCTGTCAGTCACGCCCCTCAATTACACTCAACTCACACTAAGAACAACACTTGACATTTCTCCTGAAGGTTCTAGAGTGAAGGCCCCTGTATGAGCACGTGGGCTTTAGGTGTCGTCCACATGGAGGGAGCATTTCAGGGCTCTTCAAATGACACCTTTTGAAACTATGTCCCATAGTGCAAAGACTGCAAAAGCTACATAAACTATAGCTGTTTTGTCCTAGAGTGGATAACCTATGATTTTAATCAGATCTAAGTGGCCACGTCTCAATCTACATTCACACACTGGGAGCCATTTTTGATTCAACTGTGATTGTTCCAAAAGTCAAACTGAGTGATTGTGACAGGGGAGTGCACAGGCAGTGGACGCACTGTTCCCTCTAAGCTGCTCACACATAGTGCGCGCAGAAGAAAATATAGAAAGAACATTTTATTCACCATAAACCTATTAATTAATATCTAATGAAATTTCATCTTATCTTAATATTAGACGTAATCTAATCTAATTACCAAACGGCCACCGGGGGCAATCTGGAAGGAAGCGCAAGCGTTTGACACACTGTAGAAGATTCCAGAAGACTATATTTTTAGATTCAAAACGCTGTGTGTTTTATTACAATCAGACTCATATTCACTGAGATATTAGTCTAATTAGTCCCGCAGCGCAGCGCGGACCGCGGGCACGTTCAAAAGACGTCGTGTCACTATTATATAAATGAAATGTTTTTGACCTGTCACACAAGTCAAAAGACACATGTGCATCATTATCTGGACAATATTTCTGTGTAAATATCTCATGTCACAACGTAACACTCACTCGATAAGTGCGAGCTCCGGAGCAGATGATCCAGATGTGAAGACACAGACACAGGTAAATCAGCTCACACAGAGTCATCCAGGACAGAGGGGACAGTAGGGACAGCTGTATATTGTTCTTTTTCTGTTAAACTTCAAATTACAATCAAACTCATATTCACTGAGATATTAGTCTAATTAGTCCCGCAGCGCAGCGGACCGCGGGTGCACCGCGCCCCCGGTTCAAAAGACGCATCACTACCGTTTTTATTTCTGTGTAAATATCTCATGTTACAAGTGGGCACCTGCGGTTTATTGACAGTTGCGGCCCGTATATGGACAAGTTCTATTTACTTCGTAAATATTATGCACGTGACTTTTATTCAGGAGCGCTATATGTATTATTGGCTGGACACCTGTCAGTGACACCTGTAAGTGACAGGTGTCCAGCCAATGATACAATACGGTTTACATACGCTACACAGCCAATCATAGCATTGATAGTGCATAAGTGCCCTGCCCATACGCACCATGCAGGTTCTAGCTAACAACAATGCAGCGGAGTTAAAAGCCCTTATCATGGCGAAACGAACGGGCAGCGCCTGGGACACATCCACTCACTGAAGAAATGCGGTTCTTTTAGGATGGAATGGCTTGTGCCACTGAACCACAGCCAGGCCAAAGCAGGGCTCTCACAAATAACTACTATACATCTCATGAACAACAGGATTTTTGTATTTCTCATTTTAAGTGGGCCTAATTGCTTGTAATAAAAGTAAACTAAAGAAAATTGCTGCTGTAATTTGATTATTTTAATGTTACTTGTGTAGGGGACCCATATGTCCCAAAAAGACCTTTGAAAGACGGTACCTTTTCACAGCTCAACACACTGCTGCAGAAATCAAAGCGTAGTGTTGGGTGTAAAGGACCAGGACACTGTCCTCACCAGAGCCCTTCCCCCTTTGAATCAACAACCTCTGATAAGGGAAGGAAGGAACGTTTCTCAGGATTAAGTCCTTAATTACTGTATTCCACATCTATACCGACTTAATGCTGACTGTGTGATCTAAACTTGTGACTAAACCATGCTTTAGTTTAGTTTGCCACAAGAACTGGTGTGAAATGTGTTCATGTCATACTTAATGTACTTCCTCATTACCTGCAATTGATGTGTGTTTTTTGACGATGTTGCAGTATTTTATTATAGTTACATGTCATTTTTGCTGGTTTAAGTTAAATTCGTCCAAACTGAGAATAAGTTGACCAAGAGTTAAAGTCACTCCCACTCTAGGCCACACCTCCGAGGTCAGATAAAACAGCAGACCGAGCCCTGCTCTCGCTCTTCTTCCCTTCGACACGTGATCTGCCAGGACGACACACCGGGTCGTGGACCCCGCAGGGGCCCCTCTCCCACCATGGAGGCTGCATTGTCTTCCAAACTCGGCTTTCACCAAAGGCTGAAGCAAACATCTCCATCGAAAATGCACAATTCAACGGACCCTGGACTCATCAGACTCTTCGAATGCTAAACCTGCTCAAGCATCAGCGCCCGGACAGCTCCAAGGACGCAAAGAACTCTGAGGACGCGAAGACGTGGGACGCCTCGCTCCACACCTTCCTTGGACACGTAAGACCTGAGAGTGGTTGATATTTACAAAGTGGCATTTAAAGACAGGTTCCCTTGGATGATTCCCCAAAATCAATCAAAACCTAATTCTTAATACCAGCATTTATTTAACTACGTTGAGCCCAGGCACAGCCTGTGTAACCAAATGTGTCATTAATTGCTTTTATATTTTTGTTAATTAAACCACACAAAATCATCCTGGTTTATAGAGCCTTTGTATTTATCTTTATAGAATTATAATTGTCGGTCAATGAATCGTGTATTTCCCTTCAGAGAATGAGACTGAGTAGGTATTGATGTTTTGCTGAACAAGCTTCAGATGGTGCCCCCTTTTAAATATAAATATGAACATTAACTACCTAAAATCCTACACGCGTTGTCCACAATGTAATGGCTCGTCCCAGAGAACATACATTACATCTTGGTACAAATGTGTGAGCAGGAAACGAGTATAATACCCTACACTTGCTATGATCCAAGGTTTTCAACAGGTGATACTGGTGTGTGGCCACAGCGAGTGTGTTTGCCCAGACACATACAAATTAGAGAGAACATTGAGTGGAATTAAACGGACCATTCAGAGCACATGGCGGCGGATGACAGCAAAAAAATAAAACAAAAATATTTATATTTTTGGATGAGATGCTGAGGATATATAGCCTGTGCAATGTTATATAGCCTTGGAATTTATGCTCCCACAAGAACAAAGCAACATCTACGTATTGCCATCTTAGCGCTGTCAAATTTGTCTCTGCAGAGCTTCCGTAGGTGCTCACAGGAAAAAAATGTGTGGAGTTTACAACCTGCAAAAATCTTATACATTTCAACACACTTCACTTTTGCGCCTTAAACTGATCAAATCTAAAGTTGTGTCATGGCTGGCTTCAGTTTTATTAGCACGGGAAGGCTAATGGCTGGCTATATTAGCAGCATGTGTGCAATTAGCTTACTGTGAAAACTAACTATCACAGCTTATCAACTATGTCTGTAATAGTAAGGCTATTAAATTGTATTTGTTCTTGTATTTGTAACAGGGATGTTTTTCTTTTTGCATGGAACAATTAGCAGATGTAAATGTGAAGTAGCCTACCCAAGTTAAGTATGATGTCTCTGCTAATGTTGCCAAAAAGATGCTTGTATCTTCTTCTCCAGTTTGGTAAATATAGTTCAACTCTTTTCAAATGATTCAATTGTAAAATATTATTTCTGTAAATCACATATCCAGGTATATTAAAAGAGTCAGGTACTTCTGCTGCGTTCCAGTCCGAGCTCCAACTTGTCAGTTCACTCTGGAACACATTCACCTCTGCAAACATTTCAGAACCCCATGTTTTTCCTAGACATGGCCTTGTGTTTGAAAAAAGTTTCACATCCGACTGGTAAAATATTGATTGTACTGTTTTACCTTTAGTTCTTCCCTTCTGTCTCTCTCGCTGTCTGTGAATCTGCTCCAGCTCTGCTCTTCACATCAAGAAAAGCAACTATTCACTCTCAGAGCACTTTCCTGGTTTGTATTACTTATTTTGAGTCGTTAATGTACTTAAAACTTAAACTGTAATCCACAGTTTCTGATTTGACAACTGGAACAAAGAAACTCAGAGAAAACGTCTCTCCATGGTCCAAGTTCTGACCTCCCATAATGCATTAGTGTTGAATTATAACATAAAGCAAACATAAGTAAATCATCATTTTTACAATTTGTTCCTTGTAAACTAAAATATAAAACATCTTAATTAAAGAAACAGATCCATTGACTTCCTGTTCAAAACTGCAGATCTGAGAAGCCTCTTCATGGGGACATTTCACTGTGACAGGTTATTTTTGAAAAGTGACTCTACATGTGTCACTCTGAGTCTTACATGTTCAAATAATCACAACTAAGTACAGGGATGTGGGCGGGAATAGGGGGGAGGTGAAAACAGGACATTTCTGCGGACTCGAGCCTCAGTTGTAGGACAATACAGGATTACTCAAACATTGAATTAAAATACAACTTTTAGTATATTAATGATGAGGAAACACAGCTGTAACAAGGCTGAAAGCTCATTAAAGCTGATGTTGCATAATGTCTCCTTTAACACCGTGATGTAAACTAGTATCTTGGCCTATTCTTAGCTTGTTTGTGAATGTCTTGTTTGTGAATGTCTTGTAGAAGCCTTCAGCTGCGCTCACTCTCTTTACGCCTCCAGCTGTTCCACACTCACTTCAGACTGTCCCTGCTCTGCACACACAGTCCTGGATCAGCACTTTGTCTTATCACTTATGCACCACATGGGTCATATCAAGCTACTGTCCGCACCAGTGAGACCGCTGTGTTCAGGACAGCCTAGGTCAAGTCCCAGTGCAAGAAAACATTATTAAAACAATTTATGTGCAGCTATGGCCATAAATATAAATGTATATTATATTTACAGGGTGAAATGGGGGATGAGAGAAGGGAGGACATGTAGTAAATAGTCAGAGTTGGGATTTGAACTCACGACACTGCGACACTGCAGTAGCTTTAGCTTGTAGCGCTAGATAGATACTTTAAATATGCACTATGTATGTATCATCACCAAAAATCTGAATTAAAACTGAATGAAATGTTATAAAATGCTAGATATATGGATTAATGCTATACTGAGGTCATGCAGGCAAAGAACTATCATCTCCATAGAAACAAGCAGGTATCATACAAGATTTTCAAGGTATTGTGGAGTAATTCATTCATTCGTTTATTTTCTACCACTTGTTTCCGGGGTCAAAGGTGACTGGGCACAGGGCACATGTTAATTGCTTTACTGCGGAGTATTTCAGGCAACTCAGTAACATCACCATGGAGACAAGCAGGTCGCATGTCTGCAGTAAAGCTACACAGAGAAGCTTTAAAGAAACTGATTAAAGATGAGTGTATAAAGCAAAAAGTAGCAAGCAAATCATAAGAGCTGCTATTTCTACAGTGGAATGTTTTGTTCTGTGAAATATTCTTCTGCAGGAGATCGTGATCCTTATGATGATTGTGATGAATAATGACACATTATATTACCCATGTCGTTCTATAAATACATGCTACAGTTTGTGATGAAGTTAAGGTTTTTCATCAAGCACAAGGCAAAACAAAGCCACGTGAAAGACAGTGAAATTTTGATTTATTACAGGAGGGAAAGTCGAGGCTTTTCTTTTGCGACGGCTTTTTCTGTCACAAAGAAACGAGTGTTATGAAATGTTCCACCGTGAGAGATAAGCTGTAAGGATCACGATCGAACTACAAAGACCAGAGCTGGGTGTTTTAGACCTCATCGCACATGAAAACTTCAAAATAATGTGCAAATGTAGAAGGCCATTTCCCATTCAAATACATTCATTGTTAGTCTACTTGAATACATGCTTATCGTATTGGATGTTATAATTAGAACATCGCAAACGTTCAGGAGTGTGAAATGTACTAATGTTGGGTTTGATCCTGGTTTTCAGTGTCACGCGACCTTTGACATAATCGCTCTGAACCGGTTTAATGGGCTGAAGCACTTGAAATAATGACACTTAGAAACCAAAGCAACATTAAACTTACTCATAGCTTTAAAAATACATCTTCAATTAACGGGGCTGTACCCAAATACAGATGAATTGGAAAATGCATCTCTTAGGGTGAAAATCAGACCTCTGTGTGCTTTCTGCATCTCATCATAGAGATTTTGTATTTTCCTCGAAGCAGAAATTGCATTAGTTAACCCTGAAAGTGGTGAAATCTTTTATAAACTTA